>NC_088645.1:44960528-44988028 GCF_964019385.1 Sycon ciliatum | reverse complement strand
CACTGCTTGAGCGAGTACAGGTAGCACTGCTAGAGCTAGTACCGGTAGCACTGCTAGAGCTAGTACCGGTAGCACTGCTAGAGCTAGTACCGGTGGCACTGCTAGAGCTAGTACCGGTAGCACTGCTAGAGCTAGTACAGGTAGCACTGCTAGAGCTAGTACCGGTGGCACTGCTAGAGCTAGTACCGGTAGCACTGCTAGAGCTAGTACCGGTAGCACTGCTAGAGCTAGTACCGGTGGCACTGCTAGAGCTAGTACCGGTGGCACTGCTAGAGCTAGTACCGGTGGCACTGCTAGAGCTAGTACCGGTGGCACTGCTAGAGCTAGTACCGGTGGCACTGCTAGAGCTAGTACCGGTAGCGCTGCTAGAGCTAGTACCGGTGGCACTGCTAGAGCTAGTACCGGTGGCACTGCTAGAGCTAGTACCGGTAGCACTGCTAGAGCTAGTACCGGTAGCACTGCTAGAGCTAGTACCGGTGGCACTGCTAGAGCTAGTACCGGTGGCACTGCTAGAGCTAGTACCGGTAGCACTGCTAGAGCTAGTACCGGTGGCACTGCTAGAGCTAGTACCGGTGGCACTGCTAGAGCTAGTACCGGTGGCACTGCTAGAGCTAGTACCGGTGGCACTGCTAGAGCTAGTACCGGTAGCACTGCTAGAGCTAGTACCGGTAGCACTGCTAGATCTAGTACCGGTAGCACTGCTAGAGCTAGTACCGGTAGGGATTGAGACGCACTACACTACACTACACTACACTACACTACAATGCACTGCATGCCTCACAGCAGAGTAGACAGGTACACATACTCTGTACACCCAGAAACCTGAGCCTGCATGCAGTGACAGCCAGCTACCAGATGACAGGTGGGTGTGAAACAGGATCATTGGCCTTGGTTTCAGGTTCAACTCTAAACCGCACACGCCGTATTCTACGTCCTGATTGTATGCCAAAATCGTGTACTTGTCTGCAGTGAATCGTGTACAGTCCATTTCAAAACTATAGACGCGCAGAAATATTTCAAATTTGGCTGGAACTTTTTGAGAATAGTTTTTGGAATAGTGCTCAGGTCCGCTCCACAATTACTCTCATATACTTAGTTTCTAAACGATTGGATAACAGATGCCCAATTTGGAAAAATGTATGCACAAAGTGATCACAGATTTTATGTGGTATAGATGCTGGCATAATGGTTTTTGCCTAGGTACGCGCCTATAGTTTTGAAATGTACTGTAGTTCGGTCGTTGGCCACTTGAATACTCCTCTCTTCCTACTTGCTATGAGCAATCGGAGCGAGGATAACAATTTCTGACATGTCACAAGACTGCAGGAACGGAGATGACCAATCACATTCCTTCGCGCGCTGGGCTGTGATTAGGCGATCTCACGCTCGTTCTCTTGCTTCATTCCATACTTCATGGATGCAGCTACGAGGTTTCTGTTGTGAGAGTTATCCCCGTTCACCCTCGCCATTAGGCGCTGCATTTTCCACCATTATTTGTTTCAACGTTGAACCATATCAAACCTAGGTCACCATAAGGCATAACGTGTACACTGTAGACAATGTGTTGTGCTTGTCTTGATATACTGTGTGTACGTGTGTGCTGCACAGTATGGTTGTGTTGTACATGTGGCTGCGCTTGTGTCTCTTCAATGTACATGCGGTTGCACGTGTAGCTCTTTGTCGTGCATGCTGCTGCGCTGTTTTTGACTCCTGCGTACGTGCGGCTGCACCGTCTTCTGTCCCCGTTGGGTACACACTTGCTCGTCTTGTCCCCGTTGTACGCCTTCACTATTATAATCTGTTGTCTCGTCTTTTCTGAGTGTCAGTCGTCAGTCGTTTGTTGTCAGTCGTTAGTTCTTAGTTATGAGTTGAACCCGAGACGACAGTTGTATTTGTGAGGTTCACGAAACAAGTGTACCTTTAGTTACTCCTGTTTATTAGAGTAGCATGCTTCTCCAGTTTCATAGCAATGACACTGGTCCACGTATATACCAGTATGATGTTCTCTCTGCACTTTTGTCTTTGTAGAAAATGCTTCGCTCCGAACATATGTTTGTTGTTGCCCGGATTTCTCTGTTGTAAAGCGGAAAGTAGTCCATGCGCTCTTGTGTTCGCATCCGACTAATTTATGTACCGCAGCTCTAAAACTGCCAGCTTGCTTTAAGCGTACAGTCAGAATAATGCTCTTCGCATGCCCTGTATGATAACAATGCAACATGTTGCACGAAGCTCCCGGTGTGCCTAAATAGCTCGCTCTCGCCTTAGTTTTGGCGTTCACTTCACCGTGGGAGCTTCGAGCTCTACTTCCTTCCATAATGGTGAAATCATGGATAAAATTATGAGAAGGACAACATGTTACGAGTTATGACTAACTGTCCACCAACGTAACCAGGTCTTATACCGTCAGCGAGTGCGACAGTTTGTCAAAACTCGTAACATGTTGTCCTTCTCCTTTTTCACTATAATGTAATTGGCTCACCATCCGAGTTTATCATGGACAGAAAATTAAATTATGGTGAAACGTAATCTTTGTTATCCCAACCATTAATGTGTTCTGAGCGAATCCGGTATCGACAGGGCAATGAGCACGTTTTAGTATACAGGGCGTTACATAACTGGTCGGGAATGATAACGTACTACCCTGCTAAATTTGTATCCTGATGTTGGTTGTCTTCAGTTCACACAACGGAAATGAAGTCATAAATCGATCATTCCGGATGAACCCTGTATTTTTATGGATGAAGTATAAATAAAAGTGCATATAGTGTCTACACAGTATCTGTTTGATGAGTTACTGATTTGGAATTGTTGACGGTTTCTCTGTGTTTTCGTGTGTGTGTGTGTTTGTGTGTTTGTGTGTTTGTGTGTTTGTGTGTTCGTGTGTCTGTGTGTGTTTGTGTGTGTGTTTGTGTGTGTGTGTGTGTGTGTGTGTGTGTGTGTGTGTGTGTGTGTGTGCAAGTGTGTGTGTGTATGTGTGTGTGTGTGTGTGTGTGTGTGTGTGTGTGTGTGCGCGTGTGTCCGCTTGTGTGTGTGTATGTGTGTGTATATGTGTCCGCCTGTGTCCGTGTCTGCGCGCACATGTGGCTGTATCTGTGTGTGCGTGCTTACGGGCGTATTATGCGTGCGTGCATGCACGGTTTTCCAACGACGAATACCGAACGTCACCCACATGTTATGTGATAGAGAATCCGTCGGATCTGTGCAGGAACTCCACGCAGTGCGGATGCAAGCAGGGTTTCTGCTGGTGCTACGTCGGCTACACCACCGACTACACCAGCGACGTTCTGAGTTGCATCAACGTGGACGAATGCCAGCAAGGAACGGACTCCTGCCATGAGCTGACGAACACGCAGTGCCACGATCAGCCGGGTAACTATACATGTGAATGCCGTGCTGGGTTCTATCAGCAAGGCAATGCATGTCTGGATGTTGATGAGTGCTCCACCGACTGCTTACCACCATCCGGAAACTGCACCAACACGCCCGGTTCACACGTGTGTATCTGCAAAGATGGGTACAACCTGACTACAACTACTAGCAGTGGTAGCCAAGGTTGCGAAGACGTCGACGAATGCAACCTGATGATTCACAAGTGCCCCGGCGCGACGACACGGTGTAGGAACACGCCAGGTTCCTATGTATGTATGTGCGGCTCCGGAATGATCCTCGCGCATCCCAGTGCGGAGCTGGCTAGCTGTCAAGACCTGGACGAGTGTGCTCACGGCGCGCACTCGTGTGCCGAGCAGAACTCGACGACATGCCAGAATAGCCATGGCTCGTACGTCTGTGTGTGCACGGCTGGCTATGGCATGCTGGGTGGTGACCATGCCGACGATGGGTGTGTGGACATTGACGAATGCTCTAGTGCCGACGCAGCCGCTGCAGCTCATAGCTGTGCCCCTGATCAGCTATGCAGTAACACTGCCGGCTCGTACACATGTGTGTGTCCAGCAGGGCATATCGTGGACACCGACAGCCGCAGCAGCTCAGCACCGTGTCTGGATCACGACGAGTGCCGGCGAGGCACGCACGAATGCAGAGGACCACGTAGCGTCTGCTCCAATACGCCCGGATCCTACTCTTGTTCTTGTTCGTCTGGGTTCATGTGGCTCGCCAATGCCTCATCGTGTATTGACATTGATGAATGCGCTCGCCGTAGCCACACCTGCCGCGCTGCACAGGTCTGTATCAACACGATCGGCTCGCACGTCTGCTCGTGCCCGCGAGGGTTCAAAGCGAGCGCGAGTGCGGCGTCCGGGTGCGTGGACAACAACGAATGTGCCACGTCGCTGTTCCTGTGCCGAGGCAGCGCTGTGTGTGAGAACACAGTAGGGTCATTTCGTTGTGCATGCCCCGCGGGTTACATCTACAACGCTTCAGTTCATCCGAATTGCATCGATCACGATGAGTGCTCCGGCAATGCTTCACCGGCAGCTGTTGCTATCGGTGGTGTTGGTGCGCCTGCTGCAGCAACAGCAGGAGAATCAGCAGCAGCGGCAACAACAGCAGCAGGGCATGACTGTAATGTGAACACATCGAGTTGTGTTAACACTGACGGGTCGTATCGTTGTGAGTGTCATCCTAACTACGTCAGCCATCACATACATGGCTGTTCCAAAGCTGGAGGTAAGGCCTGTGCCACTTGTTCGATTTGGAAGGGAGAAAAACTCTTCAACCACATCCTGCACCTCACTGTTCAGCAGAAGGGGGATTGAGGAATGTGTGTTGTGTGTGTGTGTGTGTGTGTGTGTGTGTGTGTGTGTGTGTGTGTGTGTGTGTGTGTGTGCGTGTGTATGTGTGTGTGTCCGTCTGTCTGTCCGTCTGCCTTTCTGTCTGTATCTCTGTCTGCCTGTCTGTCTGTCTGTCTGTCTGTCTGTCTGTCTGTCTGTCTGTCTGTCTGTCTGTCTGTCTGCCTGCCTGTCTGTGTGTCTGTCTGCCAGTCTGTCTGTCTGTCTGTCTATCTATCTCTCTGTATCTCTGTCTGAGTGTGTGTGTGTGTGTGTGTGTGTGTGTGTGTGTGTGTGTGTGTTGCAGTATGTGTCTCTGTCAGATTGTGTTTATGTGTGTGTGGGTGTGCACAAAAAAGATCGGGGTGCGAAACCTGCACTTTTTCGCCTTTGCAGAAGAGTATGGAGATCGATCCTTACGTCGTGCATGCTGCTTTTTTTCCCCTGCCTTTGTGAGGTGATTCTTTGAGCTGTATTCTTTCTCTTGACTTCAGACATCTGAGTTTTCCCTCTTTACAAGGCGGAAATATGATGAAGCAAGCGAGAATTGAAGTCCGATTCGAGCTTTGAAATATTTCCGCCAGCTCGTCGCAGACCCTTTGTTTCACCTTATTAACTATCAGCAAGGGGCACCTAGAAAAGCTGTTTCTTCAAGCAAACCTGCATATTTCTCAAACACACATGTGTATGTGTAGGGTAGTAGGAGGGGGGGGGGATGGTGGAGTGGCTTTCATTGTACCACATGTACTTTCGTTTGTTCAGTAGAGATGAAACCCCACAATATGGATTAAGGTAGGGGACAACTCTTTCTTGGACCTGGCTTTGCATCCATTTGCAAGTATGTGTGAACAAGGGATGTAATGCACTATGAATTCCAGTGTGGGTTCATGTTCATGTAATGTACACTGTACACCCGTTTGCTCTGTGCTTATCTAGTCTCGCAATGGGCCACACATGGAACAGGTGCAATACAGGCTACATCTCAACGCTCCACATTCCATATTTGCCATGATTATTATCCATTAGACGAAACAAATGTGTGGTTTGCGTGAGACATGGCTGCAGGCGGAGTGTTCCGCGGCCTGGAAGAACACCACTACCCTATATGGAACAAGTTGCAGATGTGCCTTCTACAATAACTAATCACTTTTCACGTGAGATTCGGCTGGAGGTCGAGTTTTCCGCATCGGCAGGAACGAACGCCAGCACCTCTAGTATCCAGGCCAGCACCCTCTAGTATCCAGGCTAGCACCCTCTAGTATCAAGGCCAGCACCCTCTAGTATCAAGGCCAGCACCCTCTAGTATCAAGGCTAGCACCCTCTAGTATCAAGGCCAGCACCCTCTAGTATCAAGGCCAGCACCCTCTAGTATCAAGGCCAGCACCCTCTAGTATCAAGGCCAGCACCCTCTAGTATCAAGGCCAGCACCCTCTAGTATCAAGGCTAGCACCCTCTAGTATCAAGGCCAGCATCCTCTAGTATCAAGGCCAGCACCCTCTAGTATCCAGGCCAGCACCCTCTAGTATCAAGACCAGCACCCTCTAGTATCAAGGCCAGCACCCTCTAGTATCAAGGCTAGCACCCTCTAGTATCAAGGCCAGCACCCTCTAGTATCAAGGCCAGCACCCTCTATTATCAAGGCCAGCACCCTCTAGTATCAAGGCCAGCACCCTCTAGTATCAAGGCCAGCACCCTCTAGTATCAAGGCTAGCACCCTCTAGTATCAAAGGCCAGCATCCTCTAGTATCAAGGCCAGCACCCTCTAGTATCCAGGCCAGCACCCTCTAGTATCAAGGCCAACACCCTCTAGTATCAAGGCCAGCACCCTCTAGTATCAAGGCACAGCTGCAATCTCTAAGGGGTGGGAGGTGACTAGATCACAAAGTGGTCAAAGACTGAAAATCCCATACGCCGCACCCACGCTTCCTTCCTGCCAGGCCGCATGTTCCCAGAGCCACAATCCTCAAGACAGCACAAATTCAATTGCTGGCTTGTAGCGGACACTGACCATGTTCTGCAACTTTCATTATATTTATTTTTTATGTTGCGTTTTTGCCGTTCTTCCTTTGCTGCCCAGGTGTGGAATCGCAAACCAACCAAAAGGTCTTCGTCGCTGTGATCATGGTCGGCATATCATTTGCGCTTGCAGTCACAGCAGCAATTCTCTTCAAGAACCGCAATCGCAAAGGAACAAAGCGCACAATAACAAGACAGCTGACTGCAGGTGAGTGCTGAGTATAATAAAATTTATAATAATATTAATAATAACAACATTGGGTTTGCTCCCACACTGGAGCTCGCGCTATTCTGCCGACTTGACTTGACACTGGACGAATAAAATGCATGGCCCCACCTTTGGGTGCTGGATGCTAGCCCGGTGGGTGCCTATCTCCGGCCTTCGGCCGAGTATTGATGGATAGAACAAAAGAAAGGACCACAATGTTACATGTGTCATGGCCGGTGATCCATCTAGTGGCACCAGGTCATCAACCAATATAGTTGACTCAAGCAGATAAGTAGCTCACCTGTTTTCCGGCTCACACAAGGTAGTCAGAGGTTGAAGGGAAGCGATCTGAAGATATCTTTATTCGTTGGAAGAAGGCGGCTTTTATGTGATTTTAGTTATAGTATAATTGTGATATATAATAATTTGTAGGAAATATTAGTATAGCTTCGGGGAGCTCGCTCACCCACATTACATGAAGAATTACAACTATCAGTGAAGTCCGAGGTTATTCGTACGGCGATCGTGCGACGGAGCCTGGAGTACGCTGTCGGAATGTTGCCGCAGCTAGAGCGCGCCGCCTTCGTACGGTGTCTTGATTGGGTCACCCTTCATCTTCTGCCCCGTAGGCTCTTCCCTCTCATTACCCCGTAGGGCGCTGCACGGTCAAGCCGTGACCTCTCCCAAAAAAGGGATAACGGAGTCCGCAGTGCGCGAAGCACTTGCAGGACCCTTTACGTCGTACGACGCGAGAAGAGGTGCCATGCTTGCTCGACTAACAAAGGTATCAGCTCCCTTGCAGGACTAAGCAGGGTCCCCTCAAGCTCAACAGTGTAGTGAGTACAATGCTGACGACTTGTACTGAAGGTGTTGCCGACGTACGACAACACTTGCGACTCTAGGCCACGAGTTGTAAGCCATGATTGCTCAACTAACGAAAGTGCCTAATCCTTCGCGGGACTAATCATGGTTCTTACAGAACTCTAGAATATTTCGGAGCCCAGCTTTTGGCTGCTGAATCTCATTGCGTGGTCGCTTTCACGACGAGTCGAGTCCGGGTCATGACAATTCCCCGGCCTCTCAAGAATCACGTCCCCGTGATGTTACCCAACTTGGAAGTCGGCGAGTCGTGGCGGTAACCGCCTGTTCCGTACTGGCCGTGCCAATACGAGGGGTACCTCTGCGGGTATAGGCATGGGTACGGGAGGTGGCTCTAACAGAGGGACCTCCCCACCGTAACTCTCAGTACGAGTATCAATTTCGTCGTCCGAGTACAACACATCAGTTGCGTCCGGTACGTACGCTGCAGCCTCCTGAGACTGGTCAGTGTGTGGGTCAACCGTTTGGTTGATCGGTTCGGCTAAGGTTTCCACTACCGGGGGTAGCAGTCGACTAGGCCGCACTCGACATTTCTTCAAGCGATTCACATGAACAACTTGAAGCTTCTGTGCAACAGAGGTGGTGTCCTGAATACGGTACACCACATTAGACAACCGTGTCACTACAGTGAACGGGCCCTTCCATAGCTTAGCTAGCTTTGCACTAGTTCCAACCGGTATGGCTGGGACTAGTAGCCAGACTGGGTCGCCGACCTCAAACAACACCCGTACCGCTCCACTATCGTGGAGGTGGGCTTGATGCTGATGTACGGCTCGTAGCCAGTCACGCACCACAGTGTGTACGTCAGCCAACCGCTCACGCAAAGATTTTACGTAAGTCGGTTCATTACTGCTTGCCATCTCAGATGGGGGTAACCCGTAGGCTACATCTTGTGGTAAACACAACTCTCTACCAAAAAGTAGATACGCTGGCGTAAAGCCAGTGCTGGCGGCGTCGTCGGCGGCCGCATCGGTTGTGGCCGTCAGGCGCTCTCGTTCAGCCTGGGCGGCGTCTCGAGCTGCAGTGACGGTGTCGTCACGAACACGATTCCGAGGCGTTGCCGCCGTTGCAAATCTGGGTCGCTTCGGGGGAGGGCCCTCTTCAATGGCGACCGAGAATTTCTTCAAGATCGTCAACAGCGACGTCAGTCCGCCGGCGATAGCTCGGAGCTTCAAAGCATGAGAGTGTTGGCGCAGGGCCTCCAGTGCCGAGGCACCTGCCTGCAGTGCCACGATTAATTCCTGTTGGTGCGCGGCATGTCGCGGAAGTCGCGCCTCAGGTGCGCCACGCTGTTGTCTGTCCGCCATTCTCAACACTGTACAAGAAGGAGACACACATAACAGTGTTATAGCATTATCGCTTGATCCTGGTCACAGCACCAAATGTCATGGCCGGTGATCCATCTAGTGGCACCAGGTCATCAACCAATATAGTTGACTCAAGCAGATAAGTAGCTCACCTGTTTTCCGGCTCACACAAGGTAGTCAGAGGTTGAAGGGAAGCGATCAGAAGATATCTTTATTCGTTGGAAGAAGGCGGCTTTTATGTGATTTTAGTTATAGTATAATTGTGATATATAATAATTTGTAGGAAAATATTAGTATAGCTTCGGGGAGCTCGCTCACCCACATTACATGAAGAATTACAACTATCAGTGAAGTCCGAGGTTATTCGTACGGCGATCGTGCGACGGAGCCTGGAGTACGCTGTCGGAATGTTGCCAAATGTTTAGAAGAGTATCTCTTTGTCGTTGTTACTATAATCGAGTGGCACATTCGCACTACAATTCTACGAGTGCTAGTTTGAAATTACGTTACGAATTGTTACGTTGTACAGCAGGTACGAAACAATTAATATTTACATACTCACCGGTTTTCGTTTCGGAGTCCCGCGCTGTGACTCAGCTAATTTCTATTTCGTTTGCCTTGTATTGTCTGACTAGGGGCGCTGTCACCCCGTCGGGTGCAAGCACCCTTGGACAGAAGCACTTCACTTCACGACAAGTGTTCATTTTCGTTTTCCTCTTCTGCTTCTGTTGCACAGTTTGAACTTTGAATGTGTGCTTTTTTCGTACTCTGCTCTCGATCGAACCATGCGCGGGTCGATCTCCATAATTTTATCTTCCGTTGCCATGACTGGCATTAGTACGCGTTCTGTACTCACTCGCTGCTTGGCACGCTTGCAGCGCGTCTTTTTTCTGTTGCAACCCAGTGCCTGCGTGCACGGTACGGGATTTGCGATGCCACATCAGCGTTGGTGTGTCGTTGTGTTTCGTTGTTGTTTTTGTTTTTGGTTGAGTGTGGTCGTTAAACTGAGAAAGAACGGGTCGTTGACAAGGCGTGGTTTCGATGTGCATGCCCTCCTGTCAACTCCAAACTACCGCAGCTAGAGCGCGCCGCCTTCGTACGGTGTCTTGATTGGGTCACCCTTCATCTCCTGCCCCGTAGGCTCTTCCCTCTCATTACCCCGTAGGGCGCTGCACGGTCAAGCCGTGACCTCTCCCAAAAAAGGGATAACGGAGTCCGCAGTGCGCGAAGCACTTGCAGGACCCTTTACGTCGTACGACGCGAGAAGAGGTGCCATGCTTGCTCGACTAACAAAGGTATCAGCTCCCTTGCAGGACTAAGCAGGGTCCCCTCAAGCTCAACAGTGTAGTGAGTACAATGCTGACGACTTGTACTGAAGGTGTTGCCGACGTACGACAACACTTGTGACTCTAGGCCACAAGTTGTAAGCCATGAATGCTCAACTAACGAAAGTGCCAAATCCTTCGCGGGACTAATCATGGTTCTTACAGAACTCTAGAATATTTCGGAGCCCAGCTTTTGGCTGCTGAATCTCATTGCGTGGTCGCTTTCACGACGAGTCGAGTCCGGGTCATGACACATGTTATTCGTATTTTGCATTGCAGTTATAAGTAAGATGTTGCGTAGTCAGAAAGTGCAACAGCTAGCACATTACTGTCAGTTTTGCAACTGCTAGCATATTACTGTCAGTTTTGCAACAGCTAGCATATTACTGTCAGTTTTGGACACAAACAATGGATAACAAGTAACATGTTGGTCATTTCTTTTAAATTTAATTCTTTGGTTCTCTATCCGAATATTAATACTTCCTCCGTTAACTTAACCCTTTAAGAGCCACAGGAAAATTTCAAAATTCTGCATTTTTTCGTGTTCCTTGAATCATAGCTTCAGTTCTACTCACTCAATCCTCACAATCTAGGGCTTCCTGGAAAGGTCTCCGCGAGAGGCAGAGAAGGAGGTCGATCATGATAGCCAGCACACCATCTATCCAGCGCTAGATCGCAGTGACAGTACGAAAAATGCCCCAAATGCGCCCCGCTCCAGATATTTCATTTTACTCGATCGTGGAGTTCCAATTTCTTCGCTGTGTACTCTTGACAATATCAACAGTAAAACCCGTGCAGATTCGAGTAAACCAGCGTGACGAAAAGTCTCAAAATTCTCAATACTAAAGTCGCACTGCGCGCTTTTGAAATTGCCGCGATCGCGGCTCAACTTACGAGTGATTTATCTCAGGAACCGTTGCTCGCAGCGCTTCGCGGATTGTTTCTCCCGACAGGCGAGAGTTTTCTCTTCGCCCTGGATATTTCGATAACTGGATTTGAGCGAGATTGGACTGAGTTCCGATCTTTTGAAGTTTTGCATTTGAATGCGTCGTTTACGACGCATTCAAGTATGGGGCGGCTCTTAAAGGGTTAAGCAAAACTTCGTTGCGTTTTTACAGTTCAGTCCCAATCATTCTATGGCTACAAACACGCTTTGCAAAGTGGAAAACAAGGCAGCATATGAAAGATATTTATTTACAGATGTCACACAGCTCGCTTCAAGGCAGTCCAACTTCACTCTTCGTCTGAATCTGATGACGCTGCCAACTTTTGTTCCGCAGCCTTTACAAGTTTCCAAGACACGATCTGATCGTGGAGATCGCCAAGTTCTCCGCTCGAACTGTGAGCTTGACGATCTCCACAGTGGCGCTGGTAGTTGTGGCCACTCTCCGGAACGCCATGGAAGGAGCCATACAGACCCAAACAAACGCTCCCCGTCCGCAGCGGTGTAGTCGGGCCAGCACGTTTCCACACCCCGCAGAAGCTCCTTTCTGGTTTTCTTCGCCACGAGTGACACGTCTGTCTACAGGCTGTGGAAGAACGCCAAGTCGTCGACTTTGAGATCAGGATTTTGTGCCGACTGAACGACAACCTGAATGTCGCACACTTTTGATTTCCCCTGCGCTGCAAACACAAGTGCATTGAGTTTGGCTGTGTGCAGACGGGCACCATCGACTGGTGCTAGTACAGCAGTGCCTGAGTGCTGGCCGGCTCCTGGACACTTCTTCGAGCCACGCAGTCTGTCAAACTGTTTCTCATTTTCACACTTTGGTGTCATGCCTGCGCGCCCGGGGTTGTGTTCTGGTGACATCCTGTCGAGAAACGGTTCTGCTTCGCCGATTTTTTCAAAGGACTCCACGCTTTTCGGAGGTTCAAAAGCCTGTCAGAACAATGGACGACAACTCTGCTACCCTATATAGGGGATAGATCACAGACATGTATGTCTAATGCTGACAGAAATATCATGACAAGAACACTAAAAACGCAACGAAGTTTTGCTTAGCGGAGGAAGTAATAGTTCGCGTCATGCATGGACCTGGTTCGGAGAGCAGTCTACCCCATAGGAGCTGGCACAGCCAGTATCCTTGGATGGAATACTCAAAGAAGAAAAATAGTGAACGGGTACACTATTTCACGGCATATGACGTTGCAAATCAGACTGAACAGTGCTAGGCTACACCCATGTGCCTGTGTTTGCTAATAATGAGCATAGGCGTGTACGTTTGGTGGTGTCCACGCTCGCTGCTTGATTCCCCTCCTGTACAAGAGTTTCCTAGTAATGAGCATAGGCGTGTACGTTTGGTGGTGTCCACGCTTGCTGCTTGATTCCCCTCCTGTACAAGAGTTTGCTAGTAATGAGCGTTGGGGTGTACGTTTGTTGGTGTCCACGCTTGCTGCTTGATTCCCCTCCTGTACAAGTGTTTGCTAGTAATGAGCATAGGCGTGTACGTTTGCTGGTGTCCACGCTCACTGCTTGATTCCCCTCCTGTACAAGTGTTTGCTAATAATGAGCATAGGCGTGTACGTTTGGTGGTGTCCACGCTCGCTGCTTGATTCCCCTCCTGTACAAGAGTTTCCTAGTAATGAGCATAGGCGTGTACGTTTGGTGGTGTCCACGCTCGCTGCTTGATTCCCCTCGTGTACAAGTGTTTGCTAGTAATGAGCATAGGCGTGTACGTTTGGTGGTGTCCACGCTTGCTGCTTGATTCCCCTCCCGCACAAGTGTTTGCTAATAATGAGCATAGGCGTGTATGTTTGGTGGTGTCCACGCTCGCTGCTTGATTCCCCTCCTGTACAATTGTTTGCTAGCAATGAGCATAGGGGTGTACGTTTGGTGGTGTCCACGCTTGCTGCTTGATTCCCCTCCTGTACAAGAGTTTGCTTGTAATGAGCATAGGGGTGTACGTTTGGTGGTGTCCACGCTCGCTGCTTGATTCCCCTCCTGTACAAGAGTTTGCTAATAATGAGCATAGGGGTGTACGTTTGGTGGTGTCCACGCTCGCTGCTTGATTCCCCTCCTGTACAAGAGTTTGCTAGTAATGAGCATAGGCGTGTACGTTTGGTGGTGTCCACGCTCGCTGCTTGATTACCCTCCTGCACAAGTGTTTGCTAATAATGAGCATAGGCGTGTACGTTTGGTGGTGTCCACGCTTGCTGCTTGATTCCCCTCCTGTACAAGTGTTTGCTAATAATGAGCATAGGCGTGTACGTTTGGTGGTGCCCACGCTCGCTGCTTGATTCCCCTCCTGTACAAGAGTTTGCTAGTAATGAGCGTTGGGGTGTACGTTTGTTGGTGTCCACGCTTGCTGCTTGATTCCCCTCCTGTACAAGTGTTTGCTAGTAATGAGCATAGGCGTGTACGTTTGCTGGTGTCCACGCTCACTGCTTGATTCCCCTCCTGTACAAGTGTTTGCTAATAATGAGCATAGGCGTGTACGTTTGGTGGTGTCCACGCTCGCTGCTTGATTCCCCTCCTGTACAAGAGTTTCCTAGTAATGAGCATAGGCGTGTACGTTTGGTGGTGTCCACGCTTGCTGCTTGATTCCCCTCCCGCACAAGTGTTTGCTAATAATGAGCATAGGCGTGTATGTTTGGTGGTGTCCACGCTCGCTGCTTGATTCCCCTCCTGTACAATTGTTTGCTAGCAATGAGCATAGGGGTGTACGTTTGGTGGTGTCCACGCTTGCTGCTTGATTCCCCTCCTGTACAAGAGTTTGCTTGTAATGAGCATAGGGGTGTACGTTTGGTGGTGTCCACGCTCGCTGCTTGATTCCCCTCCTGTACAAGAGTTTGCTAATAATGAGCATAGGGGTGTACGTTTGGTGGTGTCCACGCTCGCTGCTTGATTCCCCTCCTGTACAAGAGTTTGCTAGTAATGAGCATAGGCGTGTACGTTTGGTGGTGTCCACGCTCGCTGCTTGATTACCCTCCTGCACAAGTGTTTGCTAATAATGAGCATAGGCGTGTACGTTTGGTGGTGTCCACGCTTGCTGCTTGATTCCCCTCCTGTACAAGTGTTTGCTTATAATGAGCATAGGCGTGTACGTTTGGTGGTGCCCACGCTCGCTGCTTGATTCCCCTCCTGTACAAGAGTTTGCTAGTAATGAGCGTTGGGGTGTACGTTTGTTGGTGTCCACGCTTGCTGCTTGATTCCCCTCCTGTACAAGTGTTTGCTAGTAATGAGCATAGGCGTGTACGTTTGCTGGTGTCCACGCTCACTGCTTGATTCCCCTCCTGTACAAGTATTTGCTAGTAATGAGCATAGGCGTGTACGTTTGGTGGTGTCCACGCTCGCTGCTTGATTCCCCTCCTGTACAAGTATTTGCTAGTAATGAGCATAGGCGTGTACGTTTTGTGGTGTCCACGCTCGCTGCTTGATTACCCTCCTGTACAAGACCATCTCGTCCTTTCGTAGTCAAATTGTGGAGGTAGTCTCCTGTCCGTATGTCATACGACATGTACACATATTACAGACAACCTTTGTCACCAGTACGATTTTGTTGCTCATTTTCTTGTGTGTCTGCCGGTATATGCGTTTGTGCACGTATGTGTACATGTGTGTGCGTGTGTATGTGTTTGTGCGTGTGTGCATGCATGTGTGTGTGTGTGTGTGTGTGTGTGTGTGCATGTATTTATGTGTGTGTCTATATATGTGCTTTGATTGCGGGTGCCCGGCTGCTGAATTGCGTACATCACTTCTGGTCCGCGCCGCACTGGAAATCATACACTGTGTCTGTGTTTTGATATGTCACCCGGCAAACCTATTCTCACGCTAACTTCCCAGTCACCTTGGTGGACAAAGAGTGCTTGGGAGACCTCGCCATGTCAGTTGCTGAACGACCGGGTGCGAATACACCAAGCGTTAATGGTAATGCTCTGGCCAAACCCAGCCATCAAACAGTTCACACACAGCAGAAATCACCTCCCGTGTATATTAAGATACATGAGGTCTCCGCTACAGTAACACACCTAGGGCTAGGTCGAGAGAAAGACATGCCGCCGGAAGACGAACCCGTGTATGATTGTATCAAGGGGATTGCCGAACTGGAGAAGCCCTACAGCCGAATGAAACGACCCGGCTTGGAAAGCCAGCGGTACAGTGGCGAGAAACAAGCGCAGCATTATAGGGAACGAGCTGAGCGTGTGAACAGCCCGCTATACAGTCTGCGTCACCCAATGCCCTCGGTGCGAGAAGAAGGCGGTGATCGCAATGAGCAGCGGATGGCGGGCAAAGAAGACAGAGGACCTCTGCATAGCATCAGTAAGTGTACGATTGTAACACGACTGTCAGAAAGTTGACCAGAAGCCGGCTTATTCCAATGTGTCGAGAGGGGTGGGGAGGGACACTCAGGATTTCCAGGTCGACCTGCAGACGTTTCAGATTCCTCGCCGCTGTGCTTCAACACACGTGGCATTTCAACAATCTCCACTACTTCCAACCATTTTCCCAACGTAAAAACGCTAATAAAAAAAACCTGCACTGTCGTTACAGCTATTGTGTAACCTCAGATGACTAGGGATTCCTGAGCCGACGCTGTTGACCTTAACATATCCACAATGGTCTCTGTCCAATCCTTTCATCATAACTTGGGGATTTCTTTTTATTCCATAATATTTTTTTACGATTTTACAGTGGTTTCTAGCGACCACTATTGACTTACATGAGAGTCGTGTCATCCAGGAAACTGTTGACGATAGTGTTTTCGGTACTTCCTTTTGCGCTGCCGGATTAGTCCATGGTCCCCCTCCGATGTGTACTTTGTATGATCTACCGGATGAGTCCATGGTCCCCCACCCCCGATGTGTACTTGTATGATCTACCGGATTAGTTCATGGTCCCCCCCCCCCCCCGATGTGTACTTGTATGATCTACCGGATTAGTCCATGGTCCCCCCCCCCTCCCGATGTGTACTTGTATGATCTACCGGATTAGTCCATGGTCCCCCCCCCCCCCACCACCCCACCCGATGTGTACTTGTATGATCTACCGGATGAGTCCATGGTCCCCCCACACCACCCCCCGATGTGTACTTGTATGATCTACCGGATGAGTCCATGGTCCCCCCCCCACCCCCCCCCCCCCGATGTGTACTTGTATGATAGTGTTTTACTTCTGCTGCTTATAGCTTCTATGCAGTTTCCTTTTTAAATCATTTCAAATCATCTCCCTAGCGAGACTGCCTTTCGACTAACCCAAAGGACAATAGTATGCCTTGGTGAAGTTTCAATATTTTTAATTTTTTTTTAATTTGACTTTTGTCAAGTGAAGGTACTAGGAAACAAGAAGCGTGATATGTACGCTTCTTCAGAGTGAGTTTTCTTGTGGTTGTGTTCATATGCGTTGGTGTGCGTGTGTGTGTTCATAGACCGGGCTGAATAGTAGCGGTCATTCTTCAGCCTTGCAAGCTGTTGGATGGTGCAATCCCAGCACAAGCTGCTATGGCTTCTGCTGTAGCATCGCTATCATCGCCTCTGGCGATGGGCGTCGAATGGCCAAACGGTCAAATGGTGCGGGGGGGGGGGGGTGCGTTGGTGTGTGTGTGTGGGGGGGGGGGGGGGGGAGGTGGTGTCTCTATCACACTATCACTACCAGCCGGGTGCTTTCTTAATCTGTCCGTGTTGGGGTGGTTTTACTGTGCATGCACTTCCAAATATGGAGTGTGGAGCACAATGTGTGTGTGTGCATACTGGTGTTCTGAGTGCGTGTATGGATGTGCTATGATGTCCAACATAGCTTGTTCGCTTACATCGCTTCAGCAATGAGCAGCTGTGTTTGCGTTTCCGTGTGCGTGTGTGTGTTGTGTGACATTCAGAAAGGGTCGATTTTGTATGAGTTCAAACAGGGACATGGACAATGGTTCGCCACATCACGAAATTAGCTACATATACGTATTCATTATAAGTGGAGTCTAGAGCTTATTATGATGGAGCTGACTTCGGCGTACAAAGTCAAATTTCCTAGGGTGCCAACCGCGACCCGGTGTGCGTATACGTTTCAAGTAGCCGGAGAAATACAGGTTTGGGTCACTTTCGGGGAAATACAGGTTTGGGTCACTTTCGGAGAAATACAGGTTTGGGTCACTTTCGGGGAAATACAGGTTTGGGTCACTTTCGGGGAAATACAGGTTTGGGTCACTTTCGGGGAAATACAGGTTTGGGTCACTTTCGGGGAAATACAGGTTTGGGTCACTTTCGGGGAAATACAGGTTTGGGTCACTTTCGGGGAAATACAGGTTTGGGTCACTTTCGGGGAAATACAGGTTTGGGTCACTTTCGGGGAAATACAGGTTTGGGTCACTTTCGGGGAAATACAGGTTTGGGTCACTTTCGGGGAAATACAGGTTTGGGTCACTTTCGGGGAAATACAGGTTTGGGTCACTTTCGGGGAAATACAGGTTTGGGTCACTTTCGGGGAAATACAGGTTTGGGTCACTTTCGGGGAAATACAGGTTTGGGTCACTTTCGGAGAAATACAGGTTTGGGTCACTTTCGGGGAAATACAGGTTTGGGTCACTTTCGGGAAAACATCTATACCTCGCGGCCGTCCAGACAAGACCGAATAGTAATACCGTAAAGTCCCATTGATCCGCCCCTATCTCTAATTCCCCCCCCCCCCCCCCCCCCCCTGTCGATTTTCTACCTGTGAAGCGATTTCGCCGTATACAACGAAATACGATGTTTGCACTGCTGTACACAAAACGTGCCAATCCTGGATGAAAATGTGCACAATTCAGCACATCGAGTCTGATCCTCCACGTTGTTAATGTTGTACATCGTACTGCACTTGACGGCCTTAATCAAATTCCCGCCCCCGCCGAAAACCCCGCTGGAATTTTTTTTCCTGAAAATGCAGTACAGTGTATTAAACAGAGCCGAAAACCCAGCTGGGAAGCGACATGGCGTGTGTGTGTGTGGGGGGGGGGGGGGGGCGGATCAACGGTACTTTACCGCAGTCCTGTTTGAACTGTAAATACTCTCTGTAGTCTGTATAGATGTTACCGGAATGGGAATATATCATGGGTTGAGAAGCTTTGGCAAAGTCTCGGCACAGTGTGCCACAGCAATGCACAGTGTGCCACAGCAATGCACAGTGTGCCACAGCTATACACAGTGTTCCACAGCAATGCACATTGTACCACAGCTATGCACATTGTACCACAGCAATGCACAGTGTACCACAGCAATGCACAGTGTGCCACAGCAATGCACGGTGTGCCACAGCAATGCACAGTGTACCACAGCTATGCACAGTGTACCACAGCAATGCACAGTGTACCACAGCAATATGCACTAGCGAGTCACTGGCATGTGCATAAGGTTGACCTTGAATGGTTCCGCTGCATACTGAGCACAAGAGTGAAGTTCATTTCCCGTATGTCACGTGATTGTCGCCTTGGAGTCGACCAATGGCAGATCAAACAACGCAGGCTGGAAAGCGTGGTCCTGCCTGGTCAAAGTTGATGGAACTGGATCCACTGACGATGGGCAGGAACGGATTCTACTGCCCGTCGTCACTTGACGATGGGCAAGAACGGAATCCACTGCGTTCATTGGCTGACGAACGTGGCGCGTGTTTCGGAAAATACAAGAACAACGTGCATGCTCTTTGGCTTGGGTGCACACGGGAAACACGTTCCAGTCACTCATACTCGGCCAGTACCGCTGTTCATCCAGCCCTTGCCGCTATCGCGGAGCGGGCTGGATTCCACGGTACTGCCCTCATACTCGTGCAGGAACCTGAGCGCATTGCATGACCTCCTGCATGTCCAGTAGATACTGCCCTCGTACTCGTGCAGGAATCTGTACCCACTGCAGGACGGGTTCGATATCTTTTCTAACAAGTAAATATTGAGTTCTGAGTACATGTACTAAGTATTAATCGGTATAATCGTATTAGCCGTACAATATAGTCCAGCCATGTACAGTGCTGCTCTATGAAAACCATTCACATCACACAGGTTTGCACCGTGTGCCATTTCGCAGCCCCGTGTTCGCAGCAGATCTACGGTGCGCAATGCCAGGCCGGTGAGTACTTAAGTGACGGGACTGGATTTCATCGAGCAGCACGGTAGGTAGCACGCCAAATGCTTTGAGACAGCGACTGTTGCAACAAAGTGAACAAACAAACTGAAAGACAAAATTAATGCAAAACCGTCTTAGGGTTTCTGAAGTACAGTCCATTCAGAAAACACCTCACCATTATGCTTTTTTGGCCATGACTGGGTCAACGGTTAAGCCTTTCCCAAGTTACTAGTACTCTTGCAGTGCAGTATGGAATGCTCTTTTTTCTGTTCTCTATTTGCCCAATCGGTCCACGTAAGGAAGTGAATTTCTGGGCCACAGTTTGAAAAGCTCAAAATGTGGCCAAAGGTTTTTTTGCCCTGTTTAGGACTGTATCTGTACAGGCATGCTGATCTCAAACCCATTTCCAGAAGAATTTAAATTGGGTTTTGAACCTAACTCGGCCTAACTCAAATGTGGAAAAAAGTACAGAGATCAATAATTCATTTTATGCATGGACGGTGATGGTATTAACTAGAAAAGAAACGCATACGTGACATGAAAGCAACGGAGCTTGTGTGCAGCAGCGTGAAAATACTGGATGATTGGCGAACTGCAGATCCACTGAGTCCTACAGAGAAGGATATTTTAAACCCAAACAGTTTCCGTATGCAACGGAGAAGGCGACATACATGTACGTGCGATGATTGTATGCACGATGTGCGGGATGATGTCAACATTGTGTAGGCATGCGGTATGTTACTGACCAAGAGAAACAAAAATCTTCTTGTACTACGGCTCCAAAAAAAGGGATAAAACTAGCACAATAATTATATTATTGTATTAAAAGTAAAATATTTGGCAGATGTGTTTGAGAACATCAACAATCTGGAGCGTGTTGCTTCTCTGAGTTTCCTCAACACTCTCCGGGAGAACACTACGTTATATGGTTGGATAACACACATACCGGTATTTATTAATGACCAGGAAAGAACGAGACTGGTAGACGGATAAATTGACTAAAGCACACAAGACTACATGGTATAATTTTCTGCCGGGGCAGCACACCGGTCGGTCAAAGAGTGTCGTTGTAAGTGAGCTAGGTGAACTGGAGCAGCAGAGTATTGTTGGCAGTGAGCTAGGTGAACTGGACCAGCAAGACCAAAGACTCAGCAAGGTAATTGTGAACATTCCCTACTGTTTTATAATACGAAACTAAGAAAGTCGAGTCAGTCTTGGAGACATCGAGAACTAGCAGTGCACACCTTCTATTCAATTGCACCATAGATATCGTCACCAGCATTGGAACTGTTCATTTCGAGGCCTGCCGACTGCTGCTGCTGCTTGTGTTCAGCCACTGCAACGGATGTTCCTTTGCCTGCCATTAGCATAGCGCCTCTGGCAGCAGGTATGTGCGGCTTAGCCTTGGCTGCTGCACCTGGTCGTGCCGTTGTTGGCAATTGGGGTTTTGAGCCACCAGGACCCGCCTTTGGTCTGCCGGGTACTTGAGTTTTCGGTGAGTCGGGCCGTGCGAATGAAGGAACTTGTGACTTGGCTTTTGAAAACCATCCAGGGATGGCCGATTTGGTTTTTGACGGGCTCGGCCGGGCAGAAGAGGGCACCTGTGGTTTCGACATCACAGGGCGCGGAGAAGACGGTGCATTGGCCATTGAGGGAGCCTCTTGGTATCCAATTTCGTACTCATCTTCTTCAGTTGGCGCAATGGAATTTGGGGAGTAATTGAGTTCATAGTCGTCTTCAGTAACCTGAAGTGATGCAGGGTTTGTGGGTCGGATCCCGATTTCATAATCATCTTCTCCGATGGGCTCAATTATTGTCGAGTTTCTGACCTGGTATCCTATTTCATAGTCATCTTCGCTAGTACACACATTTTTGTCCACGCTGTTTCGTCGAGAGCTATTTGGAGAGGCTTCATTTCCATATATAGACTCATTATTCGAAACTCTGCGGTCCCCTGTCATCAGATTACCAGGCGACTGGCCCAGTAATCCCAATGTTTTCACCTGCGACATACTAAGGCCAATAGAGCTACCACCGGAACTTAGGCTGGTGGCGATCACGGCCCCGCTATTTCGCCGGGAGCTGTTTGGAGAGGCTTCATTTCCGTAGATAGACTCCTGGTTTGATCCTCTGCGGTCCCCTGTTCCCAGCGCTAACATCTGGTTCATTTGTAGTGCAACAGCTGCATCGAGATTGCTCGACGGCTGCTGGCCGTGAGCTTCCGTTGTTATCACATTCGACTTATCCAGTGTGGTAATGGTAAATGTGCTCTGTGGTGATGTTCCGTCTCCGCCTCTCTCCCTGCTGTTGCGACGCGAGCCGAAGGGGGTGAAGTCATTCCCATAGATCGACTCATCGCCAGAGCCTCTGCGACTCTCCACTCTGGAAGCTGAGGTGGCCATCTGGCTCTGATGCCTCAATGTCTGGCTATACTGGCTAGCGTTGCTGCACGAAGGTTGGGCGACTGGCTTGCCGCCTACGGTTGCAGGTCGTGTGTTGGTGTGTTCAGTCGATGATGTCAGTTCTGACGTCTTGGCGAGCTTACCTATGTTGCCCCTGTGGCTGATGTCATGGCATGACTCTCTCGGAGACGCCGCATTTCCGTATATCTCCATGCTGCAGCGGCGAGATCCACCGGGTGAGGCGTCATTGCCGTAAATGGAGTCGTTGCAAGATCCCATCTGCAAAGACTTGTTGGCCTGAGATTGGCCGAGTTGGAAAGCATTGGCAATGCCTGCTAGACCGACATTTCCACCAAACATATTTCCACTGCGCGAGGTGTTAGGAGATAATTCATTGCTGTTCCTGCGTGAGCCACAGGGCGAGGCGTCGTTTCCATAGATAGAATCAGTAGCAGATTGCATGCCTGGATTGTTTCGAATTCCCATGCTAAGAACACCGGACATACTATCCGCCATGATCGAGCCCCTCGGTGAAGCACTGTTACCATATATGTCAACGCTGTTTGGCTGAGATGGATTGGGAGAGTCATTATTTCCATACAAGGTGTCACTGTCAAACTCTGACGCGTCATTGCTGTGTAAACTGCCCAGGTATGGCATTGTAGTGCAGGTCATGCCAGCTTCAAAATTCATGCCGTTATCCGGGGTAACTAGGTCGGGTGCTCGAGTACCTCTCGTGAAGAATGAGTTGTCCTCGACTTCGTACAGCCCAGACGAAGTCACATTCACGACGCTCTCTTCGTACAGGTCCGTATCATCGAGGTAAATGTCTTCTGACTTGCCGCCCGGCGTATCATAGTTTACTCCGCCCTTCAGTTTAAGATTGTAGTAAGGGCTGTTGACGATGGTTGGGGGCTGCCCATTCTTGCCTGTGCTCTTGCCCGAGCCGCGGCCCTTCTTCTTTAAGTTGTAATAGGAGGAGTTTTGATTCTGATCCTGCGGCGTCGGTAACGATGCCCCTCCAGCCCCCGAGAGGCTCAGGAAAGTGCTGCTTCTGGCCGGTGCGTTACGCTGTAGTCCTTCCAATGTCTGGTAGTTGCCATCATCGTCATCCATCAAGTCAGATTTGCCACCAGCACCAGCACATGGTACATTACTGTCCACCAATGACAATATTCCGGCTGCAGAAAGCCCATAAAACACATGGAACAATGCCGCTCAGTGAAAGTGAGAGTCGATAAGTGAAAATAACAGGGGGGGGGGGGGGTTGTCAACTGACAACCGCTCTATTTATATGCTATTCAGTCTGAAGAGTGAATAGCAACTTAAAGGGGAAGTATACCCTAAAAATCAAATTTTCACCAGTTGTAGTCTTCGGGGTGCTGAGTCGAATGGTCTTGGTCCGAGGAAGCTGAAACGCTCCCTTCCTCCTTTATTCCCAATCGAACTCGCGCACTTTCACCGAAACTGGGTGACTGCGCCCTACTAGATAGGGATTTGTATGGAAAAAGTCACTAAAAACGCCGTTTCGGTCTTATAAAAGCGCGGATGACCGCGATTGGTCCATATGTTGTAGTCTTTTGGCCGCTGAGTCGACTGGTTTTGGTCCGAAAAGGCTGCGATGCAGCATTCGGCACTTATTTCCAATCGAACATGGTTGAGTAAGCGGTCACGTGCTCATTTACAGCCTGTTTGGGCCCATTTATGTCACTCGAGTTGAACCTTTGAACCAGGGAGTCGTTAAGGCCTCTTACGACCCCCTGCTTTGAACATTTGAGTTGAATCTTGATGTGAAAATTGTATTCTGCAGGCACGTGGCCGCTCACTCAACCGTGTTCGATTGGGAATAAGGGCCGAATGCTGCATCGCAGCCTTTTCGGACCAAAACCAGTCGACTCAGCGGCCACAAGACTACAACATATGGACCAATCGCGGTCATCCGTGCTTTTATAAGAACGAAACGGCGTTTTTAGTGACTTTTTCCATACAAATCCCTATCTAGTAGGGCGCAGTCACCCAGTTTTGGTGGAAGTGCGCAAGTTCGATTGGGAATAAAGGAGGAAGGGAGCGTCTCAGCGTCCTCGGACCAAGACCATTCGACTCAGCACCCCGAAGACTACAACTGGTGAACATTTGATTTTAGGGTATACTTCCCCTTTAATAAAGCGGTTGAAAACCCCCTTTTATTTACAATGCAGTTGTGTGATGCCCACCAGTTTCTGAATGAAAAGTGAAAGAAGTGAACAAGTGAGGTCCCAACTGCACCGTACCTCGAGAGCAGAATCAATTAGGGGAAGTTTGCAATGGGGCTAGGCAGTGCAGAATGATAATAATGTACTTTCACAGCTTAATGATGAGATGCGGTATTGATACTTAACAAATTCCAAACAGTTAGCTAGCTGGTCAGACGTTGAGTGCATTCAAAGTGCACACCGCTATGCCTGTCAACGTATTGTTAAAGATTTTACCCAGGGTCCTACACGGACTGATCAAGGACGTGGTGTGTGTATGTGTGTGTGTGTGTGTGCGTGTGTATGCGTGTGTGTGTGTGTGTGTGTGTGTGTCCATGTGTGCGTGTGTGTGTGTGTGTGTGTGTGTGTGTGAATGTGTGTGTGTGTATTATGTGTGTTTGTGCGCGCACGAGTGTAAATATATCACGTCCAAGTCACATGACTCGAATAGCATTGCACCTGTGAGCAGACCGCATTTAAACCTTCCACGTCCGTACGATAACTGCTCACCTCTAGCCGTGCATGAAGCACAGACAGGCAAATCACTTACATTTCTGGCTCTTGATTCGGGGCTTTCTCGTCGGAAGCCGATCGCGATGGTGAGCAAATGCCACGGCAAGAACCACAATACCGAATCCCAGAATGCTGACTGATATTGTTAAGAATGTTGAGCTGCCAGTGGTGGTGTCACTAGCCCGAAGTCCTGTAGGGAGAAAGACACAGAACAGCAAGGGTAATCAAGGCTAAGTAGTCGCTACTCTGAGTTTCATGTTTACATAATCATCAGCCAACAATATAGGGGGAAAGACAAACGTGATTGCCGCACACCCGCAGAACCGATTGCGTGCAGATAGAGCGGAAACACCCACGCACATGACCGCCCACTCACACACCCACACACACGCACACACACACACACACACACACACACACACACACACACACACACACACACACACACACACACACACACACACACACACACGCACGCATGCACGCACACACACACACACACACACACACACACACACATATACATACACACACACACACGTACACACGCACACAGATACACACCAACACACAAACATCCACGTACATGACCACACATTAACGGGCACACAGACACACACACGCACCCATACATCGAAAACAAAACACAAAACACACAAAAACATGCTTGAAACTTGAAATCTTGTAGTTGTTAATTGTCAGCAGCTGGTCATGTAGGTCCCCCCCCCCCCCGAACGGGTAACCGAAATTGAAAAAGAGTCTTCGAAAGACAACACCAATGACCATCGGTCCTTCCAACGGCTGACACAACCTTGAACCCCTTCCACCCGCATCGAGACCCAATGACTTACCCTCGCAAGTAGCGTCCCCAATCCATGTCCCTTTGCTGTGGTTATTACTACATATATAGTTGTCCAGAGTGAAGGATGTTCCCAGTTGAACAGCGTATCCAGTTTGGCACACCACGGTGACATTATCGCCCAGCCTGTTGCCTGTGCTGGATGCCACAGTGTGCGCAAGATTAGCCAGGGTGAATTTTGGGCAGAAATCCAGCGCAACTGAAACAACACACCGAAGGCAAGCCGAACAGGAGATGTGTGCACATACAGTTAGCAACAATTCTATTGCCGTAGCTATGCAAAAGACGTTACTTCAGTCACGTCTGGCGCTTGCCAGGGTCCACACAGCTTTAATTCCGAGTGTGTTTGTTTGTGCCATCGGCATGCCTGGCGCTCTCCCGTACCTTTCCCATACCATGCCAGCAAGGACAGCTGGCCGCAGGGCTTATACGGTGTTATAATGTGTAAGGATGTCGTATAGCATGTCCTAAAACAGTACGATGAAATTGTGGGAGAAACCAGCGACCGCTTGGGAACAATGAACATAACAACAGTCTTATTGTGAGTAAGAGTCAGGCCAAGTTTCTGTAGATAAGTAGCGAGTGCTATCCCGAGCATTATGTTAGCATTACAAAAGCATAGACAGGATGCGTATGATAGGAGATCCAAGTTGCTGAAGATCAGTAGTCATTGCTGATAACATCCAGAAAAACTAAATCCGCAGCCTCTTTTGCCGTCGGACAGGATGCGTATTATAGGAGACTGTAAAGTTATGTAATGTGCTCCACAGGCAACCATGCATTCGGCCGTCAGCAACAGAATCTAGGTCTTTTGGAGAGATCGCAAAATATAGGTCGAAGAGAAAAGTCTCAGCTGTCGCCTCGAACCGAAGCGATACGAAGTAGGTTCGCGGGAATCTCTACGAAAATATTTGAGTTCGATACGCATGATTGCACAAGAATGGAGACGACGAATGGCTATAATCATTGTGCCACAAAACCGGTACACAGGAGATCTGTCGACAATGTAACGAAAAATAAAACTCAGTTACTCAATACAGGTTCCACTAAATTACAAGAGAACAACGCTACAACATTAGAATTACCGCGAAATTATCGCAAATGTAGAGAACGAATCCAATACAAACGAAAACCATGACCAGACTGCCCCGGAGTTATATTGGGAACAAATCGTACTACTAGCTGACACTGACGCTGACGGAACACGAATTTCTGTTGAACACGCACAAAGTCTTGTACATCATTATGCGCCGGTGTTGTGGAGTAAGCAGGTACGTCAGTCACCAATCCAGCTTCAGCTCCGCGCTCGCTTCAGCAGAATGTTGCCCGCGTTTGCTTTGCCTCCACACGGATAGACTACCAGCGCAGAGTCCCACAGCTCCGTGGCGGTAAGGTCTTGATATTCTCCGTTAGTGCTGTCAAGTCTCAGTCCACCTCTCACAGCAAGCCGCTCTATGAAAATCTTTCTCTCTCCATTGGAGAGAGAGGAGAGTTGCTACTTCTCCATCCAAACAGTTGCTACTTCTCCATCCAATTATAAGGAGATATTATAAGGAGATAAAAAGGAAAGGGAGGAGCAAACCAAATATGGAGAGAAAATAACAATCCCAAATAAATTCTGTAATTACGTTTGCCTAACTCATATTCAAACTGATTGAGGAGTTCTAATAACATGCGTGATGAGCTAGGCAAAAAATGCATAGCGCAGGACCCTGAGCTTCCAAGCTCTCTCGTTATTATTTTTAGACACGGCAGTCACACACCTTGCGCACAAACTAGTTCCCGGGAAACCCGAATACTACTACATGAAATATAGTCATCAGTCGAGCGCCGGGTGTAGTACTACAGTTGAACAGCGATTATCCGACCACCTCTGGGCAGACAACTGTCAGGCGGTGTTCAGATAAGGCAAATGTTCTGGATAAGAAAAAAACTGTCACTCACACACTTTCAGTGGTTATTACTAGCCGCACGACCTTTTCACTTTTTTGCTTTTCAAAATTTCCGTATTT
>NC_088645.1:44925528-44955528 GCF_964019385.1 Sycon ciliatum | reverse complement strand
ACAGTGCGTATCGGTTATAGCGTGGTCGTGTAAAAGAATATACTGCCTACAAGAATGAACTCTCATGTTTTCATAATCATAACATGGATTTCAACTGCACATTTATTCTTACAAGCAATTTTTCCCACAGTAGAATACATCGGTCCTAAGAATGGACTTTGTGTAGCAAAACATGCCAGATTAGTACAAAGTGTATCGCCTGTAGTAATAACATCTGTCCAATTCCGTTCTTATGTGACTCTCGTTGCGTCGTACTGCTGCAGATTCAACTGTTGTAGTCATGTAACTCATTTTGCATAGCCACATGGTAAGCCTATGGGACTATGACCAGCCAATGCACAGAAGTACTGCGTTGCATGTACGATGATCTTCCTGCCCCTGCGCACATGCATGTGATATTCCACACTTGATTTATCGTGTGTAAGAATTATCGGAAATAAGAATAGAAAGTCGTTTTTCAAACACCCACGCTATAACCGATACCTACTGTATAAGGGCATGTTCGATTGGTAGGATCGGGATCCCGATCCACCGGATCCACTGGATTCGCACCCTTTCGATTGGTCGAATCCGGATCCGAATCCTTCGGATTTGGATCCGGTCAACCCTCCTCGGGGAGCAGGGTTGACTGGATCCAACGGATCCAAATGTGACCTTTGTGCGTATATGGCGGGTAAAAATTATTTTTGTACACATTGTGGTACGCACACGTGGATGGAGATAGAGCTTGTTGACTTTTTTTACCACGCACGCGATGAGTACGACGTTCACCCTTTTGGGTGCCTTGTGAGCGCCATTTTCAACATGGCAACAGTCAAGGTCCAAAATAAAGTGTTCAGTTGAATCTGAAGGATCCGAGGGATCTGAAATCTGGATCCCGATCCCGATCCTTACCAATCGAACATGCCCTAAGCACAGTCTCCAATAATAGCACGTCTCCAATAATAGAACACCTTGGGGCGGGATTCAAAAAATAAAATGCTCAGTCTCCATTATAAGTACACTGTGTAAATTCATTATCTGTACCGGCGAAAAAAAACCCTGAAATGTGTGTGTCTGACATTAATTTGGCATGGCAACAAGCCTCTGAAATGAGGTGGAAATAATAATGGAACAGTCTCCAATAAAGGAATGTCTCCAACAATAGCACGCGGCGGAGGTACATTGAAAAAATAAAGGACCGTCCTTATATTAGAGATAATACGGTATGTGTTTTGAGCAATCTTGTAACTATCAGCTTGAGAGAAAGTAAGGTTTAGGTCCCTGGGTCCCTAGGTGTATTCAGATTATGTCCATAGCTTATTTTCTTGGTGCGTATAGCTGGTTTTGTATTCCGACTCTTCGTGTGGAGCATTCACTCTTCGTGTGGAGCATTCACTCTTCGTGTGGAGCATTCGCTCTTCGTGTGGAGCATTCACTCTTCGTGTGGAGCATTCACTCTTCGTGTGGAGCATTCACAATACAACTAACCGTCACTTTATGCGTCTTTGCACAACCGGCATAACCACATTCATCACACTATGAGAACCATCTGTCACAGTCGGTCAGAAGGCATAACATTCCTGTTCATTCTGGTGAAGTAAACCTAATAGAAACGATTACAACTTACGTTCGCAGTACGTTCCATTGCCCGTAAAGGTAGTGTTGCACTCGCATGTGTACGAGCCCTTGTTGTCGGTGCACAGAGCGTTAACATGACAATCATGGCCGTCAGTGGAACATTCATCAAGATCTGTTCCCAGGAAAATTGAAAAGTAAATGAGAAGACAATATTGATACGGCCATAATTACCGATTAAGTTTAGCATGAATATCGATAGGGTTGAGACAGTTGAAAACGAGAAAAAAGTCTGAAGAAGAAAAAATTACATTGCGGCTTACACTCTGAAAATACAGCATAATATCCACTGTGCAGACCATACTGCACGGGTACTCACCCTGCCTCCCCCCCCCCCCCTCCAATTTCAGATGCCAGCTTGCAACGCTACCGCCGAGACCTCTGGACGGTCGAGTTGCTCCCTGTACATCTGCACAATGTCACTACATCCCCTGTGTCTTGTTTTGTATTGGTCTGCACATGTCTCTCAGCAGGGCTGTCTTCTAAGTAAAAAAATACTACACTTCGGAATATTTACAAAAGAACAATTCATTTTTTCATTATGCTCGGACGTCGAGCCAATAATAAATGTGAAAAGGAACGGGACATATGGTAGTATATACTTCCTCCGATAAGCAAAACTTCGTTGCGTTTTTAGTGTTCTTGTCATGAGATTTCTGTCGGCATTAGACAAACATGTCAGTGATCTATTCCCTACACAGGGTAGCTGAGGTGTCGTCCATTGTTCTGACAGGCTTTTGAACCTCCGAAAAGCGTGGAATCCTTTGAAAAATCGGCGAAGCAGAACTGTTTCTTGACAGGATGTCACCAGAACACAACCCCAGGCGCGCGCGCATGGCACCAAAGTGCGAAAATTAGAACCAGTTTGAAAGACCTCGTGGCTCGAAGAAATGTCCAGGATAGGAGCCGGCCAGCGCTCAGGCACTGCTGTACTAGCACCAGTCGATGGTGCGCATCCGCACACAGCCAAAATCAATGCACTTGTGTTTGCAGCGCAGGGGAAATCAAAAGCGTTCGACATTCAGGTTGTCGTTCAGTCGTCGCAAAATCCTGATCTCAACGTTGGCGACTTGGCGTTCTTCCACAGCCTGTAGACAGACGTGTCACTCGTGGCGAAGGAAACCAGGAAGGGGCTTCTGCAGGGTGTGGAACGTGCTGCCACGACACACCGCTGCGAAAATGGCGAGCGTTTGTTTGGGTCTGTATGCCTCCTTCCATGGCGGTCCGGAGAGTGGCCACAACTATCAGCGCCACCGTGGAGGTCGTCAAGGGCACAGTTCGAGCGAAGAACTTGGCGATCTCCACAATCAAAACAATCGTGTCTTGGAAACTGGTAAAGGCTGCGGAACAAAAGCTGGCAGCAGTGGCGGCGACAGTCAGCGAGGATGCAGACTCGATGTCATCAGGGAGTGAGTCGTTATCAGATTCAGACGAAGAGTGAAGCTGGACTGCATTGAAACGAGCTGTGTGACATCTGTAAATAATTATCTTTCATATCCTGCCTTGTTTTCCACTTTGCAAAGCGTGTTCGTAGCCATAGAATGATTTGGACTGAACTGTAAAAACGCAACGAAGTTTTGCTTAACGGAGGAAGTAGATACAGTGGTGAACAGTTACTCTTAACTTGTATTCTGTATGTTCATTATCCTTTTCTCATGACACTAGTACACTTACTAAGACAGGATGGCATGGAGCTGAGAGTTCCATTAGCAGTACACGTCTGCGTTGCATTGCCCGCCAGGCCAAACCCAGTGTGACAGGAGAAGTTGACGGATTCCAGGTAGCGGATTACTGTCAGATTGCTGGTGCCTTCACTTAGGGCTGGAACCTTGCAGTGGATTACTGGCGACAGAATACAACAAACGCAACTCGGTTAGGATCGTGGGAAAAACACACAGTAAACCCTAGGATGGGAACTGATATCGTAATGTCGTAAAGGCTCCTAATCTATATTGCAGTCTTGTACCAAGCCTCCTCTGCAAATCGTCTGCCTCTAGATACCCACAAAATAACATACAACCCAATAGCACCCCCCCCCCACCCTGGCAGTCACCCCCCCCCCCCCCCACCCAACCCCACTCCCCCCCCCCCCCCGACACACATATAACCCACCCCGACACACACTCACTTCCCACCACAGGCACATATAAGAAACCCGACACGCACCATCCCGAGCACAAATTGACATCACTCAAATATAGGGACTCTGTTGCCGTGGGAATGCCCTTGAAATAAACGTAGTGCAGTTATCCATCAGTGCAGGTTCTAAAGGAGTGAAAACATCTGAACCTCACCTTCATCAGTCATCACACCAGAATTCAAAATGTGAATCACCGAGGACAATGGGGGAGGGGGGGGGGGGTGGGGCCGTCCCAGCAGACACCATTCAAAATTTTAGTTGTGACTGAGCAGTTACTGTACTGCACATACCACGCACAAACTAGTGCCCAGGGAGCCCAAAAAAATCAATTGCTCATCAGGTGAATAGGGACTAGAAGGGGGGAGAGGGGGAGGGAGAGGGGTGGGGTGGGGGGGGGGGGGGGGAGAAGGAGAGGGGGGAGAGGGGTGGGGGGAGAGGGGGGGGGGGGTAGCAGCGGTAGTGTGAATAAAAAATGAATGTCACAGCCAGTGCTTGTGCCAGGGACATCGAATGTGCAAATGCCAATAATAACTACTCACCAGTGCATTCGTGTATCTGTGATGTTCCTTTGCAAACGGGTTGGGTATGCACGTACTCATACCCAAGAAGACAGACAACCGACCCATCCGTCATCACACTCTCAATGTAATCTTCAACAGATGTGTTGCGATAGCAGGCTGCAAGAAATGAGGCAACAGAAATACCGATGGCAAGACAGTAGATACCAGATAGCCAACAGGTCCAGCAATATGATCAACAACTTGTATTCAGCTCTATCCTTTTTCCCCAAACACATCACACCGCATATTCTAGCATGCACTGGCTGTTGGTAACCACGCAGGAGATTGAAAGGAAAGCCAGGAGACTGAGAAAGAGAAGAAAGACCCACAACCTCTCGATTGGAAATCGACTGCGCCTACCTCTACACCACATGGGCACACACAAAATGCTCGTACTCGTACACGCGGTTATTATAGTCTATGATACACATCCAAGCAACAGCAACAGCAACAGCGACAGTGACAGCGACAACAACAGCGACAACAACAGCAACAACAAACAGCAACAACAACAGCAACAGCAACAGCGACAGTGACAGCAACAGCAACAGCAACAGCGACAGCAACAGCGACAACAACAGCAACAACAAACAGCAACAACAACAGCGACAGTGACAGCAACAGCGACAGCGACAGCAACAGCGACAGCAACAGCGACAGCGACAGCAACAGCGACAACAACAGCAACAACAAACAGCAACAACAACAGCAACAGCGACAGCGACAGCAACAGTGACAGCGACAGCAATAGCAACAACAAACAGCAAAGACAACAGCAACAGCAACAGCAACAATAACAGCAACAGCGACAGCGACAGCAACAGCAACAGCAACAGCGACAGCGACAGCAACAGCGACAGCAACAGTGACAGCAACAGCAACAACAAACAGCAACAACAACAGCAACAGCGACAGCAACAGCAACAGCGACAACAACAGCAACAACAAACAGCAACAACAACAGCGACAGCGACAGTGACAGCGACAGCGACAGCAACAGCGACAGCGACAACAACAGCAACAACAAACAGCAACAACAACAGCAACAGCGACAGCAACAGTGACAGCGACAGCAACAGCAACAACAAACTGCAACAACAACAGCAACAGCAACAGCAACAGCGACAGGGACAGCGACAGCGACAGCAACAACAACAGCGACAGCAACAGCGACAGCAACAGCAACAACAAACAGCAACAACAACAGCAACAGCGACAGCGACAGCAACAGCGACAACAACAGCAACAACAAACAGCAACAACAACAGCGACAGCGACAGCAACAGCGACTGCGACAGCGACAGCGACAGCAACAGCGACAGCAACAGCAACAACAAACAGCAACAACAACAGCAACAGCGACAGCGACAGCGACAGCAACAGCAACAACAAACAGCAACAACAACAGCAACAGCAACAGCAACAGCAACAGCAACAGCAACAGCAACAGCGACAGCAACTGCGACAGCGACAGCAACAGCGACAGCAACAGCGACAGCAACAACAAACAGCAACAACAACAGCAACAGCGACAGCAACAGCAACAGCGACAACAACAAACAAACAGCAACAACAACAGCGACAGCGACAGCAACAGCGACAGCGACAGCAACACCAACAACAAACAACAACAACAGCACCAGCAACAGCAACAGCAACAACAACAGCGACAGCAACAGCGACAGCGACAGCAACAGCAACAGCAACAGCGACAGCGACAGCAACAGCGACAGCAACAGCGACAGCAACAGCAACAACAAACAGCAACAACAACAACAACAGCAACAGTGACAGCGAAAGCAACAGCAACAGCAACAGCGACAACAACAGCAACAACAAACATTCGGCCATACGATGGCACCACACAGCAGCTATCTCGGTTAATCCATCAGATCACCGAGAAAAGAGACGCCGGGCAAACAGTAATTGCTTGCTTCTCCGACCTATCTAAGGCGTTTTGACCGGGTGTGGCACCAAGGACTACTCCAAAATTGGCCCACCTCGGACTCGATGGCAAATGCCTCCAGTGGCTTGCCTCCTATCTCACCAATAGACGACAACGTATGCAAGTGGAGAGCAGCAAATCAACCTGGCTAAACATTCCAGCGGGGGTCCCCCAAGGCTCTGTCTTGGGGCCGCTTTTGTTCACGGCCTACACAGTTGATCTGCCAACCGCCTGCATAAATGCCAACACTGAGTGCAGCCAGTTTGCCGACGACACTGCCATCATTGCCGCTCACGAGAATTTTCTAGCCGCAGAAGAGCACCTCCAGTCAGCTGTGACAACCGCAGCACAGTGGCTGAAGGATTGGCATCTCCTGGTCAACGAAAGTAAGAACACTGTCATCCACTTTCACCACACCAACCGGCCACCTCCCAGACCACCATCAATCACACTCAACGATACCAACCTCACTGTGGCCTCAAGGCATCGCCACCTTGGCCTCCTCATACAGCAGAATCTACGCTGGAACTCGCATGTTGACTACATCATCACTAAAGCGACCAGGAAGATGTTCCTTCTCCTGCGACTACGCAATTCCTTAAACACTTCTGCTCTCTCCTCCATCTATCTAACCTACATCCGCCCTATTCTTGAGTATGCTTGCACTGTCCTCTCACCCCTCCCCGCAACCCTGAACGACCGGCTTGAGCGCATCCAACGGCGCGCTGCTCGCCTCTGTTTGCATCTCCCCCTCTTTGAACACAGAACCCACTCCATGCTGCTGCACCGACTCAAATGGCCATCACTCAGCAGCCGCCGTACCCTCTCCCATGTCCCTCTTGCACATAGCCTGCATCATAGATATGCACCACCACACCTTCTTGCAATTCACCTACCCCGAATACAACCCATTCGCATGCTCAGGTTCCCCCGAACCTTTGAGCTACCCACAACACGTACAAACCGGCTAAGAGACTCCCCCATCTATGCTTCTCTTGATCTCTTTAATAGCATCCCACCCAGCATCCGGCAAATCAACCCCAGACGAGATTTCAAAGCAATCATCCTACCACTTGTCATGTCTTCCGTATGTACTTGCTCACACTGCTCAGCACATCTATAGCTCCATTGCGCCCAGTCTACGTGATTAACTCCCAATTAGTATTGCCATCGCTGCTGCCTCAGCAAGCAGCTAAACTTTGATCTCTCTGTATCTGATCCCCGTGCCTGTAATTATTTTTCTCATATTGGCCACAGGCCATCATGAGAATAAAAGAATTCAAAACAGCAACAACAACAGCAACAGCGACAGCGACAGCGACAGCAACAGTGACAGCGACAGCAACAGCAACAACAAACAGCAACAACAACAGCAACAGCAACAGCAACAGCGACAGCGACAGCGACAGCGACAGCAACAGCGACAGCAACAGCGACAGCAACAGCGACAGCAACAGCGACAGCAACAGCGACAGCAACAGCGACAGCAACAGCAACAACAAACAGCAACAACAATAGCAACAACAACAGCAACAGCGATAGCAACAGCAACAGCAAAAGCAACAGCAACAGCAACAGCAACAACAACAACAACAACAACAGCAACAGCAACAGCAACAACAACAACAGCAGCGACAGCAACAACGACAGCGACAGCAACAGCAAAATTTTCCGTTTTCTTTTCTTTCTCTTTTTCTCTTATATCTACTTTTCCACAATATCCTTTTACATTTTTATTCACAGTGGGTCCAATGTTATTAGGCATTTTGCCTGTTTTGATTTCCACTATTAATACAGTATACAACAGCAACAGCAACAGCAACAGCAACAGCAACAGCAAGATCAATAGCGACACCGATAATGAGACAAAGGACTATCACTCACGGAATTCGCAAAGAACCTTGAGATTGTTGACTTTGGAATATTTGTTTGAATCAGTAGCCAGGACACTTCTGTGGCTGCCAGAGACATCAAAGGTCCACGCAGGTTCTGTTGTTGGGACGTGTGCCGTACAACCACTCCGGAACGCAACACTGGAAAGCAGTTTGCCTTGCTTTCTCTGGCACGCTAGTAGTGCAGTGTCGTAATTGTAGGTAGTCGGGTTCTGACTGATTGTTGCGTTAGCTGCGGAGCAGTAGTGATGTCCAGTCAGCTGTTCATCCTCTACAAAGAGAGAACCCAACATGCAGACAACACAGTTACATAGATGTCTTGCTTGCAGGAATACAAACCAGCCGCCAATGCACAACTGGCCAGCGGACATCTGTGAAACATGAATAGTGAGTGCAGTAGATGCAATTGAGAGTTGTGTCACAGTGTTTAGAAGACATTGCAGTACAGGAGTGCACATTGTGGTTTATCATGTACTGTACAAGCAGAAATATTCGTCTGGAATTTAATTTCGTCTTTTTCGTCCAAGGAGCTTTGGGACTAAATTAAATGCCTATTTGTCCAGCGTTTCAATACACTGTTATAGTCCATGGACTAAATTTTCAACCCGACGAAATCCCTTTCTTTGGAGTTGGACGAAATTATTGACCGACGAAAATTTCTTCCTGTACAGTATGGCGAGTATTTGTGTACCGTTTTTAATACAGAACTATCATACTTCTTCCGGGAACAAAAAGCTTCCTCACGTTTTTTCATTACTTTTCGCTGCTGTTATTTCGCTCTTTTTCTTTGGTTCCGTCAGCCTGGAACACTCACATGACATTTCGGAATCGTAGGAAAGCATAATTCAAATTCTGGAGAGCCGACAGCCGTCGCAGAGCAAGGGTGTCGACGTTGCAAACAACGCAAAGCGAACATGTTTTTCATTTGCGTCCACCAGGCGCAATGAGAAGAAAAGAACTGCGCTAATTGCTCATCATAGCTATGTTTTAGTTCAGAACTAACTTGACAGAGCAGGATAATGGCACCGAAGAGCAAGAAGAGTGGAAAATGAATAACGATAGCTGCTAGTGTTTTCAAATCTTCGCCATCCCAGAAACGCCTGTCGTCATGGGAACAGGTCGGCACAATGTCAAAACTATAAAACGCAGAGATGTGACAATCGTCACTTCGCGCAGCAGAGCAAGATGAACAAGTTAAAATATAATGTTAACGTTCAGCCCTGAAGAGCCCAGAGGCCCCAGACCTAAACGTGGATGATGTCGCCTTTTCCAGCAGCCTCGACGATGTGTCCTTGGTCGCAAAGGAGAACAGCCGAGATCTGATCTGGGCAGTCGAGAAGTGCTGGTACGACTATGATATCCCTCGGAGGAAATTTGAAATGTTTGGCTCTGCCGGTGTTTGTCCTCGAGCGGGAGCGGGGGTGGTAATGAGTACCAGTGCTACAGTGCTACTGTGGTCTCTGCCGAGATGTTGGAGAAGGCATTCAGGCAACAGCAAGACCATGAGGAATTCGGTGAAGCTTCTCTGCGACATACGACATCGTGTCGATCGACCTGCCACTTGGGACGGTTTCAGCGGTGATGACTCGAGCTATGGTGACGCAGACTGATACATTCGACGGGGTTAGCGTACCGGGCAGGTCAAGAACAAGGAGTCGTACAACTTCCTGGTCAAAAACTACCTTTCCGCTTCTGTGGGACGCCACCACCCCATGATCAGGCGTCAGATGCGGCTCCTAAACGGTGGGGGAGGATAGATCAGATCCACCAACCAGAGGCCAAAGGCCTCGATCCCATTTGCCACATCCATGTATTACTCATGCCAGGCCACGAGTTCCCAATTAACTGTGGGTCGCAGCACGGTTGGAAAAATCCTTCCGCTTCCAAGCAGGACTTGAACCTGGTACCTCTCGTTTCTCAATCATGGTCTTAGACCAATCCACTGTGCCTGCCTGCTAGACTGAGACATTCCTCCCACTAATCGATCCTGAAGATATTAAACATGATTATGTTGATTGAATGTGTTGAAGTGTTTCTCTTCCAAAAGAACACTTCTGTTGAGCATAGTAACTCCTTGAAAAGTCATGTAAAGTCATGTCCCGAATTTTTTGTTTCCGGAGGTAGTACACTATAGTACACCGTCTATAAATTGATAATATTCCAGTCGGAGACAAGCAGTGATTGAGTAAAACATAACCAAATGACAACCAATGAACATCAATTCATTTTGACAGGAACGTGTTCTTCCTGAAGTCACCAGTGACTATTTTTTCTGCTAACTACTAGAGAATGAATGAAGCAGCTTATAAGCCAGCGCAATTGTCTGCACTCAAAATGCTCTCTTCATGCCCACTGCAACCGACCAGATTTGCACCCTTCTTACTTGAGCGCAATTTCCTGAGTACAAATGGTTTAATTGCGTAATGTTTGTTTGAAATGTTTTTTTGAAATGTATATTCTCACGGTGGCCAGTGGCCAAAAAGAGATTAGAAGTACTGTATTTCCCTGGATATAAGTCGAATCTTTTTGCACTAAATGTCAAGAGCAAGGACGGGAGTGTGACTTACAAATCAGATTGACTTTCTGTTGATGTTACTATATTGAAACAATTTGGTTTAAACCTGAAAATGGGGGTGCGACTTTTAATCAAGTTTGGACATATAATCGGGGAAATACGGTAGCTACCACAATAAGGATTCACCTATGTTAAATAGAGATCAGCACTAACAAAAGGCGGATTGAGAATGTGTACGCCTATCATTCTAAGGTTGACCTGAGTACCTTCAAGTGGAGTCAGTGAGTTGCTCGTGGGGTAACTGTTGTAGCACGTTATTTTGTGTACTTAACAGTCCGATCTAAATGTAGTTATCGTCGTCCATTGTACAAGTGTGGAGATGGCACGGGGCTGGGAGCAGGTGGACAACGGCAACTACAACATAACAATGGACGAGGCTGACTTACGCAAACATTTCGGTACACCAGTCAGGTTTCCCTGGGCTGTACAGTTTTGTGTGGCGTCGCCCAGCATCCAATAACCTGTCTTGCAGGACAGTGTCACAACTTGAAGATAGTCGATGAACGGCACTTTGTTATCAAAATGTCCGGTCGGCAAATCACAAGTCTTGACTGCCAAGGTAACAATATAAAACAAAGAAGAAGAAAAATCGTATATAATGTAATCGGCAGAAAGGGACCAACGAACTAGAAGTTACGCTATGATGTCCACTAACACCGCCAGTTACTTTACAATCAGCTAACGATAACATTGCACCACACTGACCAACGGTATTGACCGTTGGTCGGCCAGTAGACAAGTCGTTTTGGGTTTCGGGTGAAATTTCTCCAGTTACTGAGTGGACAGAAAGTATAATTCAGCAGTCTTGCTGCTTTTAACCGGGTGTGCGGGTAAATAACCAAAGCTTTGGATATGTTGAAAAGTATGTCCAATTTTCCATCAGGATTCCCATTGGAAGCAAACGGCCCCCGCAATAAATAAAAAACTTCACTGCACACCCTGAAATCCCTCATTGTACCGTGCTATTCCGACTTACTTCGACACTCTGGTGTTGCCCCCAGCTTTGCATTCGGCATGCAAGTTTGACTAGCGTTTCCAACCAGTCGATATCCAATCTTACAGGAGAAGTTGACATGATCACCGTATTGGACAATAACTGTTGCTTGACGTACGCCATTTGTAACCGGTGGAACAGTGCAGTTGACAACTGGAGGGGAAACCACAAACTCAATAATTCAACTCACAAGTAATTGAGTGAAACACCCTACACACCATATTCAAAGCAAGTGGTCCATTCGCTGCGAATTACTGATTTCTCGATCAAATTTTCTGTCAGGACTCATCATTCCTGGCTATGGCTCATGGCTGAAAGTTTGAGCAGGTGGAGCAGAAGGTAAGGGAGGGGGGGGGAGCATGTTACACTCAGGTGCATGCTTAACTCCAGGAAATACGGTATGTGAAATATCACTTCATTATCTTACTTGTACAGCGCTGGACTTGTGAGTTTCCGTTGCAGACCGGCTGAGGAGGCAGATATTCATAACCAGTACGACATACTACAGTGCCGGCGTCGGTGATGCTGGAAATCTGATCACTGGTGGTGCGCTTGCAAGCTAAAGTGAAGAGAGGGGAGAGGGAGGGAGGGAGGGAGAGAGAGAGAATGAGTGAGAGACAGACAGACAGAGAGAGAGAGAAAGAGAGAGAGAGAGAAAGAAAGAGAGAGAGAGAGAGCGAGAGAGAGAGAGACAGAGAGAGAGAGAGAGAGAGAGAGAGAGAGAGAGAGAGAGAGAGAGAGAGGAAGAGAGAGATAGATAGATAGATAGATAGATAGAGAGAGCGAGAGAGAGAGAGAGAGAGAGGAAGAGAGAGAATGAGCGAGAGGAAGTGTAACTCTGCAATTTGGGTGTTGATCACTATTTAGACAGCCTGGAACTTTTCTGTTTTTTTTTGGTTCACATTGACTACACAAATGAACAAGCAGCATGGAGTAGAGAGCTCCAATACTGATAGGAGTAGAATTGTCAGGGTCGAAAATGACCTTTGCGAGCAATTTTAAAGTTCAATTAGCACAAAGGAGGTCCAAAATTAGGAAATGATAAAAGTAGCCTTTGGACATTTCATTCTATAACAAAAAGATGGGATGCAGCTTTCAGGCATCTAGCAGCTGTGTCAATCGTCAGGTACGAATAAAAACGTGTTTGTGTTAGTGGTTGGTATACTTACGGTATTCACAAAGTACTGGTAGAGCTGTAGACTTATCCTGGTTCATGTTGAGTGTAGAATTAGCTGTAGTGCTGGTTACGGCTCCTGTCACCCAGCAGTCTACATCCGTGATGCAATGACCGGTCTTCACAGCGGAGCTAAGCAGGTTGCCCTGATTTCTGATGCAAACCAGCAGAGCGGTGGTGTAGTTGAATTCCACACCCGTCGGAGTTTGCTTGATAATGGCATTCGCCGCGGAGCAGTAGCGATGCCCCTCCAACTGGTGATCCTCTACGAAGAAACATGGATAGCACAGCCAAGGGATGCTTATCATTAACGAGAATGTTAGCTCAGAGCGAAGGCTAAGACAAAGAGAAGACAAGGAACACTGGAGCATGTGCTGGCCTATAGCTGAGGTGCGAGTGCTCTGGCAAAGAAGCGGGAAATACGAAAAAGTAAGTGCAGAGGAGTCTTGCATTGTATGGATGAATTAGTATACCGTATTTTTCGGGGTATAAGCCGCACCGGGGTATAAGCCGCACCCCCCTTTTTGAGGCAAGATATTGACTACAAGTTGGTATTCGAAGTATAAGTCGCACCCACAAACCAAGATTTTAGCCGACACTATTTATACACAAAAAGTAGTATTATAGTATCGCTGTGTACTAGGATGTGTGCAAACCGGCACTTGCAGTACGCAAAATAGAGTCCCCGTATACGCGTACCGTGTGGTGTAGCCCGCGCACTAAAACTAGTAAAAGTGTCGGGATAACAACACAGGCGCGAAGCTGAGTCGAATGACATGTCACATGACGTCAGCATGCATACTGACGTAAGCTAATTCGGTGTATAAGCCGCAGGGGCGATTTTGGTCCGATTTTTAGCTTAAAAAAGTGCGGCTTATACCCCGGAAAATACGGTAAGTGCAGCTGTTACAAGAAGTTGCCCGAACTGGCGCGTGTTTCACACATTGGCAAAAATTACTGAAGTTTCCGTCAGTGGGACTTCCGAAAAATCCCGCCAGAGCGCCCCTACCTCTGCGATCTCGCGAGTAGATCCCGGTGGGAAGGGGCGGATGGGCGAGTCTTACTTCTCGCATTCAGTATTACATGAAAAAGTACTCTAATTTCAGAAATTTTCGGTACTCAATATTTTCGGTATGAGGGCAACAGGCTAGGTTAGGTGAACAGAAATTTTCGGTACGGAGAAGCAGTTCCCTATTGGTTTATGTGTGTTAGTGGTTGTTCGGTGTATTGAAATTTTAGGTATGAAACAGACGCACCGAAAGTACCGAAAATAAAAGTACACCGAAAATTTCTGAAATTACAGTACTCGCCCTGCTAAAACTGAGCGTGAGTCGCGTATACCGACCAAAGGTCAAGAGCAGGGAGTCGTACAAATCCATGAAAACCCACGGTTTGTGAGATCCCTGGTCAAAAGAGTGAGCGCTGCTGTGTACATTTCCAACCGGGTCAAGCACGTGTCTGCAGTACAGTACGTCATCACTCTTCACAGAGTCGTACAAGGACTCTTTTCAAGAAGTCAGGGAGGGGCGCATGGGAGACACAGGGTGCTTTGGCGGTATTATAATAATTATGTTATGTATATTACAGAACTGTTTCGTCCTCTGTGGACTCATCAGCGCAGCACAGTGAAAATGAGGCCAATCCTGATAGCAATGAAAAATAAGTTTTCCAAAGCCAGATTGAAACCAGGACTGAACGTGCCTTGCCAGAGTTCTCAAGCCACCGAGCTCTGCTACTCACTATAATTATAAACATTTGGTTTTAGTGGAAGGTGTAGGAATGAACAAGCGTATCGAAAGTAATGCAAGTGCAGTCATCAAACCCCATATAGCACGGCGACAAATTCTGATTCCACCCAATGTTGTTACAGGCCATTGCAAAACTGAGGACCTATTGCAGGGTACTAGGTGGTTCGAGTCCCGGTGGTGTGACTGATGATCGTTCCTTCTTTTGTATCGGGTCTGCTAGTATCGGGTTTCGGAGAGAAACATAACATTTACTGTGATCAAGAAACGTTGGAAGTGGCTTCGTGAGGGTACTCACCTATGCATTCAGGCAGTCCGGTCAGCTCTCCCGTAGCAGTGCAGTTCTGTGTGCCAACACCGAGCATCCAATACCCGGCACTGCAGGTGTAAGTGACGCTCTTTTCATACAGAATGTTGTGATGATCAGCAGTGCCATTTGCAATAGCTGGTATGCTACAATTGACCACTGCAAACAGAACATTCAAAGGTGATTAGATTCAATCATGTCCCCGAAACTAGTGCAGTTTTCTCTTTATAATTCGGCACCATTTGTGGCTTGTAAAGTGCTGATTTAAAGAGGGACGACTCTACATCTAATCTAGGTCGATAATCGCCAGACATGAAATATAACGAAGACTTTGATTAACGGAGGAAGTATGTAATTGCTATAAATCCTAAGGCGTATTACATATATTATACATGTATGTTGATCTGTACTTTCCCTAAAAGGGAGTAATTTATAATCAGTATTTATCAGCTCAAAAGCCGATAAATACTGCTTACAAAAATCGAACAAATTTATTATAATTTGATACTGAATTTGATACTGTGGATGGTGTGGTCAATAATTAATACGGGAATTCACAAAAGGTCAATAGAGAGTTTTAGCAACTCGTGAGCGAGAACGAAAACGAAATGAGTGCGAGTGAGACCCATGCGATATGATGCATGTCACTAATTTTCATATTCGATATGCGCTAGCACTTTTTTTCCTCTGCAACACTGCGCTAAAATGCATACCAACAGGAGTTCGGATCCTGTCCAGGACTACAGCGTGTTGAAAAGTAAATCGAAAAAGTTTGGCGCAATCGTCGCCGCTGAGCTTGTCTAACCCAAGCCGAGGAAACGTCTCAAACCATGCCGCTCACCATCATCTGCACCACGATCAATTCATCCAGTGCAAAGTAAAGCAAGACTATTTCGTCCTCATCAATGATCTTCTCGCTGTGTGCCAGAAGATGGACACGAGCACCGAAATCATCCACCAGCAAAAGAAAGCAACAATAAGGATTTTAACTTCAAGCTGAAGCTTCCCTCTTCTTAAATCATGCTCTTTTTGAATAAAATCTCCAGGCCGCACGCGCTAGCGCTGTGAATGCTGGTAGATGAAATAAATCAAAGGAAAGGACTCGTATGCCATAACGAATCAACTGCCCTTGATTCGTACAGAACGAGCCCCGATTGCGGAGCGAACGAGACTCGAACCCAGGCATCCGAGTCGACCACGGACAGGGAGCCCTATACATACAGTATGTGTATGTGTAGGCATACAGGGCACTGCCTGACCACGGACAGGGAGCCCTATACATACAGTATGTGTGTGTGTAGGCATACAGGGCACTGCCTGACCACGGACTCGTTGTTCTACTCGTTTACGAGTTGCTAAAACTCGTTAATATGAAACGATTATTACGATAATCTAAGGAGTATAATGGTATGTAAGAACGTGCAGAATGTGGTCCTCTTTTTATTTTATTTTTCATCCTTGGCCCTTCATCCGAGTATAACAGTTGTACTCTTGTTCAAAGTGACCATGTTGTCATAGTGACCATGTTGTCATAGTGACCATGTTCAGTTGTTCAATTTCATACAAGTAGCTCTACTGTGTCTTCTTTTGTTATTATTATTATTATTATTATTTGTGGAAGAGAAAAAGACATATGGATACGAGTTAAGAGCATATTATTATTTAAAAGTAGAAAGGAAAAGGACATATGGAAACGAGTTAAGAGTAACTCTCCACCACTGTAACTAGATACTATATACAGTCAGAAAGTGCAACAACTGGGCACAAAACTGACAGAGTACTTATCTTTGATATTTTTGACCCACCCAAGTTGGGTGGTGTGCTGCTTTGCTGCTTCGAATTGTAGTTAGACCGCTTTGTCAAATCGCCTACTGGTCTCGTCATCGTCCAGTGACAATCGACATTCTTTGTTCCGTTGGGACTGTAGCTTGTGCTCGTTTTCGTTGCGCTTGCCTTCCCCTCTTTGGTCTTTCCATAACCTTGAACCTTCCAAGTTGGAAGGCTGTCGGTTAGCGCTACGGAGATGTGTTGAAGCTAGGTGTCAGGATGTCGAATGTCTCAGTACTCTGTCAGTTTTGTGCCCAGTTGTTGCACTTTCTGACTGTATATAGTATCTAGTTACAGTGGTGGAGAGTTACTCTTAACTCGTTTCCATATGTCCTTTTCCTTTCTACTTTTATTATTGGCTCAATACCCGAGTTTCAAATATTATTATTTATTCATATTTTACTAGGGCAGTCCCCAGACCTATGGTCTTCTTACAGGGTGCCCTAGCCACGTGAAGATAGCGGAGCGAAATGCAGCAGGTAGGGATATGGTGCGAATCGCGGCAGGGAGGGCGTTCCATCAGTCAGCTCCAAGATAAGATGTACTTGTTTCCAACCTAACATGTTACAGCATATCAGCAACTCACATCGACAAGCGGGTACTGAACTCAAAGTGCGATCGGCTTGACAGCTTGGCGTTGAGTTTCCCAGCAACCAGTATCCCGTGTTACATCTGTATGTCACCGTGTTCGGATACAGGACAGATTTATTGGTTCTATAGCCATTTCCAATTGAACTCACCGGGCAGGTTACAGCTACAACAGGAAGGAAGACCAACAGAAACAACTGATGGTGTTGCTGGTAGTAAACGTGAGGTCTATGCTGATCACACCAGATCAAGATAGAGTTTGAAAGTGCCACGTCCCAGCCACCCCCGTGTCGATGCAAAGCAGACCTTTCTGATTGTCTTGGATTCAGTCGGTCTGGTACGCATCCGTGCACGTTCATATGGCTCGGGCTCGGGAGAATGGCAGTTAGTTTGTGTAGGTACTGTAGATGCAGAAATTTTCGTCGGTCAATAATTTCGTCTAACTCCAAAGAAAAGGAGTTCGTCCGGTTGAAAATTTCGTCCATGGATCGTAAGAGTGTATAGAAACGCTGGACAAATCGATATTCGTCCTACATTTAATTTAGTCCAAAAGCTCCTTGGACGAAAACGACGAAATTAACTTCCAGACGAATATTTCTGCTTATACAGTACACAGTGGATTCAAGGGTATCAGAATGTGTGCTACACAGCAGATTGCAGAGTATCACAACGTGTGCTACACAGCAGATTGCAGAGTATCAGAATGTGTGCTAAACAGCAGATTGCAGAGTATCAGAATGTGTGCTAAACAGCAGATTGCAGAGTATCAGAATGTGTGCTAAACAGCAGATTGCTGAGTATCACAACGTGTGCTAAACAGCAGATTGCAGAGTATCAGAATGTGTGCTGCCAGACATAAGTCCTCCGAAGGGTAGAACTGGTGAGGGATGTTTCTCCTGACAGGCGTATTGAACGCCTGTACCACCCTGATGCAGCTGCACTGATTGTGGCGTACACTGGTTAACAAATCTAGACGAGGACATGCATGAACACATTTTGATTGCACTTACGCACGCACAGAGCATCACCAGCCCAAGTCCCAGCACCGTTGTTCTCGGTACACACATAATTGTTTCGACTGCTTGTGCTGCTGCTGCTGCTGCCCGTTGGATTATGGACTTTGTAGCCTGGCTCACAACTAACAGTAACAATTTCATTGAGTTTGTTGCCCGCGCTGGACAAGACACTGCTAGCGACGTGGGGGAGGGAGAACGGCGGACAGAAGCCATGCCGGACTGGAACAGAGCACAGAAAGGCAGACAGATAGCAAACACAGATGTCGACGCCTTGCAGCCTCAGTGCCGGCTCAAACATGCTTGAGCATACATTCTTATAATTATCTTGAAAAAACGTAAACGTAAGTCGGATTACGGACCAAGGTGGAAGTATCGCCTTACAGGCAATCACTTCTTTATCATATGTTTTTCTTCGGAAGAGAAGTGTTCTTGACTTGCATGAAGAATAGAAAAATTGGCCGTGGTAAACCTATTTTTTGTTTTAAAGTCCATTCCGGAGAGAATTTTGCAAGTGTGGAGGGCATAAGCAAGCCTCCATTTTCTCCTTTCATAAACATTTTCTTGAACTATTGCAGAAACCCCAGCCTCTAATCTCTACCATCATTGTAAACCTTGTGCATTGACTGGTATATTCCCAACTCTTGGCCACTGACAACATCATGCCTGCTTGGGTCAGTTGGACTATCAATGGTTCAAGTGTGTACATGTTCGTGAAACAACCGTGCACACCGATGTGTATCCCTTTTTACTGTCAAACCTGTCAAGGCGACTACTCGGATAAGGTGACCACCTGCCCCAGAAGACCACTGTAACCTGGACAAAGGGATGCTATGTGAAGTCAAATGACCCTGGACAAGAAGACCACCTAGCAAGGGAGACCACATTTCGAAGGTCCCTTGAGCCGTCATCTCAGACAGGTCTCACTGTACTGTACTGATAGCTATTGTTCTTTGCACCTAAAACACCTAAACCACCTAGAACACCTAGAACACCTAGAACACCTAGAACACCTAGAACACCTAGAACACCTAGAACACCTAGAAGAACACCTAGAACACCTAGAACACCTAGAACACCTAGAACACCTAGAACACCTAGAACACCTAGAACAACTAGAACAACTAGAACACCTAGAACACCTAGAACACCTAGAACACCTAGAACAACTAGAACACCTAGAACACCTAGAACACCTAGAACACCTAGAACACCTAGAACAACTAGAACAACTAGAACACCTAGAAAACCTAGAACAACTAGAACACCTAGAACACCTAGAACACCTAGAACACCTAGAACACCTAGAACAACTAGAACAACTAGAACACCTAGAAAACCTAGAACAACTAGAACACCTAGAACACCTAGAACACCTAGAACACCTAGAACACCTAGAACACCTAGAACACCTAGAACACCTAGAACACCTAGAACACCTAGAACACCTAGAACACCTAGAACAACTAGAACACCTAGAACACCTAGAACACCTAGAACACCTAGAACACCTAGAACACCTAGAACACCTAGAACAACTAGAACAACTAGAACACCTAGAACAATCTGACTATAACTAAGTTTGTGAGCAGCAGCAGCTTCCGTCCTATTCAACATTGATGTAGTTCTAACCCCAGCACATAATCACAATCGTCAAGCCCATTCACACCACCAGCAATACTACCACAAGTTGTAGATATTGACAAGGAAATCTTCTTACAGCGCGCTGTTTCGACCACTATGATCTCATCATTGAAAGCTCTTTTTTCTCTTTTGGACTTTTTATCGGCCTGTCGTGAGTTCCTTTTGAGAACGGACATGATAATTTCCTTTTTTTTTCAACCACTGCGAGTCATGTTACTTTACCGCTGTGTGTGCAGCGTATGCAGCACATTTGGAACTGCTTCTTTGGCTTTGAGCTTTTCGAAAAAGAATGATTCATTTTTCTCTAGACTTGACTATGACTGATTTGACCAGTCTCTCTCAGCTATGATGTCACCACGTTACAATGTCAATACGGCCAGCTGTCTAGACTGGGTCCAGATAAGGAAGTCGACAAGAAGGCCATAACCCTATTGTAAGCTGTGTATGGTTCAGACTGCAATGTTTGGTGTTTGGACAGCAGGAACATGTCCATATACTGCACAAAGGCCTACATACTCTTGACTCCGCATGAGGCAAAACATCTGCGCAAGATTTCTTGCTAACAGAGGACATTGCAATAGACTCACGTTGACAGTAGGGTAGTGTATTCAGGTTTCGGTGGACAGTACAGGTTGATGTTGCTGACCCCACCAACGTGTATCCATGGTCACATGAGAATGTGACAGTACCGGGATAGAGTACAGATGCCGATGAACTTCGACCATTAGTAACCATGGGCACTGAACATGTGACAGCTATAGTTCATAAAAAGGAAACATAGAGAGAAGGAGACAGAGAGAGAGAGAGAGAGAGAGAGAGAGAGAGAGAGAGAGAGAGAGAGAGAGAGAGAGAGAGAGAGAGAGAGAGAGAGAGAGAGAGAGAGAGAGAGAGAGAGAGAGAGAGAGAGAGAGAGAGAGAGAGAGAGAGAGAGAGAGAGAGAGAGAGAGAGAGAGAGAGAGAGAGAGAGAGAGAGAGAGAGAGAGAGAGAGAGAGAGAGAGAGAGAGAGAGAGAGAGAGAGAGAGAGAGAGAGAGAGAGAGAGAGAGAGAGAGAGAGAGAGAGAGAGAGAGAGAGAGAGAGAGAGAGAGAGAAAGAAAGAAAGAGAGAGAGAGAGAGAAAGAAAGAGAGAGAAGAGAGAAGAGAGAGAGAGAGAGTGAGAAAGAGAAAGAGAGAAAGAGAGAAAGAGAGAGAGAAACAAACAGACAGGCAAGAAAGACACTGGCAGTTAGACAAACAAACTGGCAGCAGGAAGTGAAAGAGCGAGAAGGCGATCAGGCTGGCAAAATGTGAGCTGAGGAAGAGAGTGCTGCGGCGCCGGTCGTAATCCGTTGCAAATCTCATGCTTACGTGTCAAAAGTGAGTTTGCATGGTCAACACTACAAGTAGTATGGTCATTTTACTATAATAAGAAAGGGTTTGCTGCCCACACAACCAAGGTGTAGTTTGCCATGCCATTTCCCACGACTTGCAAACACGTGCACGAGTATGACCATAATGTCACTTGCAAACCAAGACCTAGTTCACACGGTGCTGGGCAAATTGTGCACGCAACAATGTATTCATCGTGTTTTCCTAAAAAAAGAGGGGAACATTATTTTTGAATTCCCGCTTTTCAAATAGTGGTTCACACACTAGACTTGCGACGCGCAGGGTGAATAACAGACGGTTTTGCATGCGTGCAAAGTATGACATTGTGTCCAAGTTAAAATGTATTACGAGTAAAATAATATCCTTGACAGTGGCACAATGAAAGTGAGTTTTCACTTTGTGCGGATGGCCTATTGTGGCACACGCGGGCAAAGGCAAACAAGCCAAACAAGCCCCATGTCGCCCAGACTTACGTTGGCATCTGGCATCACCAACCCACACTCCGCTGGTAGCACCCTTCAGTGTGCAGATGTAGGTGTTTTTCTTGCTTGTCCCAAAGCCAACCTCATATCCTGGTTGGCAGGTCACAGTGACAGTCTCACCCAGTTTATTGGAGTTGGTTGAAGGGACGATAGCAGCAAGTTTACCCAGACTGAATTTCGGACAGTAGTTGGGTTGGACTGAAATTGGACGAGGCAAAAATAGGACAGGAGTCTTTAAGAAAATGACGTAATAACTCTGGTCCCAACAGACTGAATCAATGGCTGGTACTTTCGGTTTCTGAATTTTCTCTAAAAAAAGTTAATTATCATGTCCGCTCGCAAAGGGAGCTCACGACGGCCGCTAACACCCGGTAAACCCTAGCGGTTGAATTTTCATGTCCTCAGAAAAAATAGAAAGACATCTCCAGCCACTTTCTTGGACCCACAAAGCTTTAAAGGAAAACACCTTTAAAGCTTACTATCACCAACGGCAATAGTTAAGAATTTCTTGCACAATGCACTTTATATAGTGAAGGCTTTTACAAAATTTGGCCTAGCCATTAAGGAGATACACATTCGGTAAGATGTCCAAATATTTTATATGCATTTGAGTACTCTCTCCCAGAAGTAGCAACATGCGAAAACAATAGGTGCAGTAACAACGAGGACCATGCCAAAAGGAATATCAGGGAAATGAGCATTTGAAAATAGAGGCATACACAAGCTGCACCCTTGAATATTTATATACGTTTCCAAACACGGCACGGTAAGTGGAGTTAGCAACCCAGACACATAGGCACACAGACACACAGACACGCAGACACACAGACACCCAGACACACAGACACACAGACACACCGACACACAGCATCATGACAGCTATAGACAATCGCGATAATTATCAAACACGACAAGGCATTTCACTCACGTTCACAGGTGGGCACTTTGGTCAAGTTTCGGTCCGCACCGCAGCTAGTCATCGCGTCTCCTTTCAACTGATACCCATTGTTGCATGTGAATTTCACCGTTTCGAGATATAATATAGATTTATTTGTACTTACACCATTAGCAACTGATGGTACGATGCATGTCACAGCTATTTTCGGCCGGTGACCAAGCAAAACAAAACACAAACAACAACTCTGTATGCTTGTGTAGCGGCTACTCCTGCCCGTACAGTTAAGTAGTCAATTATCCCTAGGCTCTGCCCACCCAATTCTTCCTCACTCTTTCTCTTTTCTTACACTATTATCTCTTATCGGCCACTGGCTATCGTGAGAATAAAGATTTGAAACAAGAACCCAGAATGAAAGATTCAAAAAGGCACAATGTCAGATTGTGAGCATTTATTCTGGCATGGCACACGCGGGAAAAGGCAAACAAGCCAAACAAGCCCCATGTCGCCCAGACTTACGTTGGCATCTGGCATCACCAAACCACACTCCGCTGGTAGCACCCTTCAGTGTGCAGATGTAGGTGTTTTTCTTGCTTGTCCCAAAGCCAACCTCATATCCTGGTTGGCAGGTCACAGTGACAGTCTCACCCAGTTTATTGGAGTTGGTTGAAGGGACGATAGCAGCAAGTTTACCCAGACTGAATTTCGGACAGTAGTTGGGTTGGACTGAAATTGGACGAGGTAAGAACAGGCAGAGAGTCTTTAACAAAATGACGTAATAACTCTGGTCCCAAAAGACTGAATCAATGGCTAGGACTTTCGGTTTCTGAATTTTCACTAAACAAAAGCAAATTATCATGTCCGCTCCAAAAGGGAGCTCACGGCGGCCGCTAACACCCGATAAACCGTAGCGGCTGAATTTTCATGTCATCAGAATAAATAGAAAGACATAATTATCCAGCCACTTTCTTGGACCCACAGAGCTTGAAAGGAAAAATCTTTTAAGCTCACTAGCACCAACGAAAGATATGGCCAGCGAGACTGTAGCGCTGCCTTGTGATCATCTCGCTGATGGGGACAGCTCGGCAGCGCTTTTACAGAGTGTCATTGCTAATTCGTTTAGGGTATGGCAGCGGACCGACAGGCATGGCGTGGAGCCCGCCCCACCTAACAGGACTGATTCTCATGATCCACGTTATTCCGCCAGACATGTATGCATATTCTATTTTATTTTATACTTTGGATGAAGTTTTCCATTAGTCCTCTTGGCATTGTTGCTAACGGCGTTTGTTGACGTCACTTCTGTCATTTCATTGTATCATTGAATCGTATTACTCTTCAGACATCAATCCTGAATGGCATAAGCGAAAGTGGCACCCCCGCCACCTACGCGGACATGCTTATAATAATATATTATAGCACCAACGGCAGTAGTTAAGAATTTCTTGCACAATGCACATTATATGAGCCAGCGCACGCGAAAATCGACCTTAGTGACACGCACTTCAAACTGAGAAAATGCACTTCAAACATTCTCTGTTTTCGTATGATGTGCGATATATCAGGGAAAATGCTCTATCTTCCAAGACCAGTAACTCAAGTATTACTGAAGATTTTTTCAAACGTTTTTTTGCATTGAATTCTGCATAAATCCATCTGCCTTTATCCACTGTCATCTCAGTTTCTGAAAATATGTCACTATTTATTAAAGGGTGATTTTCGCGTGTGCTGGCTCATATAGTGAAGGCTTCTACAAAATTTGGTGTAGCCATTAGGGAGATACACATTCGGTAAGATGTCCAAATATTTTATATGCATTTGAGTACTCTCTCCCAGAAGTAGCAACATACGAAAACAATAGGTGCAGCAACAACGAGGACCATGCCAAAAGGAATATCAGGGAAATGAGCATTTGAAAATAGAGGCATACACAAGCTGCACCCTTGAATATTTGTATACGTTTCCAAGCATGGCACGGTAAGTGGAGTTAGCAACCCAGACACATAGGCACACAGACACACAGGCACACAGACACACAGACACACAGACACACAGGCACACAGACACACAGACACACAGACACACGGCATCATGACAGCTATAGACAATTGCGATCATTATCAAACACGACCAGGCATTTCACTCACGTTCACAGGTGGGCACTTTGGTCAAGTTTCGGTCCGCACCGCAGCTAGTCATCGCGTCTCCTTTCAACTGATACCCATTGTTGCATGTGAATTTCACCGTTTCGAGATATAATATAGATTTATTTGTACTTACACCATTAGCAACTGATGGTACAATGCATGTCACAGCTATTTTCGGCCGGTGACCAAGCAACACAAAACACAAACAACAAGTACCCAGAATAAAGATTCTGAAAGCACAATGTCAGATTGTGAGCATTTAACCTGGCGTAGTGTCGCCTCGACACACGGACCTAGTGCTTGCTGCTGGTGGGAGAGAATCTATGGAAGATGGAGTGTGAGAGTGAAACAGGAAGCCCAAGGCGGCCCTCGCTTTGTTTACCGGGCTTTGCTGTCAAACTTTGTGGATGTATTGTACGAGTTAGTAGTCTGTAGGACGTGTACACAGCACTCAACCACTCTGCACTATCGTATACAAAGTGTGCTGGTACAATGTACACAGCACTCAACCACTATGCACTATCGTATACAAAGTGTGCCGGTACAATGTGCACTGTGCTCATCACTATGCATTATGATATACACTGTCCTGTAGGACAAGAAGTTGTCCTGTAGGACAATACTAGAAGTTGTCTGCTGGTACAATAATGGAAGACGAACGAGTCCTCTTGACAACAATGGAAGACGAACGAGTCCTCTTGACAACAATGGAAGACAGAGTTGTCCGCCGGTACAATAATGGAAAACGAAGGTGTCCTCTAGACAACAATGGAAGACACATGTGTCCGCTAGTACAATAATAGAACACTAACGTGTCCTCTAGACAATAATGGAAGACAAACGTGTCCTGTGGACAACAGTAGAAGGCAGAGTTGTCATCTAGTACGACAATAGAAGACAAACAAGGACCTGTGAGATCTACACTTACAAATGCAGGAAGCATCACCGTCCCATCGACCGATGGACGCATTATGAACAGCACAACGATAACTGGCCGTTGCAGATGAGCCCAGACGAACTTCGTATCCTGAATTACAGGTCAGAGTGATTGTCTCGCCCAGTTTGTTCAACTCGGCTGATTTGTCCGTGCTGGCTACGTTCAGGCGACTGAATTGCGGGCAGTATTTCGGTGTGACTGGAAAAGTAGAAAAGTAACAGTAAGATACGGATTGCATTACAAGAGAAACAAATCGACATTCATAAGTTGAGGGAATGGAGAATTATGAACTTAGATGGTGAGCCGTGGAAAACTTGTAACATGGAAGTTGTGGGCACAAGTTATGCGATCGAGTCCACCAACTAAACCAGATTTTGACAAGTCAGTCGTGCACAATCTAGCACAAAACTGACAACTTGCCCACACTTTCCATATTACAAATGGAAAATTCAGACAATATGTACATTCATGCGGTCAGACCATAATAATACGGTTTGCTAGCAAATCACCTTTGCAAAGACAAGAATACCGATATCGTCCAGACAGTGTCCAGGTAGCGCTATTAGTAACGAGTCTGGCATCTGTACAGGACCCAGTGGCAGTATTCGAGGCTAGTTTGCTGCAACTCTGCTCAGTGCGATCACCAAACAAACATTCAACAGCGGTACTGAGATTACGCTAGTTTTGCCCTGTAGTAGAATGAAACTGAATCGTTCGCCTACCGCCCCCAGTTCTGAGAGTTCTCAGCTTTCTGTGGAGCCTGTAGTGGCAATTGCTCAACAGAATATTACCCGCAATGGTTGTGACGTGCAAGTGAAATGTACGGGACAAACCGAAAGATAAGAAACCAAATTTGCGCTGCAATGTGACTAGGACACGGACAACATAGGCGAATTGCACTCACGTTCACATATGGGCACGGAGCTCAAGGTCTTATCGGCACGGCAAGTTGGCCGCTCAATTCCTTTCAGTGTATATCCAGGGTCGCATGAGTATAGCACACTCTGTGTGTAAGCTAGCACACTCCTGTCCCGAACACCATTCTGAATCTTCGGGGACGTGCAGTTGACGGCTGTAATTGTACAACAACAAGAACAAGAAGACAAAGATGTGGTCCAGGAAGACAGAGATGTGGTCCAGGAAGACAGAGATGTGGTCCAGGAAGACAAAGATGTGGTCAAGGAAGACAGAGATGTGGTCCAGGAAGACAGAGATGTGGTCCAGGAAGACAAAGATGTGGTCCAGGAAGACAGAGATGTGGTCCAGGAAGACAGAGATGTGGTCCAGGAAGACAGAGATGTGGTCCAGGAAGACAGAGATGTGGTCCAGGAAGACAGAGATGTGGTCCAGGAAGACAGAGATGTGGTCCAGGAAGACAGAGATGTGGTCCAGGAAGACAGAGATGTGGTCCAGGAAGACAGAGATGTGGTCCAGGAAGACAGAGATGTGGTCCAGGAAGACAGAGATGTGGTCCAGGAAGACAGAGCTGTGGTCCAGGAAGACAGAGATGTGGTCCAGGAAGACAGAGATGTGGTCCAGGAAGACAGAGATGTGGTCCAGGAAGACAGAGATGTGGTCCAGGAAGACAGAGATGTGGTCCAGGAAGACAGAGATGTGGTCCAGGAAGACAGAGATGTGGTCCAGGAAGACAGAGATGTGGTCCAGGAAGACAGAGATGTGGTCCAGGAAGACAGAGATGTGGTCCAGGAAGACAGAGATGTGGTCCAGGAAGACAGAGATGTGGTCCAGGAAGACAGAGATGTGGTCCAGGAAGACAGAGATGTGGTCCAGGAAGACAGAGATGTAGGCATTGCAGGTACTTGTAGTATAGTGTTGACGTGGGGTTTTGATTCAGACCCCGTGCTATGGCAGTATAGGTCGTTGTGTAGCTGTACTTCTAACATTCTGCAGTGCTATGGCAGTATAGGTCGTTGTGTAGCTGTACTTCTAACATTCTGCAGTGCTATGGCAGTATAGGTCGTTGTGTAGCTGTACTTCTAACATTCTGCAGTGCTATGGCAGTATAGGTCGTTGTGTAGCTGTACTTCTAACATTCTGCAGTGCTATGGCAGTATAGGTCGTTGTGTAGCTGTACTTCTAACATTCTGCAGTGCTATGGCAGTATAGGTCGTTGTGTAGCTGTACTTCTAACATTCTGCAGTGCTATGGCAGTATAGGTCGTTGTGTAGCTGTACTTCTAACATTCTGCAGTGCTATGGCAGTATAGGTCGTTGTGTAGCTGTACTTCTAACATTCTGCAGTGCTATGGCAGTATAGGTCGTTGTGTAGCTGTACTTCTAACATTCTGCAGTGCTATGGCAGTATAGGTCGTTGTGTAGCTGTACTTCTAACATTCTGCAGTGCTATGGCAGTATAGGTCGTTGTGTAGCTGTACTTCTAACATTCTGCAGTGCTATGGCAGTATAGGTCGTTGTGTAGCTGTACTTCTAACATTCTGCAGTGCTATGGCAGTATAGGTCGTTGTGTAGCTGTACTTCTAACATTCTGCAGTGCTATGGCAGTATAGGTCGTTGTGTAGCTGTACTTCTAACATTCTGCAGTGCTATGGCAGTATAGGTCGTTGTGTAGCTGTACTTCTAACATTCTGCAGTGCTATGGCAGTATAGGTCGTTGTGTAGCTGTACTTCTAACATTCTGCAGTGCTATGGCAGTATAGGTCGTTGTGTAGCTGTACTTCTAACATTCTGCAGTGCTATGGCAGTATAGGTCGTTGTGTAGCTGTACTTCTAACATTCTGCAGTGCTATGGCAGTATAGGTCGTTGTGTAGCTGTACTTCTAACATTCTGCAGTGCTATGGCAGTATAGGTCGTTGTGTAGCTGTACTTCTAACATTCTGCAGTGCTATGGCAGTATAGGTCGTTGTGTAGCTGTACTTCTAACATTCTGCAGTGCTATGGCAGTATAGGTCGTTGTGTAGCTGTACTTCTAACATTCTGCCTACACAATACTAGTATTCCAGGACAACAGACAATCTTCTTCTGCATGACCATAAAAAGAAGAAGAAAAAGAAACCGGTAACACACCCTTTCACTAGATCAGGGAACACAAACATCACAATACAACTCCAGAATAGTGTCGAGTGCGGGAGCACTCCATGCAACGAACAATACTTTTTTCACAAATCTTGATCAAATTCCACCGTACTCACTTCATTGTTCGAGTATTGATGCTTACTTTCTTCTTACTCACTTCATCTCAGGGTTTAAAACAATGGCTATCATATTTTTGACCTATACAAGTCATCGACATCACCATCTTGAACAGGAATGAAGTGCGAGTGTGAAAAACCTATGTGTCTCGGTTTGGTGTATGGAATACAGTAGTATTACGCTGACAGGTCTGCGTGGCGCGAGCTGTGCCAGGATGTACGCAGTAACTAACGGATGGGACAGAGGCATTGTACAGATCCCGTGCATTTAGCACTTACCATCGACCATGAGTTACAAACCTATCGTCGCTGTCTGTTATTCTTGTTTTATTTTTTGATCTTTCGAATAGATCCCATGCATTGAGCACCTATCATCGAACATGAGTTATGTGCCTATCGCCTGCTGTCTTACATTTATTTTTTACTTTAATTTTTTTATTTTCCTCTCTGCCCACTCTGCCTGTCTTCTGGCACATGCGAATACGTGAACTTACTGTTGACGTAAATGCGGACGTGCGTATAATTATAATAATAATAATAATAATATTCCCGTTTGTCTCTTTCCCTCAAACTAGTGAAGATTTTATGACTTGGGGCTCCCCGCGTGCTAGAGTGTACGTGAAGTGTGTGGGTACAGTGAGGGCTGCGTCCCACCCGCCTGTGTGGATTCACAGGAAGTGTGAGTTACGAAGTCTGAAGAATATGTTGAACAGTCTCTGCTGGGATGACGACTACACCATAGCTCAGTGGTTAGAGCATCGCTAGCTACAAGCGAGGGTCCCTGGTTCGAGTCCTGGTGGTGACAGTCAATTTTTTCTTCAGACTTTTCCGGTTTGTCTCTTTCCCTCAAACTAGTGAAGAAAATAATAATAATAATAATAATAATAATACAGTAGTACGGATGAGAGCTAAATGTCGTTAACACTTACGAGTGCAGCTAGCGTCGCCATTCCACTTTCCGACATTGGCATTGACAACTGA
>NC_088645.1:44913028-44920528 GCF_964019385.1 Sycon ciliatum | reverse complement strand
TGTACAGCTTGACTGGTTCCTTCCCAACAGCCAATAGCCAGTTTTACAACTGTATATCACATTCGTCGAATAATCGATATCGCCAGAATAACTTGGTACGCCATTCATAATGACCGGCACGGAACAAGTCACAACTGTGAACGGAACAGAAGAAGGTCAAATTTACATTTTGCCCGGTTGCATCTTTCCCTCAATCCTGTGAATACTAGAATTAGAAATAAGTGTTAAAAAACATTAAACAAGATAAGGTAAACTGGCCGTGAACGAGAGAGCTTGGAAGCCCAGGGCTCTACACTATGCATTTTTTGCCTAGCTCATCATGCAGATTATTAGAACTGATGGAATTTTCTCTTTGGCCCCAACTTTACGTCCGACCATGGCGGCTACAATGCCCAACCATACCACAACAAACTGATCGGCTACATCATTGTATTGCAAAAAGCTTCCATCTGTTCCATTAACATGCATGATGAGCTAGGCAAAAAAGCACAGCGTAGGGCCCCGGGGCGAAAGAAATGAACTTTCTCTCTGCATTCGAGGGTAATATGACACTGTCTACCACCTTGATGACCTAGGCAATTTTTTTCATTTCTCCTATTTTTTCAAGACATAACCTGGGATTCGAACCTGCACTATCGCCCTGCATGCATTCCCCCGATACACTTCGCATGCATACTCATTTGTCCAAGTTGCTTCACGTTATGATCTTGCATTTGACAGTCCTATTTGAATATTGTGGCCAGCTGTCTTTGATGGTACGGTACGGGACAGGTACGGGATAGCGCCAGGCATGCCGATGGCACAAACAAACAAACACGGAATTAAAGCCGTGTAGACCCTGGCTAGCGCCAGATGTTACCGAAGTAACATCTTTTGCATAGCTACGGGAATAAAATACAAGCTATACATGACCACGACATGTGGTGTTTTTTAACGCTAACATTCGATTTAGTTCTCTTCCACCTGACACGTTTAAGTTACACACCCTATTTTGCATACCCTATTGGAACAAGCTTTTCAACAAATACTTCCCAACAAAATGATGCATAAGCCTCGATTTCTCACTTTAAAAAAATTATCTAGCTGATAACGTCTTCCCGTTTTTCAGGTTTATCCTTTAGTATTTTTTGTGCAATTCTCAAACAAAACACAATATTTCTGCTGGCCCGCAGTTCGACCATCGCCAGGCGATATTACTGGTCAGTCGGCGACACGCATTTTCACAAAAAAATGCGTTTCACCTGCTGGGAGAGTATGCGTGTACTCGAGTCTCATCCTGCGCACGTTTTTTCTTCTTTTTTCAGCTCCAGTATAGCTGTATTTTTCATTGCAAAGCCGTCCTCGATTGTTGTGTTTGTTGTTCAAACGAAGTGGACATTCAATCATGAAGGCAGAGGACATAGGAGCCTGATTGGAGTTTCTCGTGGCATAGGACGGCCACACAGAGACACTTTGGGATTTTCTGAATATAAAATACCGTACGCACGATGCTGAGATCAATTTGCGCGATATCAAATTGTTTGTGATCTACCACATTGAGCAGAACGGGATCCAAACACAAGCTTACTGACGGTTAGGCTGCCACCAGACGCCAGAAGTCGGACACCATGTCCTTTGCCGCGACGTCCATCTCCAAAAAGAACTCCATCTTCGTCGTGAAAAGGCTTGAAATACTCAATATTCAACCGAGATTCGCGGTCTCACCCTTTCTCAGATCGAATCTTTTTCTGTTGTAGCAGTTCCAGGCCAGATCCCCGCCACTACTTCAACAGGGGATGGCTCCAAAGCATGCCTGGAACAAGCCATATCGAGGTTGCAAGCCACACCTCTCAGCAGGAAATTCGAAATTTCAATGGTGGAAGATATACTATGAAGAGAATTTCAAAAAGTATATTTCGCGGAGCGATCGCTCAACCTAAGTCATTCAAACTTTGCAGGATGGTTCAGACGTACATGCTAGGCATGAAACCACAGGGGATGATATCATAGCTGACACACAGAGTCACACGTACACACACAGCAGATTCGTGTGCACAGATACTAAATTAGTGGACGTCGTCATCTTCTTCCCACTGATCTCAAATGTACTATGACGTGCTACTTCGCCCGACGGTCTCGTGAGACTGCCTGTTCACTCTTAGCTAAGTACACCCTAGTTAACTCCAGCTGGGTCGACTGGAGGGACAAACCACTGTATGGTATCTGTTTTTTCTACCCGCACGGATAAAATAGACAGGAGCTACAATTTAAAAGAGCCATCATAAGGCGAGACCAAAAAAAAAGAGATTCCCGGGCCCTCCAGCACCAAAATCGAGCCGAAGGCAATTTTTTTGAACATTTCGTATTATGTACAGTGCTGATCGTGCGAGTAGATCTGTGACATGGTGTCACACAAACCTGGGCTTGTACGACTCCCTGGTGTACGACTCGGGGCTGCCGTTGGCCGAAATACAAAAGAAATTGTACGGGTACCGGCAAGAGTACATAACCCCCCTACTCTTGGTACCGGTAAACCACGTACCTGTCGTCTGTAAAAAAAAACGGAAAATACTGTGAAAAAAAGTTCAGCATGCCATGCATACACACATAGGAAAAATAAATGAAAAATAAAAATTCGCCCGCCCGCACCAATTTCAGATGGGTCCTGCCCGGGAATCTCAATTTTATTTTGGTCTTGCCTAATATCTGTATGTTGGAACGTACCGTTACATGTGGGCGCAGAAGACAGACTTCCGTCGGCATTGCACGTAGCCGTCTTGGACCCTGACAACGTGTAACCAGTGTTGCAAGAATACGTCACCACTCCCTGATATGATACCGTCGCCTTGTCCCGGCTGCCTTTTGTGGGGGCAGCGGTAGTGCAGTTGACAACTAGGGGAAATGAGCGGATTCAGATTGTAAACACACACACAAACACACACACACACACACACACGCACACACACACTTTAATGTAGAGCAAACATACTGGTGTTAGTACAGGGTAGACAACACAATGTCATGTTGTCCTAAACTCGAGTGAACAATTGTACGAGAAGTGTAAAAATACCTTGAAACCGGCAACCCCCACCCCCTCACATGCACCCCAAAAAACATTACGGAGCCCACAAATATGCTGATATTTATACTTGGAATTGCTTTGTACGAGACTTACTTCTGCATTGGGGAATCGGAGACACGGATCCAATGCACACCGCATTGGAAGTACGGAACATTTGGTAGCCAGTGTTGCATGTGTACTGGACTGTCTCCTTGTACTGAACCACCGCCTTGTTAGTTTTGCCATTGGGTATTGGCGGAACACTGCAATTCGCAGCTGTAACACACAGAAAACGGCAGACATCGAATCAAGAGTACACCAAAAGCACGTGTTGAGTGACTTCGAAGATGCAACTGGGCGCTTCCGGAATCTTTCTATCTGAGTCAAAACATTCATTCTTCGAAGACCCAGTCTCGAACCAGCATCAGTAACAAATTGAACATTCCGACGAAAAATACCGACAAAATTACACAAAACTACTATCTAGCTTTTTAGGAATGAGTTTGCTCCCACACTGTAGCTCGCGCTATTCCGCCGATTTGACTTTGACACTTGACTGACTTATTCATTAAAACTCATGTTGCGCGGGTTGCTCTTTGTCGTACATGTGGCTGCGCGGGTTGCTCTTTGTCGTAGATGTGGCTGCATTTGTGTCTCTGTGTCATACATGCTGCTGACCCGTGGTACACGCTGCTGCGCTGTCTTGGATCGCTTAGTATATGCCGCTGCACCGTCTTCTTTCCGATCCGTATGCATTATTTCTCATCTCGTCCCCGTTGTATACGCATTTCTCGTCTTGTCTCCGTTGTATTTGTCTGGTTGCCGTCTTGTGTCCGTCGTATTTCCTCGTCGGTCGTCTTTGTCTCCCGTCCCGTTCAGGTTGTACTATTCACATGCACCTCCTTCATCTCCCTCACCCCACTTTTTCCCCTCTTTTTCCCCACTTTTTCCCCTCTTTTTCCCCTCTTTTTCCCCACTTTTTCCCCTCTTTTTCCCCACTTTTTCCCCTCTTTTTCCCCACTTTTTCCCCTCTTTTTCCCCTCTTTTTCCCCTCTTTTTCCCCACTTTTTCCCCACTTTTTCCCCTCTTTTTCCCCTCTTTTTCCCCTCTTTTTCCCCACTTTTTCCCCACTTTTTCCCCACTTTTTCCCCTCTTTTTCCACGTCCCCATAATATAATTCTCTTGTCCTGTTTTTTGCTCAGTTCTCCAGTCGCCGCGTGAAGTCAAGTCTGAGAAAACGCTCTCTCTCTCTCTCAATTTGCTGTTACTAGTTTTTTGTTGTGTGGAGTGGCGAGGAGAGTAATAGTAATCGCCGAAGTCGCAGCCACTATTTCGTACTATCGAGTTGCAAGAAAAAAAGTGTGAGCAATCCTTGCACCATGTGACCGTTGCTCAGGGGCATATTCATCACTGTGGCCAGCTTGTGGGCAGCTTGTGGGCAGCTTGTGGGCAGCTTGTGGGCAGCTTGTGAGCAGCTTGTGGGCAGCTTGTGGGCAGCTTGTGGGCAGCTTGTGGGCAGCTTGTGGCCAGCTTGTGGGCAGCTTGTGTTGGCAGGGAAAAACAAGCATAAAATAATTTAAAACTCTTCACTGCTTTCACCCGAATTCTGGAAAATTGTGCGCAAACCAGCTTTTACGCATAACAAGAAACAAGCTTTTACCCATAATAACAAACAAGCTTCCGGAAGTCTTGAGCCAGTGAAAAGTACGGGGAAACAGACCGAGAAGGGTAGTGTCCCCTGCTATTAAAAATGATAAAGTAAGAAGTGTTTAATTACACTGCTTTCCACTATTGTGATTCCGAGCGATGTATGCAAGCGACGAACATGGAAGATGGGGATACGGGTGAAGTTAAATTTTCAAGAGTGCAACTGTGACACACTTCATGCTGATTTGTACGTTCCACCCCTACCCCTTCCCCTATCCCTACCCGGACCTGCATTACTACCCCTACCCCTACCCCTACGCCTATCCCTCCTCCTACCCTACTCCAAACCCAACCTAAAACGTTACAGTATTGCTGGGCACCAAAGAACGGAGCGCCGAAGATTTACGAGGCTAGAATTTCACCAAACACAACATACCAATGTATACACGATGACTCGACTGCACTGCATAGACTGTAATACATGAAAATAAGAAAGCTCTAGCGGCTAGAAGGCTGGTTCCCCAGTTCGTCGCCGGCAGACAGTAGTGTACTCCTAACATTGTGACATGCCTGCTCACTCTACCTTGATCCCTTTCGCCAACACATATCCTTTCTCTTCTTGCACGCCTAGCCTGCACGCCAAATGCTTATCTTATCTTATACCCCTTTCCTCATACGCCATACACCCTCTACCCCTTCCAATAACTGTGCGAAGCAATCCCTACACGTATTCTTGCCACTTACCCTGACACTGCTCCTACCCATTACCCTACTTCTTGTACCCCATACCCTGGACCTGCCCCTGCTCCTACCTCCTTACTGTACCCCATACCCTGGACCTGCCCTTTACCCTGCCCCTGCTCCTACCCATGACCCCTACTTATTTTACCAATACCGTGGACCTGCTTCTTACCCTGCCCCTGGTCCTACCTATTACCCTACTTATTGTTACAATCCCCTCGACCTTCCCCTTCCCCAGCCCTGTCCCTTACCCTGCCCCTGCTCCTACCCCTTACCCTACTTATTGTACCCCATACCCTGGACCTGCCCCTGCTCCTACCCCTTACCTTACTTGTTGTACCCATATGGTGGACCTGCCCCTTACCCTAGCCCTTACACAACTTATTGTACCCAATACCATGGACCTGCCCCTTCCCCTAGCCATGTCCCTTACCCTGCCCTGCTGATACCCATTATGCCTACTTCTTGTATACCCCATACTCCTGTCTCAACCTTCCCTCGGTCCGCCTTACAAACTAGTCCCTGCCATGGCTTTGAAAGCACCTCTTCAAATCGCTTAAACCTTTGTGTGTGGACTGTGAAACTTTGGATCCCCTGGGATCGAAACTTTTCAACATTTCAATCGATCTCACCTCAGTCATTTCTGAAAAACTAAAATATGTAGCAGTCCATTGAAACAATCGCTGAAGTGCTCTGATGTACGTTCCAGTGTTACGAAGCTTGAAAGTCGAACTGCGGTAAATGCGTAGATGTGAAGGAGGGATTTCCCCATCATTCTGGGCATGCAGTGACGTAGAACAAGTTCAAAATGACAGACGGGCTCGTGTTTTTTTGGGGGAATTAGTTAGTTGTAACGAGCAAGGAGGGCGAAATGGCTGATACAAGACGACTTCTGTCGGAATATTTGCATTGAAGCTAAGACGCTGGGCCGCAACGCTGGCGGTTTGACCTTCATGGTGGCAAGTGTGGGCTCAATGTGTTCCTTTCTTGCGACGAGATTTCCAGAAAGCCCAATATTGAAACAAATCGTCAAAAGGAGACCAAAGTTATGACCTGGAGAATTATGGAATTTTGAGTCTAGATCAAGTGCAGTGTGCATACATTTTTGGCTTACATAAAGGGTTATTGGCAGCAACAAGAAAGTAAAATATTGTTATTTATGTGGTATATATAATTATGTTTATGTTATTTGTTTAAATGGACGTGTAACGAGACGTAACCCCAGACAGTGGCAGAGAAAACTTACGAGTGCAGGCTAGGACCTGCCTGGTTCCTTGACACACTGGCTGAGGATGAAGGTACTCATACCCGGTCACGCATGTAACACTGCCATCTCCGGCTATGCTAGTGATGTTATCCGCAGGTGCGCGATTGCACGCTGACATTACACGCAACAAGAGAAATAATTACAACAAATATCAAAAGTCAAAAGCAGTATGGTCAGATCTTTAGTACAACATGAAATAGAAAAAAAATCAAGGCGAATATTCAAGTTCAAGCTTCGGTTCCTTTGTCCTCAATAATTTCAACATCATTCGTCATGCATCTCCTTGCAGAACTCTCTTCTGTTTCTCGCCTTATTATTTACTTCGCCGTGGTTGGCTATCACCGGACTTCTCGTAAATATTGACAGTCTTATGACGAGCCAGGAGATGTTGAAGGAATAAAATATAAAAAAAGATAGGAACGGAACGAGGACAACATTATAATCAAAAGAGTTACGAGAACATCTTCATCAGCGCCATTGAGTGGAGAATATCCACAAGATTTCTGAGGCACGACTCACGCCACTTCAGTTGACATAATTCATTTACAGGAAACTCGTCTACACTCAGAAAAGCAATGCATTTCACAAATCATGAAGTAATTATTAATTGTGCGGTGCATCAGCCCAATATGAAGAGTATTGTGCGCATACCCGCATAAGACTTTCGTAACTCCATCTTTAACCCTCTCAGTGCCACGGGCGACTTTAGTCTCCAGAATGAGTACCGCTATGTGTGTACAAATACTGTTTTTTTTACTCGGGAAGACATTGGCGATCGACTCAATCGTTTTGTATCCGTGAGGAT
>NC_088645.1:44860528-44908028 GCF_964019385.1 Sycon ciliatum | reverse complement strand
CTTCAGTTCTAATCACTCAATCTTCATTATCCTAGGCTTCCTGGAAGTGGAAAGGTAGACCTACCAGGGAGAGAATGAGGTCGACCATGATTGCCAGGACTCAGTACAGCCATGTACATATCCAGCTCTATAATGCTATAGCGGTGGAGTGCAGCGACGGTGCGAAAAAATGCCCCAACTGGGCGAAAGGTCGAAAAACGCGTCCTGCTCCAGCGATTTCGCTTTTCTTGATCGCAGAGTTTCGTTTTTTGCTGTGTACTCTTGAAAATATCACAAGTGAAGCTCCTCGGGATCCTGCGAGCAAGTCAGCGGGACGAAAAGTCTCAAATTCTTGATACTCGAGTCGCACTGCGCGCTTTTGAAATTGCGAGATCGTGGCTCAACTTACGAACGATTTATCTCAAGAGACATTGCTCGCAGCGCGTCGCAAATAATAATTGTTGCAACCAACAGCTGAGAGTTTTCTTTTCGACCTGGATATCTGGATCGTTAGATTTGAGTGAGATTGACTGAGTTACGATCTGTTGAAGTTTCGCATTCTTGCCAGATCGATCGTGCGCCCTATTTGGGGGGTTTCCGGGCAACGGGAAACCCCCCCTGCGTACGCGCCTGTAAGTCACCGTTCTTTGCAAGAATGCATATTTGAACGACAAAGCGTACAGTCTATGTAAATCTCCACGATGCGCTGGATACTCCAAACGTTGAGCTGGAGTTGGGGGAACTGCGATCTCAGCTTGGCGAGTGATCCCCGTTTTGCAAGATGGATTTGAATCCGAGTAGCCGATTATTTTCTTGTTCTATTTCTGGTGCGTCGGGCTGCTGTTGGCTGTGCAGTGTGACAAGAGTTCAAAATCACCTACCCGTCGCTCTGGAAATCCACTCGAAATCTAGCTAGACCTTTCAAGCACTAGTGATCTAACTTACTGGCCGAAATTGGGATGAAATGGGCTGCCAGATGAGCACTGGCGACGTAAAAACCAAGCCGAAAGATGAGCTGCAATATTGATGACAGGGACCAAGACTAGTACTCTGCGAGCAGAAGACAACGTTTGTTGCTTAGCTGCACGCATTGTGAAGCAATATACTAACTAACCATGCTAAAAAATATCTGCGCTTACTCAAATAACGTTTTGTAACTCAAAATGTTTTCATTCTTCATGCCTAGGCTAATGCTGGAATCGAGGAAGTTTCCACTGCATTATCACGCAACATTATGGTCTGCCAACCAGCCAACCAAATGTCCGGCGGCAAAGAGGACAAGAAATGCACATATTCTACTGTATAGAACAAATAAGGGTGTTCTGAACAAATGTTACAAATACATGTTGACAGATAGGAAATGTTTTCAGTACAATTAGTCCTCCCTGTAGCTATTCACTGGTTTAGCTATACTAATCGTTTTCAGTAACTTTGACCGGGAAGAACCAGTCTTCCTTTTTTTGGCCATTAGTGCCTGGTGTCGAAATAAACATACTGCCAAACTCCTACTGGGAGTGTCATTCCTCCATACTTGCTATTTATACATTTGAAATGTATATTCTCATGACGACCAGTGACCAAGAATAGCTTAGAAGTGGTTACAGCAACTGGGATATACTACTTCGAAGTATGTTAAAGCCGGGGTAATTCCTCTAGAAACCGATGTCAGGGTCAGGCTACTATTCACATCAGGCTTATATTCAAACCAGATATTTTTTATGTATGTTAACATAAAACCAGGCTTATGTGGCAAGAATGTGTTTTGAAAATCTGGCTAGTATTCAAAACAGGCGTCTACAAAAGACAAGCTGAATATGACACAGTACAATATGGCATTTCACATTGCCAGGGTGAACCGGCATTACTGACAACCAAAGATAGAGAAAGACGGAGATGGGGATTGCTATGAAGGATTTTGACGGAAGATAATCCATGCAAGATTAGTTATGGATCAGGGCATTCAAACTGACAAAGAGAACTGGAAAGTCCAGAGCACCAGAATACGGAGCAATACACGTACAGCCAGACCTCGCTTATCCGGTCCTCTTTTATCCGGATCCCTCGCCATCCGGAAGAAAATAGCAGATTTACAGCATACGTAATTTTTTATTTTATTTTTTTACAAAAAAAACACACACCATTTGACGGCACAATGCAGCAAGGCAGCGATGAGACATATGGAATGGCAGGAGTGGGGGAGAGGCAGGGGCAGCTTGACCGACCATAGGGTCTCGGGTTCATTGCAACCCAAGCGCTCCACAAAAACAAAAGATTACAGAAAATACGCAGGGGGGGGGGGGGGGATGCATCCAACATAACCAGTGTTCGGTTATCCGGTTCCCTCGCCTATCCAGATCTTTTTGTGGAAAACGGACGTGTGCGGATAAGCGAGGTCTCAATGTATTACAGTTTCAAAATCTGGTTTGTGAATGTTATACATGCCGGCACCCCGACTATACAGCGGCCTTGAGTCACACCTCATTCGGCCTACTAGCAACTGGCACACAGCGAATGGCTCCGCCAACAACCAAGAGACGATCAACAATAGTGTGCAACTCGCGGATGGGTTCGCCCACGGCGGAATTTTCTGTTCACATAATCTTCTCTGCGACGCACACACTGCGAGTCTTTTGGAAAGCTTTGACTCGTGCACTTGGCCGGGCTTTACATAAGGTCAATGCCTGGCATGTGCGTTCACACTGCTCTGCGGCAAAGTGCGCGTTTTTCTGAAAAAGGTGACGTCAACAAAAAATTCGGCCGCGGGCCTTGGTATCCACAGATACCGGAGAGCTCCGGAGTTGCACACTCTTGTTTATCTACTCCTGCTACAACTGATATGCACTGTAGTGTGGTCAGAGACGCTGCCTCTATACATGTCATAGCAAGAGGGAAGCAAGAATTTCCCGTTTGAGACGCCCGCCTGCAGAAGACTCTCATCGTTACCGTGGCACCCGACAGTGCTGGCTAAAGAAATACCTCATGAATAGAATAGTGCCGGGCGCTACGCAGCCCTGACACCACACCACACGCACGCGCGCGCGCGCACGCACGCACGCACGCACGCACGCACGCACGCACGCACGCACGCACGCACGCACGCACGCACACACACACACACACACACACACACAACACACACACACACACACACACACACACACACACACACACACACACACACACACTGGTCTGTGAACTGTAATGCGTAACGTGGCGCTGCTTTATTCACTAGGTTGGATTTCACTTTCGGCCAGAAGTGTACTTGTGGTGCGCGACTTACTTTTGCACACGGGCCCCGCCGTCACGTTAGCGTACTCTGTACAGATTGATGTGTTAGGGCCGTCCATCCAGTAACCACGGTTACACGTATACGCAACAAACTGGTTATACTGCAGCATTGTGCTATTGATGCCGCCATTGGCAACCACTTGCACTTGACAGGTTACGACTGTGAAAGGCAACATAAAAAAAAGAAAATTATCGTGTCTGTTCCCAAAGGGAACTCACGACGGCCGCTAACACCCGATAAACCCTAGCGGCAGATGCAGCGCCTAACGGTGGGGGTGAGTGGATAAGTCTCACAACCACTGGCACAAGTGCCGAAAACGACCCCATTAGCTGCATCCATGTACCCCTTGTGCCTGGCCACATTGGCAACATAGCACGAACAGTAGTAACGGATATCAGCGAAATGACCTTGCCATGCAAACTTTTCACTAGCATCGTTACTTTTTTTTAGAACGCAGTCAAATATTGGACTGGGATGGAGAGCGAAGGATAAATGTATAGTAAATAAAAACCTAAAGCTAGAGCTAAAGCTAGAGCTAGGGCTAGAGCTAGAGCTGTTAGCCAGTTAGTTGAAGAACGTCAGTACCGTCGGTCAATGTAATCGCATGAGCTGATTGTTTAGTAACTGGTGGTGTTAGTGGACATCATAGCGTAACTTGTAGTTCTTGGTCCTTTTTCTTCACTATAAGTCAAATATTTATTCCCCTTTATCCCATCCCCAAAACTGTATGTCTAATTTTTGCCACAGGCAATCGTTACAAAAAAAGGGATTTTAAACGCGTGCTTGTTTGTGTTCACATTGTCACTTTATGCATGAAACATGGAGTAACATTGCATGTTTCATCATCTCCTTTTCTTCCTCTTCTTCTTCTTCTTCTTGCACCTACCACTTGTCGTCCAGACATAGTTCTCTTCTCGAAGAAATTGAGAAGGGTGCTTTGGCTGGAACTCACGGTGTGTAGCAGAGACCGCATCCGCCAGTCCAGGGAGAAGCTGTCACGGTATCGCCACCTCAAACAGGAGTGTATAAAGAATGGCTGGGAAGTCGAGGCCCTGGTAGCGGAGGTGGGGGTTAGAGGAGCCGTTTCCAGCAGCCTGGACGGTTGGCACGAGCATTTGGCTGTTGTAAGGAAAAACAGCGCCAATTAAGAAGAAACTGCAGAAACGCAGCACTAAATTCCAGTAACATTATCTGGCTGAGGCGACGTGAGAAGGCTCGGCGTGACTGGCCACTGTTTTAAAAGCCCCCGAGAGGCAGTTTGTTGGCACTTGGTTGGCGGACAGCCACCCAGCGAGGATAGTTGGGTACCCTTAAAATCTTGGTTTTAACTCGCCACACCGGCTTCAAAACAGCCGGGGGTGGGTGTTGGCCAACCAAGTCGAGCCTTCATTCGTTTTTTCTTCTTTTTTCTAGTCTACTTGCTTGTGCTGCACCGCGCTGGAGCCAGTCTATCAGATTCTGTAGATGCTTTCGCCGCATTGAGCTACTATTGCACCAAGCCACAACACTGCGTGCTGCTATTCGCTGTATGCTTTCGCTGCACCTAGCTGCTGTTTAACTGCACAACGCCACAGCACAACTTCACTACAACAGTCTCGTCCACAACTTCACTACAAGAGTCTCGTCCATATTGCACTACGCTGAGTACTGGCCTGCTCCCGCTCTGAAGAGCTTTTTAGCTCAAACCCAGCCATTGGCCCACAGTGCAAGTCGCATTTTTTCTTCTTTTTGTTTTCATTTCTCCTTCTACTTTCTTCCTCACTGCCTAAAAACAGTCGAGACGTTTTTTTCCCCACCAGTTTTTTGGTGCGATTTTCTTTCCTTCTGGTAGGCATGAAGTAGCCCTGCTGTAGCAATTCAAATTGAATTATCATTACAACACTGGTATATAGATTTCTTGTGGCATAGGCTAAAGACAGAAAGCACTTGTGCTTGGAAAGATTGGCGAACTCTGCCCTCTAGTATTCACACGTGTAATGGAATATCACACAACCATCAGATGCCGCACAGCGGGGGAGGTGGCATGTTTCAAATCTTTATTCTCGCGATCGCCAGCGGCCAATAAGAGATAATACTAGTGTGAGAGAGGAGAAAGGGTGAGGAATGTTGTTAGACTTACTGTTGCATGTTGGTGGTGGACTAGACACTGTTGCATTGCTTAGGCACTGTGCTCTATCTAATCCGAACAGTTTGTATCCCGTATTGCACAGGTAGCTAAACCAACTGAGGTATTTGGTACTTGGGACAGTGCTAAAGCCATTGGTGGGGCTGGTGATATTGCAGACAACGGCTGTGACAAAGCAGCAATGAAAACAGAGTGTTATCGGCAGAGAAGGAAGCATTCCAGAACAAACCGAAACTGATTCACTTGGACAGAAATGTGTTCTCAAGGATTCATAGGTGACTACTTCTTATACTGCTTTCATATTTCACAGTTACCATCGGCTCAGAACCCGAGTTAAAAGCACCCTTTGCAGGGTCAGGGTCATGTGATCCTAGGCCGGGCATCCTCTTCGATTTTTGTGCAGAGTACCAGTTGTTGAGCATGGTGAAACACTGTAGTTTTCCATTTTGGAGATGGAGGAGATGGAGGAGAGGGTTTCGAGTGATTTGCCATCAGTGGCTGTGGAACCTTTGGACGAACTGCCAAATGAAGAATGGTCGGTGAAGGAACAGAGCAGTTTTCAGCGGAATAAAGGTGGGTATCTGTCTGGAAAAAAAGAAGGAGTTTTTGGAGCGGTAAGTTTTTCGCATTCAGTGGTTACTTCGCAGTACTACAGTGTGACATTTCTTCTTCTTTTCTCACCTCTCCTCTGTCGATGTACAGAAAGCTTTTCTATGCAGAACTCTGATGTTCTTAGAAGTAAGGTGGGCACCACTTCCTCCACTGTACTGTGAGCAGGCCCAATATTTCATGCGTCCGGGTGTATTCGTGATGAACCTCCGTTTCCCAGAGTGAGTGCTACTACCGTGCTTGTCTAGCGGCCCCGCAGTCTCTCGGAGGCAAACATACACAAGGGTCTTAGTGAACACACTGTTATTTGAGCCGTGACACGACAAAAGGGTGCTTATGGCACGCGACACCAAACTGCGAAAGACTCGTTTGAAAGTTGAGTATGCAATATTGAGAGTGCACATTTTCTTTTTGAATTTGATCGGTTTCGTGCCGATTTATCAAGCTTTTTGAATGCGTTTTTTTGCAACAGAAGCAGTGAGAATTCAGCCATTGCGCTGTGTCCATAACTCAGTTTGTGAAATTTTTGTCATAAGCACCCTTTGGTCATGGTGCGGCTCATTTTTTAAACACTGAACTGAAATGAAGGTAAATTAACTGGCATCAAAAGAATCGTGAGCAGCAGCTTTTATACACAGGCTGACTCCATACGCTAATGTACGGGGATACTCTAATGTACGGGGATACGTTAACGTACGGGGATACGCTAACGTACGGGGATACGCTAACGTACGGGATATGCGCAATGTACGCTATATGCTATACGCTTATTAACACTATACGCTATACGTTGTGAAAGTCACCAGCGTGACAACGCTACACCTGCTCATCTCCAACGCAGGAGCAAGTCGACTGTGAAGAGGGAGCTGACGGAATAGTACTAGCGAAGAAGCCCGCGGATGTGTACATGAGTTTCACTTTGGTGGCTGGGTGCATAATGTGAAAGTCTGTCACATCGTGCACACAGCCACAGATCCAACTCATATGACTTTCTCCGCACACCTGAGCGGTGAGGCTGCGTCTCTCTGCACTTCAAAATCAGCAGCTCGAGCAGCGCCAGCAAGCAGTCGATCTTAACCCTTTCAATGCCTATGGAGCTGAGAACTTCCAGAGAGTCTTCGCTTGGCTCAGACCTTTCCAACAAGCCATAGATCGTGGAAATACATCAATAGATGCAAACATGGCGAAAGATTTGCTCGGCGACGTGCATGCAGGGTCTAAAATGAAGGCAAGTGCGCTGAAAGCTTAGCTGGCAGGGGGAAACTAAGCCAGCAGAGAAAGGGTTAATTGGATGGCGAAAACATGGATGGATCATGCCTTTTTTCTCAAGCTCCAGAGTCTCTTGGCGGGGCGTTCCGTGTCTTCGCAAACGCCAGGATAAAAGTCGCCATCGACAAAGTCCAAACACAACACTGTGAACGATGTCACAGCAAACTGCGACCCTATTCTAGCCCATGGATTGCCAGGATTGAAGGGTGTGGAATGCCAGCATCACCATGGAACACATGGAAAGACAAGTGGAGTTTCTTAGACTATGGATGATGGTTGCCGCAAACCAAAACCAAACAGTGGCCCTCGGAAAGCATTTCGGAGTTTCTTCCTTCAAAACTAAAAAAAACCTATACGTGATAAATTACTGGGAAGTACATACATGAACATCGCGTCGGGATGTTGAAAGCACAGGAAACTTGATCACGTCCTGCAGCAAACCATGCATGCTGGTTGCATGCCAAGTGTGCAGAGCGTACACAGCATTCCACGTCTCTACCCCTCTCGCATATCCTGCAAAAGGTCTATTCGGCCCACCTGATGAGCCATGATCCACGGCATGACGAAACAAACGTCGTGTGAATCTATCTGTTACTGCAGTCACCTCTTCCACTACAGTCACATCCAGGAGTATCGTTAGATATTGGCATTCGGTTTGGTACAATCCGTTTTTGCAAAGCTTCCCCATCTGTATTTATCTGATATATTTCTGCCAAACCCAGGCAGGGTGTTGTGTTGCTTCGTTTCTTCAAACTGTAGTAAGACCGCGTTGTCAAGTAATAAAATGGTGAAGTCTGGTGAAAAATTTAAATGTCAGTGTCCTTTAGAGTTTTTGGGCGCTGAGTCGAATGGTTTTAGTCCCATGTGTCTCCGACAAAGCGTTCATGAGATATTTCCGTTTGCAAAACTTTGTTTCGGGGGCCGCTTCATGATGTTATGCATCCTCGACACACCCTCTGCAACGAAATAGTACGCAGTAAAAGCGACCCCGAAGACGTTACTCCATGTGAGAGAGAGAGAGGACGAAGCCACAGCATCGGTTCGGGGTGAGAAATTCAGTATTTTATCGAATAAATGGTGCCTCGTGTTTCAGGGGAATTTCACCCCCAACAGTTGTATTCAGCAGGGAGTGGTGTTTTCCTGAAGGTTGCCGAATGGAAGATGATATGTGCTCTTTGTAAGCTCTGGATGAGTGGTGTTTTCCTGCAGGTTGCCGAATGGAAGATGAGATGTGCTCTTTGCGAGCTCTAGATGGCGGTCGTGAGTGAATCAAGTATAATGTTCGGCAGGAAGTGTGTGATCCACTTAGGAACAACCAACTTCATCTCTTATACCGCCAAAGTCGCAACTTCTAAGTTGGATACCTGCTGCGACAACAAAAGAGACGAGCTGAAGCACCAAGCTTCGCAATGTTGGAGACAAGCTTTAGAACTATGTGGATTTGTCACATAGATGCGCAAATCAAAATTTAAAAAAGGTTCGAACTCGACACAGGCCTTAGCCTAAATAAAGCGAGTCTATGTGTTGAAGCTAGGTGTCAGGATGTCGAATGTCTCAGCACTCTATCAGTTTGTGCCTAGTTGCTGCACTTTCTGACTGTATCTAGCTACAGTTGTGGACAGTTACTCTTAACTCCTATCCCATCAGGCGAAAAAGGACGTTATCGTGCATTTGAGACCAGCGGGAAGAAGATGACGACGTCCACTAATTTAGTATCTGTGCACACGAATGTGCTGTGTGTGTGACTGACCCAGCTCAACCATTTTGATAGTGCTGCCTCCAGCTCATTGCAATGGCGTTGAAGGCAGTGGTGGCGAGAACTAGACCCACACGGTTCGAGGAGGTACGTATTGTTGTTTCTCTCAACTGTGATGTATATGCATACTACGCTCGCGCTCCTGTCTTTGTGCTGCATGCTCGCGCATACATGTTGTGATGTCATGCGTACGCTATAATACTGATTGGATGCATGCATGCCCACCAGCTGTGATTTGAGCTGTTCTCAGTCTTCTTGTTGTTCTTGAGCTTGAGTCTCCACATTTAGTTTCGTCTCTACTCTTGTCATTCATATCTAGGAAGTAGCAATAATAATTCAGAACCTATAACCAGTCTTTAGATTCATATCATGGCGCAGTGAACATTTTCTTACCGTGCTTTGGCTCACCCGGTTGTGATCCACCTAGACTCGTTGAATTTATTTGAACATTGTAGCAAGTTGAGTACTTCGTTTCTTTTCGTTCGTCATGAGCGATGCTGGAAGTACCCCGGTCGGTGCTGCCCAACCTGCCTTGAGCCCAGATGTACTGGCTCTCATGACCTTGATGCAGCAACAAATGAAAGCTGCTGATGATCGCGAGGCTCGCCTCACAACGTTACTCCAGAATCAGAACACTCAACCTTCGTCTACTGCCAAACAAATCTCTGTGGAGCGTCCGGTTTTGCTGTCATCTGCCACGCTTTCCGACCTCACCGCTTGGGAAGAAGCGTGGGACGACTACGCCCGATGCCAAAAACTGGCAAGCCAGGACACACAGACACAAGTTAGCGCTGTGCGACAAGCTCTTGACGAGGACCTCCGTAGGTACCTGAGGGAAGGTGTCATTCCTGTAGCTCTCAATGCTGACGTGACAGCAGTGATTGCAGCCATCAAAAAGTACATTCGTCGCCAACGGAATCCCCTGCTGGACCGCATCGATTTCTACAATAGGCGGCAACATAAAGGCGAGTCCTTCGACAGTTTTTTCACTTGTTTGAAAGAATTGTTTAGCGCCTGTGACTTTGTGGAACTACGTGTTTGTCGCACGTGCTCTGGGCGTATGTGTACTGACTGCCCCAAGATCCTAGTCACAGCTAACGAAGAGCTCCTTCGTGACCGGATCGTTGTCGGTGTCCTGGACGATGACACTCGGCACAAGCTGCTTTCTGAGCAGAACTTGACCCTTTCCAGCGCGGCCAAGATTTGTCGTGCGGAGGAAGCCGCCAAGCAGACCAATGATGGAATGCCGACTACCGGCTCCTTTAAGGCTGCCGTCGCGAAAAAGTCTTCTTACCAGAAGCAGAAGTCTCAGTTCAGTGACAGATCCGCAACAGCCCAGCCACCCAAGAAGTGTGTGAACTGTGGTCGCAGCGCTCACACAAAGTCTTCCTGTCCTGCTGCAGGCAAAACGTGTAATGGCTGTAAGGCGTCAGGCCATTTTGAAAAGATGTGCCCCAAGAAATCGCAGTTTGCGCACCGTAATGGCAAAATCGGCCAACTGAAGTTGCAGCAAGCATCGTCAGGCAACCAAGGGACCGTGACCGTCCATGCCACCCTGAATACGGAGACCACTGGTGCACCGATTGACTGGATCCCCGACACCGGTAGTGACGTGGATGCCATCGGTTTACAGCATTTGGAATTGCTTGGTGGATTCCCCGAAAATCTCGCCACCGATTATGATGTAGTGACTGGTGTAAATGGTCACCGTCTTGAGTCTGCCGGCCAGATTCACTCCTCTCTCGCCATTGGAGCTAAGTCGTACGACACGACGATCCATGTCTACCCTGATCTGTCTGATGCTCTGTTGTCTCGGACTTCTTTGCTTGCGCTTGGTCTGCTTCCAGCCAACTGGCCTTCCATTTCCCGTGTGGAAATTCAACCAGCGCAAGACCGTACTGCTGACGAGATCCGTACTGAACTGCTGCAAGAATTCGCAGACGTGTTCGATGATGGCCGTTTGAAACCCATGTCTGGCTCACCAATGGATATTGAGCTCCAAGCCGATGCTAAGCCAGCTTGCACGCATCATGCGCGGCCAGTCCCCTTTGCCTTCCGTGACCAGATCAAGGACCAGCTGGACGGGATGGTGAAGGATGACATTATCGAACCAGTTTCCACATCGAGCGAATGGTGTCACCCGATTGTGATTGTCGACAAAAAGGGCACGTCTGAGAAGCGATTGACTGTCGACTTCAAGAAGTTGAATGACCAGATTCAACGCCCTGCTCATCCGATGCAACCACCACGAGACGTCGTTTCCAGCATCAGCGGTCGTTACTTCACGAAGCTCGATGCACGTCATGGATATTGGCAAGTCCCGTTATGTGAATCTGCGCGCCCACTCACCACGTTTATCACGCCGTGGGGCCGTTTCCGCTATTTGCGCAACCCACAAGGCTTGATATCTGCCGGTGACGAGTACAACCGCCGTACTGACGCAGCATTCGACGGCATCACGAACTTCAAGAAAGTCGTGGACGACTGCCTTGTGTATGACGATGACCTAAGTGACCACGTCGCACGCGTCCGCCGAGTACTGACATGTGCACGGGACAATGGCATCACACTCAGTGCGAAGAAGTTCGTATTTGCTGCTACCCAGATTGAGTTCTGCGGGTATCGCTTGAACGCCGACGGCTGGACTGTCGATGAAGCGAAGACGTCAGCCATTCGTGACTTCTCCACGCCCAGTAACCGGACCGACCTCCGCTCGTTCTTGGGCCTGATGAATCAGTGTGCAGAGTTCACCCCGTGTTTGGCTGAGCTGAGTGCCCCGTTACGCGGTCTGCTGAAGCCTTCTACTGAGTTCCTATGGCATCACGACCACACTGCTGCTTTCAACGCCATCAAGGATGAGCTGGTATCCTTGGCGACCCTGTCTTATTTCCAAGTAGGATCCGAACTCCGCCTGGAAACGGACGCATCCAAACTGAAAGGTCTAGGCTTCGTCTTGTGGCAGAAACAAGACACCGGATGGCGCATCATCCAGTGTGGCAGTCGGTATCTCAGTGACACAGAGTCCCGCTACGCAGTGATCGAGCTCGAACTCCTGGCCATCGTCTGGGCTGTCAAGAAGTGCAAGCTGTTCTTGTCCGGCACCCAGTTTCGTGTCATCACTGATCACCGCTCATTGGTGCCCATTATCAATGCATACTCGCTTGATCAAATTGAGAACCCACGTTTGCTCAGAATGATGCTCAAGCTCCAGTCGTTCCAACTCTGTGCTGAGTGGCGGAAAGGTGCTGACAACGCCTTTGCCGATGCATTGTCTCGGAACCCAGTTGACCTCCCTTCCCCGACGGACCAGTATGGTGAAGCCCCCGCATTGGCTAACCTCGGCATCCGTGCCTGTCTCCGTCGTGATGAAGATGGGCTGATCACTGACCTCCGGTTCCAAGCCGTCCATGATGCTGCTGCCGCTGACTCTGACTATCAGCTACTGCTCCAGCACGTGCAAGATGGATTCCCCAATGATCAGCGTGATTTGCCTGATGCTCTGCGTTCATTCTGGAACGGACGAGAGCACCTATCAGTGGCCAACGGTATTGTCTTGAAAGGTCAACGGATCGTTGTGCCCGTGTCCCTCCGTCAACATGTTCTCCAAGATCTCCACGCCTCCCACCAGGGTATTGTACGTACCAAGGCTAGAGCACGTCAGGTGGTGTATTGGCCCAAGTTGAGCCAAGATCTGGAGACACTGATCCGCGCATGCCCTACGTGTCGGGAACGCCAAGCATCGCTCCCGAGGGAACCGCTGCTCAACGATCGTCACCCGACTCTGCCATTTGAGCACACCAGCGCAGATCTATTCACTTGCCAAGGCCGTGAATTTCTCGTCTATGTAGATCGCTTATCCGGATGGCCATGCCTCGCACCGACCGGTACCACGACGTCCTCACACGATGTGATCGTCCATTTGCGCCGTTGGTTCCCAGATGTTGGTGTGCCGTCTGTTCTGTGCACTGATGGTGGCCCCCAGTTTGCGTCCCACCAATTTGCCGAGTTCTGTCGCCGCTGGCAGATTTCCCATGTTATGTCTACACCGCACTTCCCTCAGAGCAATGGTCACGCAGAGGCTGGTGTAAAGGCGATGAAGACACTTGTTCACAAGACGACCACCAATGGCCGCCTTGATGTGGACGCATTCCAACGCGGGCTGTTAGAATGGCGTAACACTCCGAGGTCTGATGGCATCAGCCCCGCACAAAAGCTGTATGGCCGACCTCTGTCGTCATTTGTGCTTGCGCATCACCGTAGCTTCTCGTCCGAATGGCAGACCCTCGCCGACGACACAGATGCAGCTCCTCCGTCTGCTCCGGCTCAATTCGATGTCTCTGCTCGCCCGTTGTCCGAGCTCCGTATCGGCACCCATGTGGACGTGCAGGACCCCCGGTCGAAGCTGTGGTGTAAGCGTGGTGTTATCGTTGGTGTTGGTCGTCACCGTGATTACTACGTGAAGTTAACTAGTGGAAGAGTGTACTGGCGTAACCGGCGTTTTCTCCGCCCGTTCATTCCCCTTGTGCCTGCTACCCCTGATGGTACTGTGCCTGCCAATCCACCCGCTGATCAACCTGCTCCTGTAGCTCCACGTCGCAGCACTCGCAACCGCCGTGCTACTGACCGTTTGGACATTTCTTCCACAAAAGGACAGTCCTATGTTTGATTTCTGTCGCATTTCTACTGCTTTCCGTGTTCTTGCAGTCACATATTTCTTTATTTGATTTCTCTTGTTAGATCATACTGTTCTCGTTATCCAGTATAATCTCGAAGGGGCGTGTGATGTATATGCATACTACGCTCGCGCTCCTGTCTTTGTGCTGCATGCTCGCGCATACATGTTGTGATGTCATGCGTACGCTATAATACTGATTGGATGCATGCATGCCCACCAGCTGTGATTTGAGCTGTTCTCAGTCTTCTTGTTGTTCTTGAGCTTGAGTCTCCACATTTAGTTTCGTCTCTACTCTTGTCATTCATATCTAGGAAGTACCAATAATAATTCAGAACCTATAACCAGTCTTTAGATTCATATCATCAACTACGGTATACAACTCAGATTTGTGGGCGTGTAGCTTCCCCAATTTTTGTTGAGCAGGCAGAAGCTTTATTCGGACCTGTTGACCAACCTCATAACCACAGTTAGCTTCTTGAGGCACTCCTCCTTCAGCACTCCTTGTTCGAACTTACACTTGCCGAAACACGCTGTCCATGTGTTCTACCGTACGCGGAGGCCTCAATCCTGCAGGCTGAGGCACTGTGAACTTCTCTGGCCTGTTCGGATGCTGGTGAAACAACAGTTCGTATGGAGAGTGTCCAGTAGTAGCATTTCTCGACATATTATGGGCATATTGCACCACGCACAAACTGCTTCAGGCCATACCGCTGTGTTGACCTCACACACACACACCGCACATTATCGATGAGTTGATTTTGGCGCTCCACTTAACCGTTTGACTGGGCATGGTTGGGACTGCTGAGTGCTTGCCGCATGCCAATTGCTGTACACATTTCGCGGAAGACAGCTCCATTGAAATGCGAGCCACGGTCACTCTGCACAGTTTCTGGGATATCGAAAACTGTTACCCAGCGCTCCAACAAGACCACGGCGGCCGTCTCCGCCGTGCACCCCACCGTTGGAATCAACATCGCATAGCGGGTCAGCACGTCCTGAATTGCCAGGATATACCGACACTTCTCTGGTACCGATGGTTGGAAGGGGCCAACAAAATCAATCTGAATCCGAGACAATGGCGCCTTTGGAATATCCATCGTCTCTAGCTGCATCTTGTCTGGTTGCTTGGGGCGCATGTGACGCTGGCACGCCTCACATCCTTGTACGTATGTCGCCATCCTTGGACATAAACGGCCACCATACAATATCTCGTATGCGATTGTATGTTCTGTTTCTTCCCATGTGACCACTCAGTGGTGCATCGTGCACCAATTCCACAAACCTCCTGTGCACAGACTGCGGTAGAACCACTACCATCATCTTTCTGCGACCTAGCGGCTCCTGTTGTGTCGATCTCCCTTTTGATTCTGTGTAGCGCAAGATTCCGCTATTGCCAATACTCAGTCGTGACCTTTTCCTCAGTACACACTTGGCTTCTTCCTCGAGCACCCTTACCGAGCCCGGCGCTTTCAGCTCTTTCATCACTGGGCCCAGTGCCGGGCATTTCAGCTGTTCTTCGACTATTTCCTGGGTCGAGAACAGCAGCGTCAGTTGGTGATACCATCCTGCCTTCTCTCTTCCTATTGCATGCTGAGACAATGCATCACTTCTTGGCAGGTTGCAGTGGCCAATCCTCGACAGGTAGTCTGCCATACTCAATTCGGGTGATGTACCGGCTTCATTTTGAACTGCTGCAGATAGTCCAGCCATCGTGCCCTACGACCATGGAGCTCATCCATGGACAAGCTGTTGATCCACTTAAGAGCTGCATGATCCGTGATTAGGTCGAATGGCTGGCTGGCCAGGTAGACCCAGAACTTCTTTATTGCTAAAACCACTGCGAGCAGCTCCCGGTCCGTCACTGGATAGTTCCCCTCTGCCTTTGTTAATGAATGGTGATAGAATGCTACCGGCGCTAACTGCTTACCATCTCGTTGCTGTGCTAACATTGCGCCTGTTCCGACGTCCGATGCATTTGTGCAGTGGCTGCTCCAGAGCTGAGTGAGCCGGGTAAACGACCCGGTTGGGCGCCGCTTAGACACGGTTGAAAATAGAGTACCGGGTCACCTGTGACCCGGCTGGTACTTTACACGTTCGAATTAGCTTTATAATACTAATAATAACTTTAATAGGATGACCCAAAGGCTGACCGCCTATCGTGGGGTCCGTCGCATTGAAGGATGATGGTACAATAGAGTACAGATTGGGAAAGGGGGGACTACGATGAACAGGGTAACGACATGCCAGCGAGTAGACCTGAATACTGACAACTTTTGAAAGGACTGACTACATGGCTTGATGTGTGACAGATCATGCAGAGGCACACGTCAAAGTGAAAGTAGTCAATATCCAATGTATGGCAGTGCACGTGCTCAGTTCGAGCTTGATCGTTGAGGTGTTGTTTTTGGAAATGGAGCCTCCACTGAAGAGGCGAATCCACCATGTCCACATGCCCTGCTTCCAGGACTCCAGAGCATGTGACTCGGCTGGTCAGAGACAGCGCCAGGTACATGTGCGCCCGACTCCGACCCGGTTGAAATGGTTGTGCCAGGTACATGTGTACCCGGCTGTCCTACTATCCTAGAGCAGACACTGCTGTGACAAGAACGAACGGCCTGTTCATGTCTGGTAACTGCAGTACTGGGGCTGAGGCAACTTGTTGCTTTAGCATGTCAAACGATTTGATAGGTTTTTCACTCCATTGAAGAAGCATGCTCCCTGAGCCCTTCATCATTTCGTAAAGTGGTTTAGCAATTTTGGCCATGCCTGGAATCCAGCGCCCATGGCTTTCCGGAGCAGAGTCACTGTTGTCGGTCTTGGTGTGTGTTATAGATTGATCTATTATTATTATTTAAATTTAGTTGTACGATCTACGATCTACGTTCTGCTACGTGTGTCGTTCTACGTGTGTTCTACGTGTGTCGTTCTACCCTCCTTTGATGCATGCATGACGAAAAGTGACAATGTCTTACCTCATTATGAATCAGTCTTCTTCTGCATTACGTCTGCATGGCTGACGTGTGTCTTACTTTGGTACGAGCTGACGAGGCCTATACTGTTGTGTCATAGCGCCATTAGTGCCACGACAGCACTGACGTGTCTCTGCTGCTTATCTCTCCGTGATTGCCATTATACATGTTCACTTCTAAATTATCCTAGAACAAACCAGATGGTGTTTCCTGCTGTGGTATACGCGAGTTGCATGGAATGAATCTTGCGTGCGTACGTTATAACAGTGTGCGGAGCAACGCCTGGACTCTGGCGTCTGATATGCATATTGTACCTGCTGCAATCATGTGTCCCAGGAACTCTACCTCGCGTACTCCAAAACAGCACTTGTCAGGGTTCAACAGCACTCCTGCCGACCTGAGCTTGGTGAGAACCTCGCGCAAACGGTTGCCGTGCTCTTTCCAGTTTCGGCCCCAAACCACCACATCATCTAGGTAGCAGAGCGCAGCTGCCCAATTCAGTTGGCCCAGTATGGCCGACATCAGTCTCTGAAATGTGGCTCCCGACAGGCCAAACGGAGTTCCATGACCTGTCCATTGATACTGGCCATCCGGTGTGACGAAGGCAGTTTTTGCCGCATCCTCACCACACATCAGCATTTGGTAATAGCCAGACTTCAAATCCACCGTGGAACCGAACTGTGCTTCTGTTAGCTGATCCACCGGGTCATCTATCAAAGGTAGCGGGTGATGGTGGGGGTGGCTTGCTGCGTTTAGCCTCCGATAGTCCCTAGCCAATCTCAGTCGTCCGTTCTTGTGCCGAGCAGCTACTATCGGCGCAGTCCATTGTGATGTAGATTCTCGAATCAGTCCCTGCTGAATCAGGTATTGGACTTCCTCTCGCACCTCTTTCCGTGTGTCCTGTGCCAACCTGCGCGGTCTCGACCATTGTGGAGCCGAGTCATTCTTGAGGTGGATTCTGTGCTGGATTGTCGTTTTGCTGTTGGGAGCTGATCACCCTCTGCCCAAAACACGCTGCTGTACTCATTGACCAGGTTATGAATTTCCTGCTTCTTGCTGGTATGCAGATTTTCAACAGTTTTGTATCTGGTAACCTCCCGTCGCTTCCCTTCTGCTCCCAGCGAGCTCTGTAGCGAGACCTCAAATTCAGCACGTGCTATGCCAACAACTCTCCCTTTGGCTGCCTCCACTTCACTGTCCCCGGCATTGACCATACATACTGTCGCACAGGAGGAAGCCGGTCTGAGCCGACAGCACATTGCTCTGACTCTGACATTGCTACCGGTAGAACTTGGCTCTAGGAAGTACTCAGCATCGGGCGTATGGCCACGGAGTGTGCACGGGACCAATGCTTCCTCACCCGGCCTGATCTTGGTCGTGTCTTTCACCACCACTCTGCACACTCCGGTTGGATGATTGGCTCTGTCCAATGACCTTGAGTTACGATAGACTGGCTCCAGCTTCAGGCGACTTCCCTGTGTTATCGGGGTGCTCCGTGGCCAGTCCCAGGTCTGCTTGCCTAGCCGACTCAAAAAGTCGGCCCCACCGATCATGGGCACGACCAGGTCAGTCACAACATGGAATGGGTGGTTAGTAACAATGACCTTACCCAAGCGAACTGTCATTCTCAGGACACCCTCCATCTTGATTTCATTGCCGGATGCTGCTCTTGGGTTTGATTGCGATTGTCAAAATTTGTGAGGAGCGTAAGGGACCAACGTTTAAAGGAAGAGTTGCAAGTGCACGGTTTCATAAAGGAGGAGTCGAGTACGGCAAGGACGTACGAGGAAATTCTTTCCAAGGCCACAAGACTCGAGTCGTGCTGGAGGGCAGCAGAGAATAGAAGAACTGGACAGCAAAGTGTAAACATACTGAGGACGGATTCAACTGTGGAAGCGTTAAGGAGCCAGATCGAGGAGCTGACTGATCAGGTAGCGGCATTGCGGTCGCCCTCGGCACGGGCACCTCAAGCAAGGAGGCAGCTGGTACTGTGGGTCACAGACCCACAGAGGCGGGTGGCGAGATTGCCCAGCGAGAAAGCGGGAGGCGCCTACCTGGAGGCCACACACCCAGGCTGAGCGTCGTGCTGCTAACCGGAAGGATTTTCGTTAAAGCCCCACCGGTCCTAGGTGCAGGACGGCGGTAGCAGTGGGCAACCAACATTACAGACACAGCCAAGTATCCATGGTGCCAGTGAATTGTCACGCAGCCCTTTTGTGCGGGCCCAGCTGGCAGGCCAGGAGGTAAGTATGCTGCTGGACACCGGTGCTGATATCAGTTTGATCAGAAGGGGACACCTCGGTGATCGTCACGGTCCAGCTCTCACAGTAACCACTGTACGTTGAAGAGAACGGATCAACAGGTAGTCCGACTATGTGAACGTCCACAGTTGCTCTCTGGACTGCTTGCATCGCCTCCCGCGGTAATCTTTCTCTATTACCTGACGATGGACAAGTGCCGAAACGTTGTAAAGATACTGGAACTGGTTCGGATGTGATGTGCAGCGCTATGGGAATGGGTATGTCCACCCGAAATCTTTTCACAGATGAAGCTGCAGGAAGCCTCAGCCCTTCTTAAAAATATTCACACGTGTAAATTTCACTGCTGTTGTTCTTAGTGTTATTTCTCTAACTTAGATTTTCTATAATCGTTCAATTTTGTTTCAGTGTCCTTTAGTACAACGACGATTCCTGATGAATGTTGTACGAAAACTTGTTTGATCCATATTTTTTCTCCGCACCATTTCTTCATATTTTCAACGTTTTATTGCACATCCCTGCTTGACAGCGGAAGGATTCTTCCCAGCCGTGCTGCGACCCACAGTTAATAGGGAACTCGTGGCCTGGCACGAGGAAAACATGGATGCAGTGAATGGGAATTTCGGTCTTTGACCACATGCTGGTGAGCTGATCTACTCACCTCCCACCGCTTTAGGAGCTGCGTCTGTGCCTTGATCCTTGAAGGGTGGTGGCGTTCCTACGGATGCGGAAAATTTGGCCTCTATATAGAGAAACCGAGTCTCACGAGAACCGTGAATTTTTTTATTGCACATCGTCTCTACCGTTTTAACATTGCATGAATAAACTACACAAATGTCGGTTTAGTTCATGTTATTGATTGCGGTTATGAAATAATATTAGTAATATTTACTGGCTCAGTATCAGAGTCAAATCCTTCTAAACATGATGGACTTCTTATACAAACTGCACTAGCCAGTAAAGGGTTAACATTAAACTGGAACTGGTCCCGATAGCATAAAGATGAATATGGAAAGAAAGAAGGAAAGTGCCGCTTAAATTTCGGATAACACGTTGGTGCACACTTGAAACTGGCTGCTGCCACTGATCCATGGCGGGACCAACGTTCAATCTCACCTTCGCAGGTAGGAACTGGTCCATCCCATGTATAATTATGTTGACAGGTAAGAAAGCTGCTTCCCTCTAAGTTGTATCCATTGAAGCAGAAAAAATGAATTTTCTCGTTTGGTCTTGCAGGATAAGACCTTGGCAGTTTCCGTGGAAAATACCAGATGACAGGTTCGAGGCAACCCACTGGAAACAACAAGATAGATGGGGGAGGAGAAGGGACGAGTCGGTTAGCATACGGTTTAAACGAATCACCCCGTCAATACGGACCCAGACCATTGATCTGCTGCAGTTCCCGCATTTCCACGATTATATGTGTCGTGTCGCACTTTTTTACATTAAAAAATCAAGGGTAAAAAAGGGGCGCGACTTAAAATCGAGCATGAATTACCACTGGAATGAATATTATCGAAAAAATATGTCTCAAAACTGAAAAATGGGATGCGACTTATAATCGAGTGTGAATTATAGTCGAGTGGGACTTATAATCGAGTGTGACTTATAATCAAGTTCGACATAATCAAGTTCGACTTATAATCGGGGGAAATACGGTAGCCGGTAATTAACTAACTTACTTTATTCGGAGTTGCAATAAAATAATTCTGACTTTACGTTCGAACCCTCTGAGGACTATCATGAATGTCCAAGATTCCTACAGGGTACGCACAGAGGTGCGCAACAGTCCCGTGTTATGGAATCTCTTAGGACGGACCCTTGAGAACCACAATCTCGTCTGCATGCTCCCTTGATCCCTCACGACCACACACTCAAGCACCCAAATACAGCTTGTTTACAGGACTAAAGTCTAAAAAGAAAGTAAAGAAGATCTACAAAAGACAGCCTGATGCCGCGAGGTTCATGCTCTCACCGCGCATCAAAGGACCAGAGAGAAAAGGGCGCACGGCATGATCAGATCTGATTAGCGATTCAAAGCGAGTGAACATATCATAGCTAAATTATTCGAATCTTTCCAAAAACTACGAAGTAAAAACATCAGTACGTTTAGAGAATTAGAACAAGATCGAAGGAGAAGAGTGAGTACTTTAGAATGAACTGCAAATCATTCAATTCAATTGTACCCAGTATGCATTTGAAATTTATATAATTTCACTCACCAGCTTTGGAATTTCTTCATCATGGTCTCTTTGGATAGCTACATGTCTCCTATTTCCAATTATCGCTGTTGCGCAAGGGTTTATAAAACTGAAAGACTTTTCATGTCTACTTTTTGTTGCTGTTTTTGGTTTATTTTGTATAGGCTGGCGAAGTGCCTACGTCACGTTGCCTGAAAACTCATAGTTACACGTAGTTACTTGGCCAAGCGGTGACAAACAAAAGTCGCGTCACCTGCACTTGTCGTGTTTCCAACGGTCACCTCATCACTTTGACTGGGGCGCGCTGGTGCAAGATCGTGACTTCAAATTTTGTTTTACTTCAAGAAGTTTCTTCTGTGCTCTCAAGCCATTGTCCAGTGTTTTCCTGCTGAGTCTTCACCAGCACCTTAGAGATAGGATTTCTGATTTTCGCTTGTCGCTGGACAAGGAAACGAGCCCAGAGTTGGTTGGTCTCGGAACTAAAAGAAATCATCAATCGCTGCGATAGAAAAACAGAGACGGCCATCATTGCTTCTTGGCCGGCGACTACATGTAAAGCCGAACGACAGTGCAGGCACAGCAGTGGCCAAGCAAAAAATCAGCTACAGCTTCTCCTTCTCTACACAGCGAAAACTATAAACTCGACGACAAGTAGTAGTTTATTTGAATAGATCGTCTCACCCGCGCCCTCCTCAGTCAAAAATGATGCTGGGGTTGTGTTCACTGTAAACATGACAAATGCAGGTGACTCGACTTTTGTTTGTCACCGCTTGGCCAAGTAACTACGCGTTGTGTTGCGTTTTCCTGTGGACTTTGTTGCTTTGATTTGACTGCATTTGCAGTGTTCCGGGGTGATAATGGACTGTAACCGATCACGGTTTGCCAGTGTTATCTTGGTCACACACGTGCAAATGTTTACACGTCGTGTGAATGGCCTATAAACGGATGTACACATGTGAGCGAGCTAGGTAGAAATGGTGACTCACGCACTGTGCTTTCGAGGTACAGCGCTTGAAGCGTAAAATGTGTACTGGAGGGGAATCCCCTAGTGCATTAACAAGAGTATGCAACTGTGGTTAGGGGTCAGTGCGCGGCGCGCTGCCTTCATTACGTAACTTGCCTTCATCACGCGCTGAAAGCATACATTCAAACTCACAATTTCTCGTACGAGCCCATCCGATTTTGCTCGATTCGTTCCAGTACCTACCCAATCTCTAAATTTTGGCGCATGAACTCCAGTTCCGTACGCAAGTCCATTTTAAACCAGAGGGAAATCGCGGTGTTTGATTTTCCGCAGTGCGCGGACTGCAGCTGAATGATGTAATGAAGGCAGCGCGCCGCACATCTGGCCCATAGAAAAGAGATCACAGTTGCATACTCTTGTTTATGGACTCTTGATTGTACGGTGTGCTGGAGGAGAATCCCCTAGCTGTGTTGAGTCATGGTACTGTGTGCTGGAGGGGAATACCCTAGCTGTATTGAGTCGTGGTACTGTGTGCTGGAGGGGAATACCCTGGCTGTATTGAGTCGTGGTACTGTGTGCTGGAGGGGAATACCCTAGCTGTGTTGAGTCATGGTACTGTGTGCTGGAGGGGAATCCCCTAGCTGTATTGAGTCATGGTACTGTGCGCTGGAGGGGATTCCCCTTCAGCACACAGTCTGCGTGTCAAAAGCATGTACATCGAGAGTAGAGTGCGTACATCACCATCTCATACCTACCCCGTCCCGTTTACACAGTGATGCAAGCCCCGTCTGGCCAAATACAGACAGTCGTATGATAGCAAGCAGACTCACCTGCTGTGCAATTGAGTCCATTGCCAGAAAAATGTTGATTGCAGGCGCATGTGTATGACCCGACTGTGTTTGAGCATGTAGCATTGGCGTCACACCGATGCAAGCCCGTGGCGCATTCATCTTCATCTGAGGTCACATGATAAAACAAGTTATGCTATGCTATCTATATTTCACTTCGCCGTAGTTGCTTGTTTCCTGTGCATCGAGAATTATGCCTCAGCTTCTTGCCTATGATAACTATGTATAATGTTATGAAGGTTTTAACTCTTCAGGGGCGTCGAACACGGTACGGTCACTACGGTATTGACCGTGCCACGTTTTTGCCCCAGGTACCCATGAATCAATAAATACACTGATCTAGACTCTGAATTTCCAAAATTTTCCGCTCCGCCATCCCTCACCCACGAGTAAACTGTACTTCCGATGACTGACCGTACCACACTAAAATACCTCCCGACGCCCCTGCGCTTGCAGTGCCAAGAACAAGATAACTCGTCCTGGAACAACCACCCTGAACGGCCAAGAACAAGATAACTCGTCCTGGAACAACCACCCTGAATGGCCAAGAACAAGATAACTCGTCCTTGAACAACCACCCTGAACGGCCAAGAGCAAGATAACTCGTCCTGGAACAACCAACCTGAACGGCCAAGAACAAGATAACTCGTCCTGGAACAACCACCCTGAACGGCCAAGAACAAGATAACTCGTCCTGGAACAACCACCCTGAACGCCCAAGAACAAGACAACTCGTCCTGGAACAACCACCCTGAACGGCCAAGAACAAGATAACTCGTCCTGGAGCAACCACCCTGAACGGCCAAGAACAAGATAACTCGTCCTGGAACAACCACCCTGAACGGCCAACAACAAGATAACTCGTCCTGGAACAACCACCCTGAATGGCCAAGAACAAGATAACTCGTCCTGGAACAACCACCCTGAACGGCCAAGAACAAGATAACTCGTCCTGGAGCAACCACCCTGAACGCCCAAGGACAAGATAACTCGTCCTGGAACAACCACCCTGAACGGCCAAGAGCAAGATAACTCATCCTGGAACAACCACCCTGAACGGCCAAGAACAAGATAACTCGTCCTGGAACAACCACCCTGAACGGCCAAGAACAAGATAACTCGTCCTGGAACAACCACCCTGAACGCCCAAGAACAAGATAACTCGTCCTGGAACAACCACCCTGAATGGCCAAGAACAAGAAAACTCGTCCTGGAACATCCACCCTGACCGGCCAAGAACAAGATAACTCGTCCTGGAACAACCACCCTGAACGGCCAAGAACAAGATAACTCGTCCTGGAACAACCACCCTGAACGGCCAAGAACAAGATTACTCGTACTGGAACAACCACCCTGAACGGCCAAGAACAAGATAACTCGTCCTGGAACAACCACCCTGAGCGGCCAAGAACAAGATAACTCGTCCTGGAACAACCACCCTGAACGGCCAAGAACAAGATAACTCGTCCTGGAGCAACCACCCTGAACGTCCAAGGACAAGATAACTCGTCCTGGAACAACCACCCTGAACGGCCAAGAACAAGATAACTCGTCCTGGAACAACCACCCTGAACGGCCAAGAACAAGATAACTCGTCCTGGAACAACCACCCTGAACAGCCAAGAAAAAGATAACTCGTCCTGGAGCAACCACCCTGAACGGCCAAGGACAAGATAACTCGTCCTGGAACAACCACCCTGAACGGCCAAGAGCAAGATAACTCGTCCTGGAACAACCACCCTGAACGGCCAAGAACAAGATAACTCGTCCTGGAGCAACCACCCTGAACGGCCAAGAACAAGATAACTCGTCCTGGAACAACCACCCTGAACGGCCAAGAACAAGATAACTCGTCCTGGAACAACCACCCTGAACGGCCAAGAACAAGATAACTCCTCCTGGAGCAACCACCCTGAACGTCTAAGAACAAGATAACTCGTCCTGGAACAACCACCCTGAACGTCTAAGAACAAGATAACTCGTCCTGGAACAACCACCCTGAACGGCCAAGAACAAGATAACTCGTCCTGGAACAACCACCCTGAACGGCCAAGAACAAGATAACTCGTCCTGGAACAACCACCCTGAACGGCCAAGAACAAGATAACTCGTCCTGGAACAACCACCCTGAACGGCCAAGAACAAGATAACTCCTCCTGGAACAACCACCCTGAACGTCTAAGAACAAGATAACTCGTCCTGGAACAACCACCCTGAACGGCCAAGAACAAGATAACTCGTCCTGGAACAACCACCCTGAACGGCCAAGAACAAGATAACTCGTCCTGGAACAACCACCCTGAACGGCCAAGAACAAGATAACTCGTCCTGGAACAACCACCCTGAACGGCCAAGAACAAGATAACTCGTCCTGGAACAACCACCCTGAACGGCCAAGAACAAGATAACTCGTCCTGGAACAACCACCCTGAACGGCCAAGAACAAGATAACTCGTCCTGGAACAACCACCCTGAACGGCCAAGAACAAGATAACTCCTCCTGGAACAACCACCCTGAACGTCTAAGAACAAGATAACTCGTCCTGGAACAACCACCCTGAACGGCCAAGAACAAGATAACTCCTCCTGGAACAACCACCCTGAACGGCCAAGAACAAGATCACTGGTACTGTTACACATACAGGTAGCAATTGTGTCCGAGTGTACAACAGCACTACTATAAAGGCACGTTGTAGCGGCATTCAAAGTGGTTCGTAGGCCGGTCTCCTGTGCCTGCATAGCACTGAGCATTATGAATCGACAGCGGAGATTCTCAGCCTTCCAGAGAGCCTAAAATGATGAAAAATAGGGTTGCTGGTGATTGAAATGGCGATATTTTTTAGTACCAAGTATGCGCATCATTATGTTTGAGAACTAACAAGATGTTAGAAGACCTGTCCCCTCACCCCTTGCATTGCCTCCCACCACCCTGTCCCCTACCCGTAAACTGATATGGGAGAGCTCTGTGCCAGAACTTTGCAGCCTAGAGAGCGTGTGTGGGCAGGCGTTTGTTTACCGCCATATTGCCAGGTGTGTCTTTACCACCATATTTATCATCCAGTGGTGTCATGGCCTTTCAGATGCTGTGTGTGATAAAGCTTGTGAGTGGACATGCCTTCCATAGCTTTAAACATGTGTTGATGGTGGGCAAGTTGGCCAGGGTGCTAATCTTACAGACCGGACTGGTTCCGGCGGGCGTGACTTGTCACGACGACTATTCATCATGTAGATTCTGAGTGTGCAGTTTAGCAGTAGTAGTGAAGTCAGTTTATGGGTAGGGGACAGGGGGGTGGGAGACAATGCAAGGGGTGAGAGGGCGGGTCTTATAACATCTTGTTAGTTCCTAAACATATGCTGCTCATACAAATAATGTACACATAGCGTACACATAGCGTACACATAACGTACACATAATGTACACATAGCGTACACATAGCGTACACATAACGTACACATAATGTACACATAGCGTACACATAGCGCACACATAACGTACACATGACGTACAGACAATAACATACTACTCATACCCATTCCGACCGTTGTTTTACATCTGTTGCTGTTGAGACTGTGGCAAGCGAAACAGCTGACAGAAGGAATATCCATAACAAGTAGCCCATACCACATCGCTAAGGCCAAAACCCAAAAAAAGGCTTGTTTCGGGTTGGCAACCCCTCAAAAAGAAGACTCGGTCGGCCGGAATGAAACATTTTTTGGATCCTTTTTTTGGTTCCTCAATCATTGTGGTATTGATGGACAAGAGCACCTACACATGTACATTGTACATATATCATGGCAAGGATCAATGTCAAAGCTGACTGACTCACTGCTCTTGTATGGCATGTGGTGTATTCCTGTTTTCGTACATCCTGAGAAATCAAGCAAACAGTTCGAGTGCTTGCAGCTCCCTTATACTAGCTCGAATCTACACCGGAGGTTTTCGAGCCGACAGCTGAGAATATCTGCTACCTTGTAGGTATTTCGATTTTGGAATTCGGTCGAGATGTGACTGACTGTTGACTCGTTGAGTGCACTTGCACACATGGCATTGGCACTGTTCGTATACATTTGGGAAAAAATGGCCCGGTCGGCTGACCGGAAACAAGATCAATATTTGTTTTGGCCGAATAGGAATTTTCGATGTGTGTGTGTGCGTGTGTGTGTGTGTGTGTGTGTGTGTGTTTGTGTGCGTGCGTGTGTGCGTGCAGATTTTGTTTGGAAGGTTGAGTAGTCGTCGCCCTCCTTGTGGCCCCCGGCGGCGCTGGAAAGACGTTGTCCATAGAGACATGAAGGCATCTGGCGTGGATTCATGGGTTCAGAATGCGCAAGACCGGCAACACTGGAGGATGTTCCTTGCTGAGCCACCACCGCACGCAGATGATCCGCCACCTTTGCGCTGTTTGTTTTGTGCCAGAGACTTCCGCCACCGTAACGACATGGCCCGACACAAGTGAATTGCCCAGCGGAAGTTGCCCGTCTCACAACAGAAGGGTGCCAGGCAATGTATGAAGTGCATGCGGTGGTTGAAGAGCGCTGGAGATCTGGCTGTGCATCGCTGTCCTGTGTCCACGGGTGTCCCTGCTGCATCTTTTTGCCATGAATCTGACTCTTTTCGATGTGATGTTTGTCGCCGATCTTTCCGCTCCCGTTCTGGTTTGAACCGTCATCACTGTGACCTTGCGAAACGGATGTCGCGTGCAGCCAGGAACAACTGCCGTCATGAATGCAAGCATTGCGAAAGGCAGTCCTCAAGGCTACAGGACTTGCAACGCCATGCCCAATTCTGTTGACTTTGCGATTTCTCTCTCTTCTCTTCTCTTTTGTTGTTGTCTCCCGCTTCGTGAGCGGCGTTGCCCAATAGGGTAGCTGTACATAATAGTAGTAGTAGTAGTAGTAGTAGTAGTAGTAGTAGTAGTAGTAGTAGTAGTAGTAGTAGTAGTAGTAGTAGTAGTAGTAGTAGTAGTAGTAGTAGTAGTAGTAGTAGTAGTAGTAGTAGTAGTAGTAGTAGTAGTAGTAGTAGTAGTAGTAGTAGTAGTAGTAGTAGTAGTAGTAGTAGTAGTAGTAGTAGTAGTAGTAGTAGTAGTAGTAGTAGTAGTAGTAGTAGTAGTAGTAGTAGTAGTAGTAGTAGTAGTAGTAGTAGTAGTAGTAGTAGTAGTAGTAGTAGTAGTAGTAGTAGTAGTAGTCATACCGCCGTCATACCGCCGCAACAGGATGAATTTCACGACGATGTGCAGGTTGCGGGCAGCCTGAGCGTGATAGTACCTGACAGACATTTGCCCAACATTGCCCCATGATAATGAATTCTTGAGTTTTTGGACATTGTATTGCATTGCTGCTCCATCTACATGGCTGTATTTGTGTTTCACATCTCCATTTCAAGTTTCCTAATAAAGATTGTGTCAAGTAGTAGTAGTAGTAGTAGTAGTAGTAGTAGTAGTAGTAGTAGTAGTAGTAGTAGTAGTAGTAGTAGTAGTAGTAGTAGTAGTAGTAGTAGTAGTAGTAGTAGTAGTAGTAGTAGTAGTAGTAGTAGTAGTAGTAGTAGTAGTAGTAGTAGTAGTAGTAGTAGTAGTAGTAGTAGTAGTAGTAGTAGTAGTAGTAGTAGTAGTAGTAGTAGTAGTAGTAGTAGTAGTAGTAGTAGTAGTAGTAGTAGTAGTAGTAGTAGTAGTAGTAGTAGTAGTAGTAGTAGTAGTAGTAGTAGTAGTAGTAGTAGTAGTAGTAGTAGTAGTAGTAGTAGTAGTAGTAGTAGTAGTAGTAGTAGTAGTAGTAGTAGTAGTAGTAGTAGTAGTAGTAGTAGTAGTAGTAGTAGTAGTAGTAGTAGTAGTAGTAGTAGTAGTAGTAGTAGTAGTAGTAGTAGTAGTAGTAGTAGTAGTAGTAGTAGTAGTAGTAGTAGTAGTAGTAGTAGTAGTAGTAGTAGTAGTAGTAGTAGTAGTAGTAGTAGTAGTAGTAGTAGTAGTAGTAGTAGTAGTAGTAGTAGTAGTAGTAGTAGTAGTAGTAGTAGTAGTAGTAGTAGTAGTAGTAGTAGTAGTAGTAGTAGTAGTAGTAGTAGTAGTAGTAGTAGTAGTAGTAGTAGTAGTAGTAGTAGTAGTAGTAGTAGTAGTAGTAGTAGTAGTAGTAGTAGTAGTAGTAGTAGTAGTAGTAGTAGTAGTAGTAGTAGTAGTAGTAGTAGTAGTAGTAGTAGTAGTAGTAGTAGTAGTAGTAGTAGTAGTAGTAGTAGTAGTAGTAGTAGTAGTAGTAGTAGTAGTAGTAGTAGTAGTAGTAGTAGTAGTAGTAGTAGTAGTAGTAGTAGTAGTAGTAGTAGTAGTAGTAGTAGTAGTAGTAGTAGTAGTAGTAGTAGTAGTAGTAGTAGTAGTAGTAGTAGTAGTAGTAGTAGTAGTAGTAGTAGTAGTAGTAGTAGTAGTAGTAGTAGTAGTAGTAGTAGTAGTAGTAGTAGTAGTAGTAGTAGTAGTAGTAGTAGTAGTAGTAGTAGTAGTAGTAGTAGTAGTAGTAGTAGTAGTAGTAGTAGTAGTAGTAGTAGTAGTAGTAGTAGTAGTAGTAGTAGTAGTAGTAGTAGTAGTAGTAGTAGTAGTAGTAGTAGTAGTAGTAGTAGTAGTAGTAGTAGTAGTAGTAGTAGTAGTAGTAGTAGTAGTAGTAGTAGTAGTAGTAGTAGTAGTAGTAGTAGTAGTAGTAGTAGTAGTAGTAGTAGTAGTAGTAGTAGTAGTAGTAGTAGTAGTAGTAGTAGTAGTAGTAGTAGTAGTAGTAGTAGTAGTAGTAGTAGTAGTAGTAGTAGTAGTAGTAGTAGTAGTAGTAGTAGTAGTAGTAGTAGTAGTAGTAGTAGTAGTAGTAGTAGTAGTAGTAGTAGTAGTAGTAGTAGTAGTAGTAGTAGTAGTAGTAGTAGTAGTAGTAGTAGTAGTAGTAGTAGTAGTAGTAGTAGTAGTAGTAGTAGTAGTAGTAGTAGTAGTAGTAGTAGTAGTAGTAGTAGTAGTAGTAGTAGTAGTAGTAGTAGTAGTAGTAGTAGTAGTAGTAGTAGTAGTAGTAGTAGTAGTAGTAGTAGTAGTAGTAGTAGTAGTAGTAGTAGTAGTAGTAGTAGTAGTAGTAGTAGTAGTAGTAGTAGTAGTAGTAGTAGTAGTAGTAGTAGTAGTAGTAGTAGTAGTAGTAGTAGTAGTAGTAGTAGTAGTAGTAGTAGTAGTAGTAGTAGTAGTAGTAGTAGTAGTAGTAGTAGTAGTAGTAGTAGTAGTAGTAGTAGTAGTAGTAGTAGTAGTAGTAGTAGTAGTAGTAGTAGTAGTAGTAGTAGTAGTAGTAGTAGTAGTAGTAGTAGTAGTAGTAGTAGTAGTAGTAGTAGTAGTAGTAGTAGTAGTAGTAGTAGTAGTAGTAGTAGTAGTAGTAGTAGTAGTAGTAGTAGTAGTAGTAGTAGTAGTAGTAGTAGTAGTAGTAGTAGTAGTAGTAGTAGTAGTAGTAGTAGTAGTAGTAGTAGTAGTAGTAGTAGTAGTAGTAGTAGTAGTAGTAGTAGTAGTAGTAGTAGTAGTAGTAGTAGTAGTAGTAGTAGTAGTAGTAGTAGTAGTAGTAGTAGTAGTAGTAGTAGTAGTAGTAGTAGTAGTAGTAGTAGTAGTAGTAGTAGTAGTAGTAGTAGTAGTAGTAGTAGTAGTAGTAGTAGTAGTAGTAGTAGTAGTAGTAGTAGTAGTAGTAGTAGTAGTAGTAGTAGTAGTAGTAGTAGTAGTAGTAGTAGTAGTAGTAGTAGTAGTAGTAGTAGTAGTAGTAGTAGTAGTAGTAGTAGTAGTAGTAGTAGTAGTAGTAGTAGTAGTAGTAGTAGTAGTAGTAGTAGTAGTAGTAGTAGTAGTAGTAGTAGTAGTAGTAGTAGTAGTAGTAGTAGTAGTAGTAGTAGTAGTAGTAGTAGTAGTAGTAGTAGTAGTAGTAGTAGTAGTAGTAGTAGTAGTAGTAGTAGTAGTAGTAGTAGTAGTAGTAGTAGTAGTAGTAGTAGTAGTAGTAGTAGTAGTAGTAGTAGTAGTAGTAGTAGTAGTAGTAGTAGTAGTAGTAGTAGTAGTAGTAGTAGTAGTAGTAGTAGTAGTAGTAGTAGTAGTAGTAGTAGTAGTAGTAGTAGTAGTAGTAGTAGTAGTAGTAGTAGTAGTAGTAGTAGTAGTAGTAGTAGTAGTAGTAGTAGTAGTAGTAGTAGTAGTAGTAGTAGTAGTAGTAGTAGTAGTAGTAGTAGTAGTAGTAGTAGTAGTAGTAGTAGTAGTAGTAGTAGTAGTAGTAGTAGTAGTAGTAGTAGTAGTAGTAGTAGTAGTAGTAGTAGTAGTAGTAGTAGTAGTAGTAGTAGTAGTAGTAGTAGTAGTAGTAGTAGTAGTAGTAGTAGTAGTAGTAGTAGTAGTAGTAGTAGTAGTAGTAGTAGTAGTCATACCGCCGTCATACCGCCGCAACAGGATGAATTTCACGACGATGTGCAGGTTGCGGGCAGCCTGAGCGTGATAGTACCTGACAGACATTTGCCCAACATTGCCCCATGATAATGAATTCTTGAGTTTTTGGACATTGTATTGCATTGCTGCTCCATCTACATGGCTGTATTTGTGTTTCACATCTCCATTTCAAGTTTCCTAATAAAGATTGTGTCAAGTAGTAGTAGTAGTAGTAGTAGTAGTAGTAGTAGTAGTAGTAGTAGTAGTAGTAGTAGTAGTAGTAGTAGTAGTAGTAGTAGTAGTAGTAGTAGTAGTAGTAGTAGTAGTAGTAGTAGTAGTAGTAGTAGTAGTAGTAGTAGTAGTAGTAGTAGTAGTAGTAGTAGTAGTAGTAGTAGTAGTAGTAGTAGTAGTAGTAGTAGTAGTAGTAGTAGTAGTAGTAGTAGTAGTAGTAGTAGTAGTAGTAGTAGTAGTAGTAGTAGTAGTAGTAGTAGTAGTAGTAGTAGTAGTAGTAGTAGTAGTAGTAGTAGTAGTAGTAGTAGTAGTAGTAGTAGTAGTAGTAGTAGTAGTAGTAGTAGTAGTAGTAGTAGTAGTAGTAGTAGTAGTAGTAGTAGTAGTAGTAGTAGTAGTAGTAGTAGTAGTAGTAGTAGTAGTAGTAGTAGTAGTAGTAGTAGTAGTAGTAGTAGTAGTAGTAGTAGTAGTAGTAGTAGTAGTAGTAGTAGTAGTAGTAGTAGTAGTAGTAGTAGTAGTAGTAGTAGTAGTAGTAGTAGTAGTAGTAGTAGTAGTAGTAGTAGTAGTAGTAGTAGTAGTAGTAGTAGTAGTAGTAGTAGTAGTAGTAGTAGTAGTAGTAGTAGTAGTAGTAGTAGTAGTAGTAGTAGTAGTAGTAGTAGTAGTAGTAGTAGTAGTAGTAGTAGTAGTAGTAGTAGTAGTAGTAGTAGTAGTAGTAGTAGTAGTAGTAGTAGTAGTAGTAGTAGTAGTAGTAGTAGTAGTAGTAGTAGTAGTAGTAGTAGTAGTAGTAGTAGTAGTAGTAGTAGTAGTAGTAGTAGTAGTAGTAGTAGTAGTAGTAGTAGTAGTAGTAGTAGTAGTAGTAGTAGTAGTAGTAGTAGTAGTAGTAGTAGTAGTAGTAGTAGTAGTAGTAGTAGTAGTAGTAGTAGTAGTAGTAGTAGTAGTAGTAGTAGTAGTAGTAGTAGTAGTAGTAGTAGTAGTAGTAGTAGTAGTAGTAGTAGTAGTAGTAGTAGTAGTAGTAGTAGTAGTAGTAGTAGTAGTAGTAGTAGTAGTAGTAGTAGTAGTAGTAGTAGTAGTAGTAGTAGTAGTAGTAGTAGTAGTAGTAGTAGTAGTAGTAGTAGTAGTAGTAGTAGTAGTAGTAGTAGTAGTAGTAGTAGTAGTAGTAGTAGTAGTAGTAGTAGTAGTAGTAGTAGTAGTAGTAGTAGTAGTAGTAGTAGTAGTAGTAGTAGTAGTAGTAGTAGTAGTAGTAGTAGTAGTAGTAGTAGTAGTAGTAGTAGTAGTAGTAGTAGTAGTAGTAGTAGTAGTAGTAGTAGTAGTAGTAGTAGTAGTAGTAGTAGTAGTAGTAGTAGTAGTAGTAGTAGTAGTAGTAGTAGTAGTAGTAGTAGTAGTAGTAGTAGTAGTAGTAGTAGTAGTAGTAGTAGTAGTAGTAGTAGTAGTAGTAGTAGTAGTAGTAGTAGTAGTAGTAGTAGTAGTAGTAGTAGTAGTAGTAGTAGTAGTAGTAGTAGTAGTAGTAGTAGTAGTAGTAGTAGTAGTAGTAGTAGTAGTAGTAGTAGTAGTAGTAGTAGTAGTAGTAGTAGTAGTAGTAGTAGTAGTAGTAGTAGTAGTAGTAGTAGTAGTAGTAGTAGTAGTAGTAGTAGTAGTAGTAGTAGTATAGCAGTAGCAGTAGCAGTAGCAGTAGCAGTAGCGTAGCAGTAGCAGTAGCAGTAGCAGTGCAGTAGCAGTAGCAGTAGCAGTAGCAGTAGCAGTAGCAGTAGCAGTAGCAGTAGCAGTAGCAGTAGCAGTAGCAGTAGCAGTAGCAGTAGCAGTAGCAGTAGCAGTAGCAGTAGCAGTAGCAGTAGCAGTAGCAGTAGCAGTAGCAGTAGCAGTAGCAGTAGCAGTAGCAGTAGCAGTAGCAGTAGCAGTAGCAGTAGCAGTAGCAGTAGCAGTAGCAGTAGCAGTAGCAGTAGCAGTAGCAGTAGCAGTAGCAGTAGCAGTAGCAGTAGCAGTAGCAGTAGCAGTAGCAGTAGCAGTAGCAGTAGCAGTAGCAGTAGCAGTAGCAGTAGCAGTAGCAGTAGCAGTAGCAGTAGCAGTAGCAGTAGCAGTAGCAGTAGCAGTAGCAGTAGCAGTAGCAGTAGCAGTAGCAGTAGCAGTAGCAGTAGCAGTAGCAGTAGCAGTAGCAGTAGCAGTAGCAGTAGCAGTAGCAGTAGCAGTAGCAGTAGCAGTAGCAGTAGCAGTAGCAGTAGCAGTAGCAGTAGCAGTAGCAGTAGCAGTAGCAGTAGCAGTAGCAGTAGCAGTAGCAGTAGCAGTAGCAGTAGCAGTAGCAGTAGCAGTAGTAGTAGTAGTAGTAGTAGTAGTAGTAGTAGTAGTAGTAGTAGTAGTAGTAGTAGTAGTAGTAGTAGTAGTAGTAGTAGTAGTAGTAGTAGTAGTAGTAGTAGTAGTAGTAGTAGTAGTAGTAGTAGTAGTAGTAGTAGTAGTAGTAGTAGTAGTAGTAGTAGTAGTAGTAGTAGTAGTAGTAGTAGTAGTAGTAGTAGTAGTAGTAGTAGTAGTAGTAGTAGTAGTAGTAGTAGTAGTAGTAGTAGTAGTAGTAGTAGTAGTAGTAGTAGTAGTAGTAGTAGTAGTAGTAGTAGTAGTAGTAGTAGTAGTAGTAGTAGTAGTAGTAGTAGTAGTAGTAGTAGTAGTAGTAGTAGTAGTAGTAGTAGTAGTAGTAGTAGTAGTAGTAGTAGTAGTAGTAGTAGTAGTAGTAGTAGTAGTAGTAGTAGTAGTAGTAGTAGTAGTAGTAGTAGTAGTAGTAGTAGTAGTAGTAGTAGTAGTAGTAGTAGTAGTAGTAGTAGTAGTAGTAGTAGTAGTAGTAGTAGTAGTAGTAGTAGTAGTAGTAGTAGTAGTAGTAGTAGTAGTAGTAGTAGTAGTAGTAGTAGTAGTAGTAGTAGTAGTAGTAGTAGTAGTAGTAGTAGTAGTAGTAGTAGTAGTAGTAGTAGTAGTAGTAGTAGTAGTAGTAGTAGTAGTAGTAGTAGTAGTAGTAGTAGTAGTAGTAGTAGTAGTAGTAGTAGTAGTAGTAGTAGTAGTAGTAGTAGTAGTAGTAGTAGTAGTAGTAGTAGTAGTAGTAGTAGTAGTAGTAGTAGTAGTAGTAGTAGTAGTAGTAGTAGTAGTAGTAGTAGTAGTAGTAGTAGTAGTAGTAGTAGTAGTAGTAGTAGTAGTAGTAGTAGTAGTAGTAGTAGTAGTAGTAGTAGTAGTAGTAGTAGTAGTAGTAGTAGTAGTAGTAGTAGTAGTAGTAGTAGTAGTAGTAGTAGTAGTAGTAGTAGTAGTAGTAGTAGTAGTAGTAGTAGTAGTAGTAGTAGTAGTAGTAGTAGTAGTAGTAGTAGTAGTAGTAGTAGTAGTAGTAGTAGTAGTAGTAGTAGTAGTAGTAGTAGTAGTAGTAGTAGTAGTAGTAGTAGTAGTAGTAGTAGTAGTAGTAGTAGTAGTAGTAGTAGTAGTAGTAGTAGTAGTAGTAGTAGTAGTAGTAGTAGTAGTAGTAGTAGTAGTAGTAGTAGTAGTAGTAGTAGTAGTAGTAGTAGTAGTAGTAGTAGTAGTAGTAGTAGTAGTAGTAGTAGTAGTAGTAGTAGTAGTAGTCAAAGAACTTTATTGAAAATCCATGATAATGTGATCGGAAAGATGATTGAAGAAAAAATCCAAACTCGAGTCAAATCCGGGCAAATATTAGCAGTCACTACTATCAAAGCAGATCACTATTCACAATAGCGCAACTTGGAAAGCCGGCCAAAAAGGAAGATATTGAAATTAACCGAAGGCTTCCGTGCACAGCACATGGAGGACCTTATAATTATATTCCCACTCACAACTGGAGCAAACGGCATTGGTCCAGGAATGAAATTGCTACACGCTTTCGGCAGTATGAAGCTCTGCACCCACGAAAGCAAGTAATCAGCCAGCGGAGCAAAGTAAAAGAGATCCTGCAGCGCAAATGCGACATTACTATTGCATAACTAAGCTCTGGCTGCTTCTCGACAATGAGCTGAACAATGTTCTTTAGAGCACGGGAACATTCGGAAGCGCACATACCATTGGTCGCGAAAACCAAAGGTGTGAAGGTGCCTCGCTCAACATCAATCACACGTTGTAGATAGGCCCGTTTCTTCTGTGCTTCGTTACGAGACAACTGGGCAAGTACATCCGATCTCGACAGCAAGGACGCCGAGGGGTGGGTGACCCTCACATCAAAAAATGCATCTTGCTGTCGAGACCAGAAGCCCCTTGCACAAATGTCCAAACGAGCCTCAGGAGAACGATTGGCAGTGGCACAATCCAATGACTCACCAGTCAAAGGCAGCAACGTAGGCTCTATCCTTACATCAGAAATGACAGCCGAAAACACCTCCGCCAACAGGTCCCGGATCTCATTATGGCGTAGACTTGGGTAGCCCCCTGTTGGACATACTGCAGCGTGATCAAGCGTAGTAGTAGTAGTAGTAGTAGTAGTAGTAGTAGTAGTAGTAGTAGTAGTAGTAGTAGTAGTAGTAGTAGTAGTAGTAGTAGTAGTAGTAGTAGTAGTAGTAGTAGTAGTAGTAGTAGTAGTAGTAGTAGTAGTAGTAGTAGTAGTAGTAGTAGTAGTAGTAGTAGTAGTAGTAGTAGTAGTAGTAGTAGTAGTAGTAGTAGTAGTAGTAGTAGTAGTAGTAGTAGTAGTAGTAGTAGTAGTAGTAGTAGTAGTAGTAGTAGTAGTAGTAGTAGTAGTAGTAGTAGTAGTAGTAGTAGTAGTAGTAGTAGTAGTAGTAGTAGTAGTAGTAGTAGTAGTAGTAGTAGTAGTAGTAGTAGTAGTAGTAGTAGTAGTAGTAGTAGTAGTAGTAGTAGTAGTAGTAGTAGTAGTAGTAGTAGTAGTAGTAGTAGTAGTAGTAGTAGTAGTAGTAGTAGTAGTAGTAGTAGTAGTAGTAGTAGTAGTAGTAGTAGTAGTAGTAGTAGTAGTAGTAGTAGTAGTAGTAGTAGTAGTAGTAGTAGTAGTAGTAGTAGTAGTAGTAGTAGTAGTAGTAGTAGTAGTAGTAGTAGTAGTAGTAGTAGTAGTAGTAGTAGTAGTAGTAGTAGTAGTAGTAGTAGTAGTAGTAGTAGTAGTAGTAGTAGTAGTAGTAGTAGTAGTAGTAGTAGTAGTAGTAGTAGTAGTAGTAGTAGTAGTAGTAGTAGTAGTAGTAGTAGTAGTAGTAGTAGTAGTAGTAGTAGTAGTAGTAGTAGTAGTAGTAGTAGTAGTAGTAGTAGTAGTAGTAGTAGTAGTAGTAGTAGTAGTAGTAGTAGTAGTAGTAGTAGTAGTAGTAGTAGTAGTAGTAGTAGTAGTAGTAGTAGTAGTAGTAGTAGTAGTAGTAGTAGTAGTAGTAGTAGTAGTAGTAGTAGTAGTAGTAGTAGTAGTAGTAGTAGTAGTAGTAGTAGTAGTAGTAGTAGTAGTAGTAGTAGTAGTTTTTCTGATTGGATTTTCCTATTTATTTGATTTGATTTTTCTTGAATGGTTATGTCACCATTGCTTTTCTTGCTTGCGCTTTTCAGTTTCTTCTTTCTGATACCCGGTTTGTTTTCAAATAAAGGCGAAGTTCAGTAGTAGTAGTAGTAGTAGTAGTAGTAGTAGTAGTAGTAGTAGTAGTAGTAGTAGTAGTAGTAGTAGTAGTAGTAGTAGTAGTAGTAGTAGTAGTAGTAGTAGTAGTAGTAGTAGTAGTAGTAGTAGTAGTAGTAGTAGTAGTAGTAGTAGTAGTAGTCGTAGTAGTAGTAGTAGTAGTAGTAGTGTGTGTGTGTGTGTGTGTGTGTGTGTGTGTGTGTGTGTGTGTGTGTGTGTGTGTGTGTGTGTGTGTGTGTGTGTGTGTGCAGGCATGCATGTGTATGTGTGTGTGTGTGTGTGAGTGTGTGTGTGCATGGGCGTGTGCACGCGTGCGCGTGTGTGTGTGTGTATGTGTGTGTGTGTGTGTGTTTGCGTGTGTGTGTGTGTGTGTGTGTGTGCGCCAGGTGTGTGTGCGGAGAGGAAGCAGATTTGTTAGCTCCTGGTTTTCTCTTTGTTGGCCTCCTCCACGAGGCGGCCTTGGCCTTCTGGTCAGGGTCGTCCCTGGGTATTGACTGGCAGTAGGCTTTTCATGCCTTGCAGCCGGTTTCGCTCGCGCGGAAGGACATTCAGTGAGCTGACGACCAGGGCGGGTAATTATTTGCTGCCGTCACCGTCTTCTTGCGTCCTTTCCGCATCCTCCGCAGTTTTTTTTTTTTTTTTTTTTTTTTTTTTTACAATGATCACAGCTCACAGGCAAAGACAAAAAATTGCATAGTGGGAGCATAGTGATGGTGAGGCTTTTTGCCCTCAGCCGACCTGAGGTCTCGACGTCATGGGGACATAAAACGCACCAAAAAAAAAGAGAAGAAAAATGAAAGGAGTGACAAGTACATGATACGAAATGTTAGGAGGAGAGACAGTACATTAGAAGGAGGGGAATGATAAGACAGACAGTGCTAGGAGGAGAAGGAGAGAAAAGAAGAACAGACGTTATTGGGAATAGTATGTGGAGCGGAATTTGGAAGTCATGGGGTGAGGCAGATATGATGCTGATGATCAGAGATGGTCATGTGCCCACGACCAGTCGTTGGTCTTCAAATAGCGGTTGGCTGCAACTTTGAAGTGTTGTAAGTTCTTGGTGCAGAAAGGACCAGAGAAGACTCCGGCGGGCAGCTGGTTCCAGACAGGGACAACTGCGTGAGGGTAGGCTCGACACAGGTTGTTTCGGGAACGGACTGGAAGTTCATTGGCCAGTTGGTGTGCGTGAGCATTACACCTCTGGAATGTACTACGGGTGGAGTGGACTGTTCGGTGTTGGGGCTGCTGGGGTGGCAGCATCCTCTGTAGAAGGGGATGCGCATCCGGACAATGCATCTTGTACAGGAGGCAAAGTGCTGCAACCATCCGACGAAGAGCAAGACTCGGCAGCCAACACATTGGGGCGATGGCACGGATGGCCCGAGCTTGCACACGGTCGAGACTTGCAAGATGGGATGGGGCCGCTCCCATCCAGACAATAGGGCAGTACTCCATCACTGGGCGCACAAAAGCATTGTAGGCTTGGATGCGACCGGGCACGTCTAGGAGGTGGAAAGCCTTACGCAAAGCACCAAGTCGCTGTGTTGCCCGGAGGGCTACGGTACGAAGGTGGCGCCGGAAGGTAAGCTGACCATCGAAACTGATGCCCAAGATTTTGAGCTCCTCCTGTTCCGTCACATTTGATCCGTTGAAGTCAATCGGTGGCATGTCCCATTGGGTGCGGTGGAAACTGACGGTCAGTGCCTGGGATTTGGCTGGTTCAAATTTTATTTTCCATTCTTGACCCCAGCGGGAGATGTTGTTGACTGCTAGCTGGGGGGCTTGGGTGGTATCTTCTTGGGTGGTGGGGGTGATGTTGGCATACAGCGTAGTGTCGTCTGCGAACGAGGCTAGGTCAGCACCGGCTGGTACGTGGTCCTCGCAGTCGTTCACGTACATGAGGAAGAGGGTCGGACCCAGAATACTGCCCTGGGGGACTCCAGCCTGAATTGGGAGCCTTGAGGATGTCTGGCCACAAATGACCACTTGAAGGTAGCGTTCACTGAGGTAGCTGCTGAGCCACTGGTGCAGTTGCCCACGCAGGCCGTATACGTCGGACTTGTGTAGCACACCGGGGTGTGATACGCGATCAAACGCACCGGCGATGTCAATGGCGAGTATGCGTGCTGCGCCTTTCTCCCCGGCTGTATGCAGCCACTGGTGGTGGGGGCTGGTAAGGAGGTCGGCTGCACTATGACTATGGCGAAATCCAAACTGTCTGGTGGAGAAGACATTGTTCGACTCGAGGAAATTTGTGATTGTTCTGTTGATGATTGTCTCCATCACCTTGGACAGAATACACAAGAGCGAAACTGGACGGTAATTGGAGGGTAGAGACTTTGATTTCCGTTTGAATATGGGGACTATGTTGGCAATCTTCCATGTCTTGGGCTGTATCCCAGTTTGGAAGCATTGGGTAAACAGTATGGAAAGCGGTTGCACCAGTTCAGCAGAGCAGGCTTTCAACACTCGTGCCGGTATCCTATCCGGCCCGGTTGCCTTTGATGGGTTGAGCTGGCGAAGGGTGCGTTCAACAGCAGCGACGCGGAAACGGACGTCCGAAAGAGCCTGGTCAGTTCGAGGTCTGACATATGGGAATGGGGCGGACAGGTCATCTTGTGCGAGACTGCATTTGCTTGCAAAATAGCGGGCCATGCATTCTGCTTTGTCTGCGCTGGCTGTGTACTCTCGTCCATCGGGATCACGTAATGTAGGAACAGATTGACTACGCCCATTGCCAGAGGCACGCTTGACGGTGCGCCACCAGTCACTGGGTGGCAGCTGCTTTGAGGTCATTTTCTGTCTCAGTTTCGCCATGAAAGCACTCTTGGCAGTTTTGAGACAGGCAATCGTTGAGAGCCGTGCATCTTGGTAGGCTGACTGCCGATCGTGGTCAGACTGGTCGTCTCTCAGGCACCTCCATGCACGTCGTTTCCTCACTGTGGCAGCAGTGCACTCAGGGGTCCACCATGGAGGATCTGATGCTCGGGTTTTCAGAATTTTAGAGGGGATGAATCTCTTCATACCCTCCAGGATCCTCTCTGAGATGCCAGTGCATGACAGGTCTGGATCAGTCCGAGCAATAGCTGCCCAATTGGTGGTTCTGAAGAAGTGACGGAGCCTGGCCCAATCAGCATGCTGATACCTCCATACTGTTCTTGATATGGGAGGCTCGCGTGATGCACGGATCTGGAAGTCAGCAAGTATACAGGCATGGTCAGATTTGCCAAGAGGTGGCAAGACAGTAGCCAATGATTCTACGGGTAGGTCGGACATAATCAGGTCCAGTGTGTTGCGGCCACGAGTTGGTTGGTCGACTAGCTGCTCAAGACCGTGCATGTAGCACATGTCCTCTGCATGCTCGCCGGCTCTAGTTGTTCTGCTACTGTGGAGCCACTCTTGGTTATGTACATTGAAGTCTCCAGCAACTATCACAGCAGAGTTGCGGCAGGCTGTGGAGGTGAGGCCCCTGCAGATCACGTCGAAGATGCTGGTGTCTGTGTCTGAGCACGTTCCAGGACGGTATGCAGCACATATAGCCACAGGCCGGCCATTTGACAGTTTGACGTTTAGCCATACTAGCTCCTGGCCGAAGACATCAATGGTATCCAGTTCATTCATGGCTAGCGTGGTCTTCACCCAAACTGCCACCCCGCCACCATGGCGGTTTCGGTCGCGTCTCAGAGGCTGGTAGTAGCCAGGGAGTGTCAACTCTGCTTGAGTCACAGCCTCTGACAGCTTAGACTCTGTTACAATGGCAACATCTGGGGATTCAGCATGGAGCACATGGCGGAATTCATCTAACTTACTCATTAGCCCAAAGGCATTTGTTACGAACAGTTTCAGGGTTTTGTTGGTCATTACCGGCTTAGGGGTGCAAACGCATTGCCAACTGAGACAGAGTACTTGGCTGCTTGGTCTGCAGGTGGTGAATCTCGCTGGTGGGAGCGAGCCTTCATCCCTGGAGTTCGACTCGAGGTACCTGCATCGGCAGAGCTTCCATCCTCACTGTCCCTTTCATCTGCACTGCTTGCGTTGCCAGTGGTGTTTGCCTGTGGTGCGGAAGATTCTGCGGTGCTGCTGCTGTTGCTGCTGCTGTTGTCGCTGCTGCTGCTGTTGCTGCTGTTGTCGCTGCTACTGCTGCTGTTGTCGCTGCTGCTGTTGTCGTTGCTGCTGCTGCTGCTGTTTTCGCTGTTGCTGCTGCGGTTTCCGCCAGAGGTTTTGGAGAAGCGCCACGGTCGGCAGTACAAAGGCCTTGGCCAGAAGTTGGGGGCGGTCACAATAGGCATGGAGGTGGCATCTACAGTGACTCTGGCTGATACTCGTCCACTCTCTCCTACATGTACACTGCAGGTATGCACGGGAATGGAAGAGCCTGACATTGCCTGTTCGCTTCTGTCCATGATGAACTGTTTCAGGCGGTCCTCTGTGCAATCTGGGGAGATGTTGCCCACATAGGCAACAGAGCGCTTGGTCTTGGGTGGTCCTGCACAGACCAACTTCCAAGAGTCGTCCGTGATGGTGCTGAACACAGGCTTGGAGTTCTTGACTGGCAGGGGTTCAGTACCCTCTGCGTCAGAGTACATGACATTGTACTCCGTTTCCGTGTCCACTGAGGGCACCGTCTTGCCTGCGTGCCAGGGTGTGGCAGTGCTACGGGTACGGGGTTCAGTGTGCGTTCCCACGTGTTCTGCCTGCTGCTTTGACTTTTTTTCACTATTTGCGCGCGGCTTAGACTTTCCAGTTATCGTACGGGTACTATTCGTACTACTAGCTGCACTCTCCTTGACCTCCTCGCCTTTTTGTTGCTGTTGGTCGACATGGGCAATGGCGGACTGCCTCAAGGAGCTCAGTTCGCCTCGTAACTCCAAAACGTGTGCACATAGCTCATCCACACGCCGTTTCACGCGCTCCTCTCTATCTCTAGACTCACTAACATACGACGACAATTGCTGGATCAAGCTGATGACATTGGCTTCGATGCCTGGGAGACTGCACAGAAGTCTCAGGGGTTCACCTGCCAGCTCGTCCATGGCGGAGAGTAGGTCAGGGTGTGACAGCTACTCAAAATATCACCTACTCTACACTAAGCTACGATTCTACACTACGACTCCTAAGGCTAAGGGCTCCACTCCGGCCTGATGCCGGGTGGGCTGCGAAAAAACGACGAAAACCTACGGAGCTCAAAAAACTCAAACCTGCACCTGCTTGACAGTGGCGTGGCGAGCCCTCGGATCAATCCCCAGCCTGTAACAATGCAGTGGCGTTCGGCAAAACAAGTGGATTCCTAGATGATAAAGGATACAGGTCACACTCGCAACAATTTATTCCTGCGCGGTGATAGCTGGAATTGTGAATTTGTCGTGTTGTTTGGACCTGAGTGGCGAGTCGTCGTGCGGCGATGGTGTAGTGATGTTAGCTTGCTGCGCATACTCCTCGTCGTTTCGTGAAAGTACGTCTTGTGGAGCCCTTGTGGGACGTTCGGTGCCCACCGTCCAGCTCAAGATCGTGCTTTCCTGGTGCATGAAGGCCGAAGCAGTACGCGTACAGACGTTATTGTTGAACAAAACATCATGTTCACATTAATTTTGTTCCTTTTTCAGTCGTTGCATGTTATACTTATAGTGGACCTACAGCAGACTGTTCATCTGGTTTGTGATATTTCCTTCCTCTGTTAGTGAGTCCCTTTCCATCAATATGGCAGCTTGTTTTGATTTCCTTTTTTTCAATTCATTTTGCTGTACTTTCTGTTTTGTTTACGCCACTGCCCCTCACCTTGCGCTCAGTTCTCTGAGTGGAGGCCGGCGTGACCCCAAGGGGTAGCTGATTGATAGTAGTGTGTGTGTGTGTGTGTGTGTGTGTGTGTGTGTGTGTGTGTGTGTGTGTGTGTGTGTGTGTGTGTGTGTATCAATATGGCAGCTTGTTTTGATTTCCTTTTTTTCAATTCATTTTGCTGTACTTTCTGTTTTGTTTACGCCACTGCCCCTCACCTTGCGCTCAGTTCTCTGAGTGGAGGCCGGCGTGACCCCAAGGGGTAGCTGATTGATAGTAGTGTGTGTGTGTGTGTGTGTGTGTGTGTGTGTGTGTGTGTGTGTGTGTGTGTGTGTGTGTGTGTGTGTGTGTGTGTAACGGCTACTGAGGGTAGCAAAGAGTTGGCCAGGCGCGCATGGAGAAAAAGAGGAGAGAAAGTTGAATTATCGAGCAGCCGAATGGTCAGGCTTACACTTTGATATGTGATTACAGTAATTCTTTTCCTAGGTAGGAGCAAATAGTAGTTTCTAGTCAAAAGAAGAGATCACACTTTCAAGTAGAGTGAACCCTGTGTAAGACGACCGCTGCTCAAAGGACCTTAAGAGTGTGTCTCTGTTACCAGGTGGTCTCCTTATCCAGGGTCATTTGACTGGAATTAGCATCTCTTGGTCCTGGCTGCAGTGGGGCGCCTGGGACAGGTGGTCGCCTTATCCGAGTGGTCGCCTTGACAGGTTTTACTGTGCTTTCAAAATGTTTAAACCTGGCACAGTCTAACGCTTACCATTTATCGTTACTGAGAGAGAGGTCACAAGGGGTTTGGCTGATGTTTTACAACGTCCAACAGAAGCCATTGGTCGGACATAGTACTCAGATGTCGGTCCATCGCAGTCAACATTCTTGTACGTGGTCGTACATGTAACACTGAACTGGAGGGACTGCCTTCCGGACTGTGCGGGGCTCTTGAAGAAGAAGGTAGTGGTGGCAAGCCTGGTGTCTCCGCTTTGTGCTGAATTTGTGATAGTAGAGCGAGATGAGGGCAACGTCATGGTAGCGAGGCACGACACATCCATGTCGACCGATCCGATAGTTTCAAACGAAACATTCTGCGTCTGACCAGTGAACACACGTGCCAGGGTCGGAATAACAGTAGTGGCCAGCTGCTGAGGGACTGTGGGTATGTGGGTATGTTCAACAAACACAATAGGCGTGTATACACACACAAGCATGCACACGCAGACATGCAGCCACATACACACAAATACACACACAAATACACACACACAAGTACACACACACACACACACACACACACACACAAATACACTCACACTAACACAAATACGCACACATGCACACCCATAAACACACAGACATACATACACACGATGTGATAAATTCAGACAAAATTGGAGAATCTCCGCCTCTGGGGCTGGGGTACTTCAGCGCCAGCCCTAAATCCATCAATACGACACTGCCCCTACCGCCCCCACTGTGCATCATCTGATGGTTCTGTCCATCTAATATGCACCCCCCCCCCCCCCCCGCGTGTCTCAGCATAGGACGGTTCTGTCCATCTAATATGCCACCCCCCCCCCCCCCCTCCGTTTCAGCATCTGATAGTTCTGTCCATCTAATATGCCACCCCCACCCCCCCCCCCCCTCCCCCGCGTGTTTCAGCATCTGATAGTTCTGTGAATCTAATATGCCCCCCCCCCCCCCGTTTCAGCATCTGATGGTTCTGTCCATCTAATATGCCCCCCCGCCCACGCCCAGCGTTTCAGCATCTGATGGTTCTGTCCATCTATGCCCCCCCCCCCCCCCCCCCCGCCCAGCGTTTCAGCATCTGATGGTTCTGTCCATCTAATATGCCAGCACCCCCACTGTGCAGCATCTGATGGTTCTATGGTATTCAGGAATGAATTACAAGTACAAGCTACCAGAACCAATGAAACGTAAGGATAAGTAGCATGACAAGGGTAGATGGTAGCCATTACAACTAGGCGATAAATTTAGAATCCGGGGGAGGGGGGGGGGGGGTGTCCATAAGCTCTTAGACTAAACTCGGATGACGGTGAATGATCTGTTTACATTGGGTGACTGTTAGTCAAAACTCGTAACATTCTTTTCCTTTACCCAAAGCCCTATAAGCAATGTACATACAAACTGTCCTCTCGGCATACTCAAGTAGCGATCGGCAAATTTCACAGCCTGACTTACTAATGACTTTAAGGTTGTACTGCTGTGCAGACTTCTTAGTGCCCACGGTACATTCGTAGAGTCCCGAATCTCCCGTTGTAAGTGTCTGCTTTAAGGTGGTGTCCAAGTAGGCTATGCAGTACTCGCCCAGGCAATCTCCTTCTTTCCGTATGGTCGGTAGTAGGATGCTGGATGTACTGCTGATCTTTCTAATGCCAGTGTTGTTAGGAGGCCTGTCGTAGTGATACGTGGAGCAGTGAGGCAGGTAAGGGAATGGTCGTTTCATCAGCTCTGCTGTCGGCTGCTGGTCTCCAAAGTAGACGGTGATCTTCGGGTCTAGATAAACTAGTTCAGCTCCTGAACCAAAGCATGGTACACACACGGTACACACACGGTACACACACGGTACACACCCAACATGAAACAGAAACATGAACAACCAAATGTTAGACTGCAAGATAAAGTTCAGACTTTATACCGTTCACCACCATAATCAGGACTCCATGTTTTTTTTTTTCACGAACGAGTTTTCCAGTTTACTCTAAAACAAAATATTGAGCCCGGATTGATGATGCATGTGAAGAGTAAAGCATTTGTTTTTGGGATTAGTATGTGTCTCCGAAAAGGTTGTTGTAATGTAAAACTCTATCAATCTACGTTATCAGCGCGCGCTCAGTGCATGGACAATATTGGTCTGGGACGGCATTGCAGTGTGATGAAATGACAAACAGAGAGACACACAGATGTTAGTGTGCACGATGAAGCTAGACTGAGGGAGAGAGAGAGAGAGAGAGAGAGAGAGAGAGAGTGAGAGAAAGATAGAGAGAGAGTGCAAAAGCAATTGAAAGTTGGCGAGTTTACGGACTTGTCCGCCTGGACAACCAAGCTTCAAACCTTCACATTATTTGTCAATTAATATTCGTTATTCAGGACAATCCAAGCATGCAAATCGAAGAGAAAACTCCAAGGAATTCCACTTAGCAAGGGCGAACACAGCACAATGTTGTGCTCCGAGATACGAAGCCTGCAACATACGTCACGGCACTGTGTAGTTCTACGCGTGAGTCACACGCTCAAGACCTGGGGTTTCCCCCTTTACAAGCTATCTAGGATCTCGGCAACAGGCTCAGACGTGGAAGCTCTCGTTTCATTTTCACGAAAACAAGCAGGCGTCGCGGGATAATGGAGATGGAAACAGTGAGCCATTTTCATCTGATGGCTGCCAATAACATTCATGATGAGCTAGGCAAAAATGAATAGCGTAGGGCCCTGAGCTTTCAAGCTCTCTCATTTGTTCATGTGGACGGCATGCTGACGTCTGGTTGCACACATCAAGTGCGAAGTTGTGCAGCTCTGAGTCCAGAGCATGTGCAGCGAGCCAGTGACTCCTTTTCTTCGCTAACTTTTTGCTTTTGTTTAACCTGGTCTCAACTCATGGTAGTTTGATTTGTTTGTTCATGTTAGTTCCAACAATGATGTACTTCAACTATAGTACTTATCCAAGAAGCCGGTGTGCGTTGGTGAACAGTCTCAGGGGGTGGTTTTAATTTTTTCCCTTCAAAACCCACATTATCACCAGACACTGGAGTGAATAATGGAGTGTGGTGGTTGGGCCCATTATACTCAGCCGACCAGAGGTCTCGGCTTCATATAGCTCCATGGACGCACTTTTCCCGCGCTTCGCAGTGTGCTCAAACTGACAAGTCAGCATGCTCTGTGTGGTGAAAACAGCAAAGGCACTACCCCACATCAGCGAACCCGACGACTACAGTGTCCTTATACCCGAAGTCTCATTATAGTGTGTATAACAGGTAGATGAGACTTTGCTCTGGGCATGGGAATTCTGTCGCTATTCGCGAATTGTCGTTATATCCGCAGCAGTCGTTATTAGCCAAGTTGACTGCACAAGACCATTACAAAACTAGGAAACTAGGAAGCATAGAGACAATGACACAACTACCGTAGAATCCGGCATATAAGCCCCAGTGTCTGCTCCAGCGCCGGGTGAGCCGGGTAATCCACCCGGTTGGGCGGCGCTTGGACCCGGTTGAAAATATAGTACCGGGTCACCTGTGACCCGGTTGGTACTTTGCACTTTCGAACTTTGAAAGGACTGACTACATGGCTTGTATGTGTCAGATACTTCCTAGTCCCTGTTTATAGTCCGAATTAACCCTTTCAGCACGCATCACGTATATGTACGTGATGGTACATGTAACTGGCCCACGGATCACGTATATATACGTGATGCGTACAGTGAAAATGAACGTACTCCCGAGACATCCGTGGTCGACGGATCTTATCCCTACGTGGACCAGTGACGTGCTGGATGAACGCCGACAGTTCTACGATAGTACTGACGGGCGCACGTGTGCCGCTATGCACGCGTACTAATACATAGATGTCGCGTGCGAACATGCATTCTGCAGAAAAAATTGTGAGTGAATAGGACTACTT
>NC_088645.1:44805528-44855528 GCF_964019385.1 Sycon ciliatum | reverse complement strand
GTTCCATTGGGTGATTTCATTGGGTGGTTTCATTGGGTGATTTCATTGGGTGCTTTCATTGGGTGCTTTCATTGGGTGCTTTCATTGGGTGCTTTCATTGGGTGATTTCATTGGGTACTTTCATTGGGTGCTTTCATAGGATGCTTTCATTGGGTGCTTTCCTAGGGTGCTTTCATTGGGTGCTTTCATTGGGTACATTCATTGGAGGCTTTCATTGGGTGATTTCATTGGGTGGTTCCATTGGGTGATTTCATTGGGTGGTTCCATTGGGTGATTTCATTGGGTGGTTTCATTGGGTGATTTCATTGGGTGCTTTCATTGGGTGCTTTCATTGGGTGCTTTCATTGGGTGCTTTCATTGGGTGATTTCATTGGGTGGTTCCATTGGGTGATTTCATTGGGTGGTTCCATTGGGTGATTTCATTGGGTGGTTTCATTGGGTGATTTCATTGGGTGCTTTCATAGGGTGATTTCAAAGTGACGCTGTACTAGTGACGCTGTAATAGTCCCTGAATGTTCCTTATCGTGACTGTGTAATTGCCCCTGAACACTTCGAAAATTCAAATCGAGTCACGTCCAGTGTTCACCATGTTGTCACGGTAGCAAGCAGCGCACAGCACCTATTGATCACATTCCTGTCGCTAGGGACTCTCGCCATCATCCTAAGCCTAAAAACGGCTGCGGGCGAAGCTGTCCGCCACTAAACTGATAAAAGAAACAATTTCAAACTTTCACTTACCAGCAGCAGCATCCAGCTGATTCTTCGTTCACTCTCCTAGTTTTTGTTTGCAGATTCACTGCTTGTCTGTCGAATACACTATAAACGTACGAGTACCAGCAGCCACTATCTCAATATGAAAAATTATCATGAGACTGCACAGGAAGCTGCTGAATGCAAATCCCTCTCAATACATTTCGGAAAGCCAAGTTAATTGAAAAATTGTTTCTCGGATGACGGCAATGATTTCCTCGCCAATGTTGACGCGAGAAATGATCCTGGGATGCAGGTACGTGCATACTCCCCGAAAGGCATGCATGAGGGGCTATTTCGGGCGCTTAGGCCCTGCCAAGCGTATCGATCAACGCACGGGAACGTCTTTGTGACTGTTCGCGGCGCCTCGGTAGCCCGGAAAAAGTGCCTCCATTCTAATTCACGTCTTGATAGTATCAACCTGACAGCCTACAGGGTAGTGAGGAAATTCAATGTCCAATAGGGACTCCTGAGGACTGCTTCGGAATGCACAGGAGTCCAGCACGGCCATCTGGCTCCGATTGATTTGTATTTTACCAGTGCTTTAGACTCCCTGGCTAGGCCGCGCCTTGCTCTAGCCTATGCCTGGAAGGCCATGCCAAGCGACTATCATGAAGACGAGCGAGAGTCGACTGCCGCTGGTCGTCGTAATCATGTAGGACGAAGGCAAAAGCAATCAGTAAAGTTAGTTGCTTCCGCCTTCGTTCTACTTCTACTCGTACCAATGTGCTCGCTCCCGTTTATCTTTATCTGTCTGCTAAGACTGACGAAATTGTTAACAGATGCGTTGACCTCATGCAATGAGTGATATGCGAACTGCCATTATTATTATTATTAAGACTGTCGCATGTACATCCGGTTACACAAGAGAGATTGGAAGCTTTGTCACAACTCACAGTTTCACGTATTACTATTAGTATACATGACTAGTCTGTGATCATCAAGCAATGCATGTACTTCCGGTTAGCCATTTCCCAATCGGCCCTATTTTTTCGCCTAATCGGCTTTTCGATCGGCTAGGAGAATGCGCATTCGCCGGAGTTCCCTATCAAGAAGGGTGTTCGGCAGAGCTGTATTTTGTCCCCGCATCTATTTAGCCTGTGCACTGAGAGTGTTATGCGTGTTGCCAAGAGTCCATAACCCCCCGGGGGGTTATGGACTCTTGGTGTTGCTGATGTGGTCAGTATCGGTGTGAGAATCGGAGGACGCCAGCTGTCGAACCTACGATACGCAGATGACACGGGATTGTGTGCACATCCATCAGAAGTGTCTATCCTCACCAATACTGTGTTGTAATGACGCTGGAAGAGAGAAGGGCCTGTCACTGAATCTGTCCAAAACCAAGATCATGCATATCGGAACCTGTACTGCTGGTACAAACGATACTGCTCCAACGCCACTTGTGGTCGATGGAGAACGAATTGCAGAGGTGAGCAGTTTCAAGTATCAGGGATCCTGGAAGACAACAAACGGTGATTGCAGCCTCGATATTCGGTCAAGAATTGCCATGGCGAAAGAGCGTATGCTGCAGTTAATTGACATCTGGAAAGACCACAATATCTCCAGACAGCTGAAAATCCGGAAAATGCATGCCCTTGTGTGGTCTGTCCTGCTGTATGGAGCCGAGAGTTGGACTCTGCGGAAGACAGATGAACGACGAATACAGGCAGCAGAAATGTGGTGCTACCGACGTCTGCTCAGAGTATCCTGGATGGAGAAGCGCACAAATGACAGTATCCTGGTGGAGTTGGGAGTACAGAGACAGCTGCTAGCCAGGGTCAGGATACGCAAACTGACCGGTCGACCTATTTCGGGCACACATGCTGCCCATCTGGCTGAGAGCTTGTACGTGACGTGATGTTTGGTGTCGACGTGCACATGTCGTGGATGGTAAGAGAAAGCGTGGTCGTCCGAAGATTTCCTTTGCTGACAATATCGTTTCGTGGACTGGTATGTATCTGCATGAGAATTGCCAGTTGGCATCTGGCAGAGATGCCTGGCAATCACACTGTGCATCTATTGCGCTTACACAGCTGTATAATGCCGTTTATTATTTTGTATTATTTTATTTTACTACTTGTATAATAGTTTTTTTCGGCAACGCAGATGATGATGATAATGAGGAGGAGAATGTCCAAATTCGGACATGTTATGATCGCCAAATTTAGAATTTACTTGCACGCTGCTACACAATGGCTACAAAAGTGTGTTTGCAAGCTGAGTGTTGAGGCACCAAAACATCGATTTTTTGGTGCCTCAGACTTTCGGAGACCTGGCACAATAGATAAGACCAATCCAGAAAAGATTGTCAGGGTTCGTGAAAGGTTGCACGCGTGCAAGCTAAGCCTAGGCGGATAATGCTCGAAAAGGTGGCAGATTCTGCTTTTTTTGCACCGAAATTGGCAGAACCATACAAACCTTATGGCGGGCAATTCCTCGAATTCTGCTCCATTTCTTTATCCACATACCAAACATGCATGAAACTTACCAGAAAAAGTACCGAATTCTGCCAATTTTTCTGCCGGCATTATCCGCCAAGCCCTAGTGCAAGCCAGCTCGTGTGAAGTGCATCGTTCTGTATTAAGTTTGTGTGTGTCATCTCATGGCGGAGAAGAGAGAAACTTTTGCTCGCCGAGCTGAAGCTAAAGGATTTGATGGAGTCCTGCCAGCAGCTAGTCAAAGGACATTCGGTACCTTAGGCAGACCCTGACGGAGTTTGGAGGCGAGCTAGCTCTCGGTGAGGAGAGAAACATTCGCGTGGCGATCAACTCTCCGTAAAAATACAAGCTACATAGCGCCGACATACTGCAACAGCTACGATTTCAACTAACTTCACAAAGTTCAACTATTTCCTGACTGTTGTAGTCTGAAGCTGGAGTCTCATCGCCCACCTACAGGTAGCTTTTGGAGCTGGTGGATTTCCCGACTTGGACTCCTTCCGCAAACTCTCGCAATATTACTGTGACAGTGTATGCTGTGTTTCCGCACACTCGTCTCGACATGTCACCTATTCTTCTTTCCTCAATGTTCACCCTCCAGTCAGCTGCCACTTGCACCGAGAGGCGCACTAGAGGGCAATCATTCTCTTCACTTTCTTTGCCCGCTGCTACCACTAGATATGGCATGTTCTCTATTTCTTTCCTTGGCGCTGATAGGTGGAATTCTCTGCCTGTCTCGTGTCGTCAGGTTGAGCATCTATCCGTTCTCGTTTCGCTCTGTAAAGAGCACTTAGGGTTCCCTGTAACAAGACGGCAACGTCTGTAGGGCCTTCCCTATTAAAATAATAAATTCTACTACTAACTTAGAAGTTGCGACTTCGGCGGTAATAGTCATGAGGTTGATTGTTCCAACTAGGAACACACGCTTCTTGCCGAACTTGACACTTGACTGACTCACGACTGCCATCCGGAGCACACGAGGAGCACGTCGCACCTTCCACTCGGCAAACCTGCAAGAAAGCACCACTCCCTGCTCAATACTACTGGTGACAAGCCTCTTTTACGGGCAAAATAGCGGAAACGTGAAATCGTAAATTATTGAAGATCAATTCAATTAAAAAAAGAAAACTCCTTTAAATAACGTCAAATCATTTAGTAAATCCAATGTCAAATCCAATGTCGACTATTCCTGGTCTTCTCAATCGCCAATACCCTCGCTGGACGCAAGTAGATAAGTGAAAAGTACATATTCAAATCTGACACAATTTCAATAATTTGAAATTTTGATGCAATTGTTTGGCATCTGGTATTCACGCAATATGGCTCTTTTCCGTCCATTTCGCTATTGTTGAAGCATGCAACTGGCGGCTATGCACTAGTGAAGTGGTCTCCTGTTGCTCTGTGTGAAGAAGGGCAATGTCAGCAAGTATATTCACGATTCCAAGTACATGGATCTAAATTGTCAGGAATATGGACAATTGACTCAGAAATAGGTATTCCGGGTATGGCCTGTATCTGTAGTTGTGTGCTCGGTCAAAATATTTTCTTACCTGGACACATTGATACCAACAGATTCAGAAAAACATAACTTGCACCTACAAAATGTGTCTTAGTTTTATGCTATAGGTCCATCATTACCGATGAGTACACAAAGGGTTAATGCCAATTTATATGGGGTCAAAAAGTGTCACGGATGGACTTCACGCGACTCCACTAACAGCAACACCACAGTCTGGGACCAAGGCAAGAACCTTGTGGCTTGGTACTTGCAGCTGTGTTGACAAAACTGTGATGAGCTCTGAGCTAGTTCGGTCCAGCTAGGCTTTTGGACAGTACAGAGAAAGGTACGAGGCGTTGGTGTATGTTGAAATCGCCATCGACGTAGCGGAGGACAACAGCAAGTGCCTCACCAAGGCGTCAAGTACCATCGAAAATAACGGTGAGATGAGCTTCAGATGCAATCTCCTTCTTGATGGTAGACTGCTCATTCTGCAACAGGAATGGCACCAACTGTGCCATGTGAGTGCTGTACGTCATGCGACAGTAGTTGCTTTCAAGCAACGGATGAAGGTGGTCTATCTTACTCAGAGGCACACCTGCTTTGAGGAAAGACTCTACAACACTGGCTCTTCGAATGAGGACATCATTGGCTACAGCACCAGACAGCCCTGTTCCTGTCAGCTCCCTTTTATGGACTGTAGTGTACTTCTCCCACGAAGCTGTTAGCGCTCGCTGGTATAGCTGGGCTCGTGACTTTCGCTCTTTGGCCGTCTTGTGCTTTTGGCTCGAAATGTGTGATTTCACAATGTTGTTCTTCGGTTGAACTGTCTGGCTGCAGGCACTGCAGTAAATCTTCCCACTGGAAACGGTCCAATATTCCCCTGGAAATTCACGCGATGGTGGACGCTGACACGAGGTGTCAATGTGGAACTTCCACCGGCAATTCGCCCACGCTTAGCGACGGACTCTTTCCCACTTCTCTGGAAAGATCGTTTTCGGGAAATCGCTGCTCTGGCTGGTTCGGGAAGACGTTCACACGCTGTCCTGACCTCGTCCTCTTCGGACTCTGATTCTGATGCGTCTTCATCGACAAACTCGGAATCAAAGTGATCATCGCTACTGCTTACTAGATCAACAATGTCTCCGGCTGCTTGCTCGGACATAGCCATGACGTGTGTTCTTCATCAGCTAACAAAGAATAATAAGCAAAAGTTACTTAGTTGGTGGAAACGAAACGCTCCCATTCTCACCCATCACAAGTTTCTTTTCCCAACGCTTGTGCCCAGACTCCCAGCCAGAGTCATAGATCTACTAGTACAACTAATTTTACTTACAAGTACAGTAGTAGAGGGCTACAAGATTTCAAGTGAACCAGTGTTGTCGGATGCAAACACATTATCATCATCATGCATGATCAAGGCTGCGCGCCCGCCTCGCGAAAATCCCATGTTTTGCAACAATATGCTAGTTTTCGCAAGAATACGCTAGTTATCTGCAAAACCTGCTGATTTTGCTAGTGCAATGCTAGTTTCCAGAAAGTGCTAAATATGCTAGATATAATGCTAGCATTATCCGCCGGGGCCTAGTCATCATCCAGCTTCAGTTCAATCACTGTATTCTTCCCTTGCAGACTCAACCCCCCTGTCACTAGCCATACAATCTGAAGCTGTATGTAACCATACAATGGCCCACGACGCAAACACCACCCCTACGTTTTTTAACTAAAAAAGAAAAGCAGTCGTAACTGCAACAGCCACATGGCCAATAAGAAAAACCAATATGATATATCGATAAACACACACCGAGAAGTCAGAGGTGGGAGGGTGGGATACAAACTGCACCAACGAAAAGCCACTGCGAAGTGACAGGAATGCGGTCCAGCGCAACATTTTTGCTGACGCAAAAAGTTGTGGGGAAATCCCAAAATCGATGCGATTTTGCATGAGCCCAAATGTCCAAGTTACCCACAAAGACACAAGCTGTCACGAACGGACATAAACGAGGGAAAATAAGGGGTCTAAAATACTATTACTACTGCACTCCAGGGCAGTTCAACGGTGGCTGTGATCACAGTCCCTCGTCTCCGTCGTGAGAACATCAAAAACTCATCATATCAAGTGCTATTATCGAAAACACTGTAACGAGAAGAAGGTCTAACCGGACACAACTTCCATACAAAAAAAAACAGAAAACTAGACCAAGATTAAAACTGTTCTCCGCTCTAAAACACGGTAAACGATTATCAGTCCTGGTGATGTCCTAGATAGGACATCACGGAACCCAGCATGCCCCAGCATACATACTATGCTGTTCCCATAGTAATCGTGACACGTGACTCAAAACTTTGTGTCGCGTCCGAGGAAGATGAACATGTCGCACTCAAAACAAACGCAACGAAGGCCTTTCGTCTCAAAAGTAATTATTAGTTGTCGTTCTCCTGGCGGCTTGCCTCAAGCGAGTCGAGATTCGTATCTTGCGGCCTCTTGCCTTCACGAATTTTATTTCCTCGTTGTGGAGTACGCCTGGACAAAGGAACTGGCAAGCGAATCGTTTTGGTCACATCCAAAATTGCAAGTGCACAAGAGGATTGGCAAAGCAATTTGTGTTCGCACTTTCAGCAGAGCAGTAGCTGCTGCTGCGATAAAGTTTTTACTTTCGCCATTGGCTTCAGGCAGCAGAAGGATCTGGCTGAAAGCGATGGCGATACGTCCATGACCACCACGTCCTGGGTTGATATCCAAGAAAGACCGTCCAAGGTCCAGTTTTAGCCAAGAGCTGTCGCATCCAAGAAATCAAAAACGCCAACAGCAAGCTTTGGCCAAATAATATCTTCCAGGCAGTAATTTACGGGCCTAGCGCCTGCTGGCTCGTCTTCCTCCTCTGCATGGCCAGGTTTGGAGCGAAATGAACGCACGGGGCGTTAACATGGTGAAGAAACATTCCAAAGGCAAAATATTCAAAATTTGAACCAATCGTTTCCAAAGAAGCGCCGCGTGGCTACGAGAAACCCCACATGAAATCCCCAAACGAAAACGGCCATTCGGTCGGGTATGCGATGGAGAATCGAATATACACTACCTCAATCCCCGCCGATGTCTGATATTCTCCGCCTATTCCCTCAAACTTGACCAATTCGGAAAGAAATCCATCGCCATTACGATCGTGCATCCTCCACATACATTCAGAAATGCTCACGCAGCACTTCTTTTCATCGCGTGTGCGCGACCGACGCTTCCATGACAACTCTGGGACAGGTAACCAATCAGACTCATTCAGAGTGCGATGTCCTAGATAGGACATCTCCCCGACTGATTATGACGTAAGGCGTCCAAAAGGAGTGAGAGTTTGAACTCCCGTTTGAACTTACAACAGATATGGCTGTAACTAAGGCTGTGTTTACATGAGAAATTTCAACCCGGGTCGAGTTCAGCCCGGGTTGAAAGTCTGTACGACAAACAAAAGAGGTGAGTGTTTATATGAAGACAGTTGACCCGGGTCAAATACTGATATGCCGCCAAAAGTCCACTTCTACAGTCCTGTATGGTCACGTGAATCCGTTCACGCGAAATTTGCATCTGCAGTGCTGTTCAAACCTGGCGCGAGATACGCACAGAAGTACGTTTGTGAAACTTTTTGAATTTTTGAACGCGACGGCCCCCAGAGAATAGCTGAGAATTGCATTTTTCACGTTGGAATCCAGGCTATTTTGGCTCCTATGAAGAATTGACTAATAGAATGCTACACCTGTGAAGTAAAAGAAAAAAAGGCCCAACCCTGCCCTGCCAGCTATTTGGGCTTACGGGGGTCGCCATGGCAAATAATAATATTAAAGAACTAAAGACTATAAAATTAATGACGGGAAGTGCCAGCTTCGGCAGCAACTAGGGAGGCAGAAGAAGAGACAGGTGCATGTGCAGCGAAAACAGAGCGGCTACCACGCAGGCACATGACACTCGCTCTGAGCAACGCAAAGCTAAGGCGGCAGCGGATGAATGACATAACAACCGAATACGGTTCGCCGCTTTTCTCAGCAATGAGAGATGCAATTCGCTTGTAAAGCGAGGCAGATTGCTTGCCCATGCCACCGGTTGTCGAGAAGACCAACGGGACAAATGAAGCATGCTCGATCTCCCGCAGCCTCTCTTCATACGATCTCTTCTTCGCTTTCTCGTGGCGAACGTAGGTGGCAGAAATGGAGGAGGACTGGTTCGAAGACGCAAAAGGGTTGAACACCCGGACGTCGAAGAAGGTGCGTTCGAACCGCCCTCCCCACACTCCATTTGCTGCTACGTCCAAGCGAGCCTGGTCGTCGCGGATGGCGGTGCGATAGCGCAGCTGCTCCCCACTCAGGGGCTCCAGATGAGGCTCTACAGATACGTTGGTGGCAACACGCTTCAAGAAACCAGCGGTCACATCGCGGATCTCGTTATGCCTGATGGTAGGGTAACCGCCGGTGGGGCACGAGAGGGCATGGGCCACAGTAAACTGGCTTCCACAAACGCACCCTGATGGCATGCGCTGTGGTTGCCAGTTGTACCTTAGGTGCACTCCATCGCGAAACTCCGCTTTGGAGAGGGCAAATCCATGGCGCTTCAAGGGCCTGCAGGTCAGCCAACTGGAAGAGCCCTTCTCCGCAGCCAGGTCGATTACACGCTGCTTGGCCTCCGGCACACTGGAGCGGAGCAGCAGGGCTTGGGCTTTGACAGCATTCCGTGCTGTTATCCTCACCTCCGCCTTGGCAGTACGAACGAGACTGGTTGCAGAGCCGAGCGCCATAGTCTGCAGCTTGATGTTGGTCTGCAAGGACTCAGTCACCCTTCGCGATGCATCATACTGGGATGCGAGATCCACGGGATTGCCCAGCCCGAGCCCTCCGTGACGACATGGAAGCGCAAGAATTGACCTTTCCTCCGAGTTGACAATATGGCCGGTAAGAGCGGGGATGAGCCTCTCCATTAGCAGCTTCTCCACAGGCGTCAGAGCAGCTGCAGCTGTTGGTGTGGTGCGGCAGAGGAAAGACCACTTATTCTGCAGGCCTTGGGTGAGTGCAGCGTATGCAGCTTGTGGTTGCGTTTCCGCATACGAGGACAACTTCTCCACGAGGTTGAGCCATCTTGTTGCCTTCTGCTCAACAAAGCTATCCAGGAACGCAGGCGTACCAATAGCCGAACCCAGGTACCGGCAACCATCGACGCGGATGTCAACTCCAGTGTCGGCGAACATCTCCACTGCTCGATCATAATGCTTCGGTTTAACCAGGAGAACCGACTTGGACGGGTTGAGATGATAGCCGTAGGCAGGACCTTGCTCTGTTAGGCTATGCCACCATGCACGCAAAGGCATCAGCTTGCCACCTGCTCCTGAGTCATCAGCAAACCAGGCTTGCACAGTATTTGCAGTAGAGACTGACTGCAGCAAAGGAAGAACACCAAGAGCATAGAGAGGCATTGCAATCGGGTCCCCCTGCGTGGTACCTTCGGAAGAGAGGATGACTTCTCCACCGACAAAGAGCTGTGCGGGTTGCCTGTAAGTGTTGATGACAACTGGTGACATGGCTGGACAAAGATGCTGGATGTTCTGCAGATATACAGCACGATTCAAGCAATTGAACGCGTTTGAGGCGTCTGCTAGAAGGAGGCCTTCCGTTTCGTCATCTGCGAAAACTTCTCTCATGGCATGAATAGCGGCTTCTACTCCACACTCGTGACCGGCACAAAGCTGTAGGCTGCCGGCTGCTTCCAGGATGTCGTCTCGCAGAAGGCTGAGGATGGCTTTGCCCACAATCCGCCTTAAAACCTCCCCTATGCCGATGGGCCTGACTCCCGGTTTTTTGTCCAATGGGATTAGGCGACATGACGTGTAGGCTTGCAGTGACCAGGGGTCTGCCATGGATGTCGCCAAGCGCCTTGCACATGAGGCCACCGCATCACAAAGGTCGTCTGACGCAACACCAAATCCGGTGCACATTCGTCTCCATGTGTCGGCATCCACTCCAGAGGGGCCTGCTGCGCCATGGGTGCTGAGTGCAGCCCGGCGAACAACATCTCGAGTGAGTGCTTCGAACCGTACGGGGTGTGGTGGTGCTGGAGGTGTGCCGGGAAGCACGGCGGCCGGTTGGGTTGGTTCGGCAAGGGGGTGCTTTTCCACTAGGATATCTCTGACTGGCCTGTCGCCAATCCTGTCATCCAAGTCAAGTATGCCTCCCGAGGTGTCATCATCCAGATATTGCAGTGCTGCACCCAGTTTGCCGTCGGTCACAAGCGAAGCAACCCGTCTGGCATTATCGGTGGTGATCCTGTCCCGTTGCGCCTGTTGCTTTTCCAGCTGGTTATGTATGGTGCGACATTCATGCAGGAGGTCTGAAAGCGCCCCTGCTCTCCACAGCTCCAGACGACGCTTCAGACACTTGGCATGCGAGGAGGTGGCGGCTTGAAACGGCTTCTGGAGGAGTAGCAGCTGGAACACCATGGCAACTTTCAGAGCCTGGCCTTCAAAGGGACCGGCATTGCCAAATACCAGCAGATACTGGCTGAGCTGGTTCACAAAATCTTTGCCCACACCGCCACTGGGGACATCGAAGGCATTCGGCCGAAAATGCACAGCTTCGTCGTATGTTCTGTTGATGGCATTGGCACATTCTTCTGCAGTCATGGTGCCCAGAACAAAGTTGATCCGTGCTGTCTCGGTGTACACAGGCAAGTCAAATGTCGCAGGCCTCCCTGGTTGTGGGCAGTCGGGTTCATGTGGGCCTGGTACTGGTAGGTCATCCTGACTTTGATCGAGGTATGCCAGCAGCTGACTAGACGTTGACCTACCAATGGTACTGGACGGTGGCATGTCAGTTGCAGTGCGTGTAGACGGACTGGTTGAGCCCGGAACCTGCGCGTTCCCAATGAGTTGCTGGTCCAGAACGTCCCACGCCAACTGCTGAGACTCCGACACAGAATCGTTGGCGTTGTCGACTGTGATACCGGTAGTTCTACAGGCTGTGTCCTCTGTGGGCGAGCATTCTGAAGCAAGCACGTGCCGAACGGTTTGAACCTCTACGGGATGTGCAGTTGTACCGGTCCTGGTGACCGTTGGCGAATTTCGACACCTTTCCTTCCTCCCCGGCGTGCAGTTTTCACAAGCTCTGCTGGATTCTCGGCATTTACAATTGGCTCCAGAAGTACGTTTGTACGATTTTCTTGACCCGGGTTGATTTCAACCCTCCCCTTGGGGGAGGGTTGAAATTTGGGTTGAAATCAACCCGGGGCGAAATTTCAACCCGGGTCAAGCGCAATGCGTCATGTAAACGCGCCATTCACTTTGTGCACATGGCGGGTTGAAATCTGACCCGGGTCGAACTCAACCCGGGTTGAAACGCTTCATGTAAACACAGCCTAAGTGTAAGAGATAGTAGGGGTCAAAGCATGCATACGCGAAATGTGTACAATAATGCACGACGTGGGAAAAGTGGGAAATAGTAAGTTCATGACTGCGCAGCCATGACACTCCCGAGGAACAAAAGAAACAAACTATTTTACTGTGGCATTGAATAAGACAATGGAATAGATACTGTCTACATACATACATACGTAGAAACAAAGGTGAAAGCTACAGACACCAGCTCAGCCTGCATTTGTGCATTGAGCCTTTCCTTTGCCTTCTGGGCGGCCATGCGCTGAGGCCTGCTGCTAGCAACATCAGTGCTGCCGTTGTCGATGACATCAGTGCTGCCGTTGTCGATGGCATCAGTGTTCTCCTTCTCCTCCATTGCGGTCACTTCTAGCGGGTAGAGGTGGTTGATCGGTCGGTTCAGGATGGAGTTGGTCGTCTGTACTGTCGCCGAACGAGTCTTGCCGTCCTGCGCGCTGTCATGCAGTTCTCTGATTTTTCCCATCTTCCACATTCCACGTGGTAGCTGGTCGTTCTTGATCATGACCATGTCGCCAATCTTGGGATCAGTGGTTCGGCTCCTCCTGAGACGATGGTTGATTGGCTGTCGGCTGCGAAGTGCAAGGATATAGTCATCTCTCCACAACTTCCAGAACGTGTCCAGTGCAGCTTGCTGCTTCTTCTGCAGCGACGTAATAGTAGCGACTGGATCTCGTTGGGGCATGTAGTCATCTGACTGGATATCGTCAGGAAGTCCCAGTGAGCGAGTTGGGGCAATGAAGTGGTTTGGCGTGATGATTCCATCTGTCGACTCTGACGGTACATACGTCAATGGGCGTGTGTTGAGCATTGCCTCAACTTCCGTTGTGATTGTGTTGAACTGCTCCTGGGGGAATCGACTGCGGCCGATGGCTTTGTGGAAAGCTCGCTTCACCAGACCAACTAGTCGCTCATAGAAACCGCCTTGCCACGGTGCAAACTCAGTGGTGAAAACCCAGGTTACCTTGTGTTCTGCAAGGTAGCAGGCCTGCTCAGGGCAGGTTAGGATCTTTTTCCACTTCTGATCGAGGTACGTCTGTGCCAACTTAAACTGTGGCGCATTGTCTGAGATGATCTTGTCAGGTCGTCCTCGCCTGGCAATGAATCGTTTCAAACAGTTGACGAACTGGGCCGTTGTTAATCCCATCACTACTTCCAAATGAACCGCACGGGTTGCCATACAGGTGAAGAGGCACACCCATACCTTCTGTGTTGTACTGCTGATGTTGACGCTGAATGGGCCGAGATAGTCGAGGCCGATGTACTGAAATGGATGAGACTGCTGTACTCGTTCTGCTGGTAGCTGTGGCATCTGGGGTAGACGGAACGGTTGCCCTTCGTGTTTCTGACAAATGACACATTTACTCAGAACGGCTTTCACAGCTGCTCGCCCTTGTGGAAGCCAGTACTTCTGTCGAATCTGGGCAAGTGTGTGAGACACTCCGGCATGAATGAGACGCGCATGAACTTCCCGGATGATCAGAGTACTAAGCTTACTGTGTCGGGATATCAGCATAGGGTGAGTCGCATCTTCAGGTAGCTGAGCGTTGTCTAGCCTTCCATGGCATCTTAGCAGTCCTTCAGCATCCAGGCGAAGTCCGAGCTGGTCTTGAAGGGGGTGACGAGTACCGCTGTCTATAGCTTTGAACGCATCCGTGAAGTTCTGTCGTTGGTGTTGTCTGATGATGATCTTCTCTGCGATGCTGAGATCACTGGCTGCTACGTACTTGGTGTGCGAAGCATCATCAAAGACCATTGCTGCGAGGGGAATCTTTGGCCGTAGCTTCTCTCGTGTGCTGCTACTGACCTTGCTCCAGATCTTCTTGCCAATGAAACGGAGGCAGATTGCTGTAGTCCTCAAGAGCGATCTGAGGGATGAAACACGTTGTTCTGCTGCCTGAAGCGAATACGTTTCTGTGCTGTCGTTGATGACGGCAGCTGTGTTCCCAATTGTAATGAGAGGGGAGCGTCTCTCTTTGTCTGCTTCTGCAATGTCTTCTTGCGTGACGATCAGTTTTCCTGTTGGCCAGTCCTCTTTGTCTCCTGCTAGCCATGCAGGACCTTGCCACCAGAGAGAAGACTCCTTCAACTCCTCTGGCTGGAGACCGCGTGTTGCTATGTCTGCAGGGTTGTCCTGGGACTGAACGTGACGAAACTGTAGCTGCTGATTGGATTTCACTTCCTTCACACGATTGGCAACAAATGTTGAGAGATGATGGGGCGTTGTGAGCCAGTGGAGAACACACTTGGCATCAGTCCAGAGGTATGTTGGGATGTTGTTCTGAAGTTGAAGCTGGGATTGGATGAACTTGACCATCCTGAATCCGATGACCACGCCGAGCAGTTCCATACGAGGAATGGTGACTGATTGCTTCTTGGACGGTTTGTTGGCTGACGGGGTCAGTCGGGATCTGGAGAAGATGAGATTCACCGTGTACTTGTTGGAATCCGGAATCTGCACTTGGAGGTAAGCTGCTGCTGCATATGCATCCTTGGATGCATCTGTGAAGATATGTAGACTCATCGGTTGACTTGCACTCGCAGGACCAATGAACCTTGGAATGGTGACGGTCGTCGTCTGCCGGAGTGCTGATTGGATGTTGTCCCACTCCAGGAGCATTGGTGCGGACAATGGGGCATCCCACTCCAGACCTTCCTCCCATAGCCGACGAAGGTACCGCTTCCCTTGCAGTGTAGATGGTGTCATCAATCCGAGTGGGTCAAACACGCTTGCCACTTTGTTCAGCACGCTGCGCTTTGTGACTGGACCGACTGATTTCTCATTGATGCTGTTGGACACGGCGATGTTATCTGCTTTGCTATCCCACTTGAGCCCAAGGACTTTGGTAGATGCTGATGGCAATCGGTCGATTTCCTGAATCTTGTCCAACACTTTGTCGGAGTTGGAGGTCCAGTCCCGTAGGTTCATGGATGCATCTGAGAACAGCTGCTTGGCTTCCTTGTAGAGATGAATACCTTCTTCTGGGGAGTAGACCGTGGTTATTAGGTTGTCCACATACAGATCACGTGCAATAGCACCAGACACATCGGTCTGGGCCTGTGTGAGGTGCAGCTGAATGGTAGCAGCGAGCAGAAATGGGCTCGAGACTACACCGAACGGCACTCGACAGAAACGGTACGCTGTGACATTGCCGTTAACCTTCTCAGGTGTGGTACAGTCCTTGTACCAGATGAATCGGGTGACGTCCCTGTAACTTGGCTGAATAGAAATTTGAAGAAATGCTTTCTCTACGTCAGCGCTAATCACAATTGGCTTGAGACGGAAACGCATTAGCAGGCCGCAGAGGTCAGGGAGTAGCACTGGGCCACGGTAGAGGCAGTCGTTCAGGCTTGGAGATGTTGCACTCGCTTTGGCAGATGCATCATACACTATCCTGACCTTTGTTGACTTCGCTGGTGTCACAACGGGGTGGTGTGGCAAATAGTGTTGTTTACCACTGGTTCCGGAAAGTTGAACTTCTTCAATGATTCCCTTAGCTAGCTGCTGTTGGATCACCTTGTCATAACTCTCGAGCAGTTGTCCGTCTGTAGCGAGTCGTTTTGCCAGTGATTTCATTCGGCCAAGGGCTAAGCCGTAGTTGCTAGGAAGTTGATCTTTGGTGTCATCAGGCTTCCATGGCCATTGGATGGAATACCTGCCATCGGAATATTCCGTTGTCTTGCGAAATTGCGCCAGTGTGATTTCGTCATCATTCGCGTAGGGTGAATCCTTGATTCCGATATTCTCCAGTTGCCAGAATTGAGACAGTACACTGTCCTCTGTGTTACGGTTGGAGACGCTTGCAGCTCCTGAGAAAATCGAACCGCTGCTGGTAACCACCAGGGAGGTCGTGTCATCATTGCTGCATTCATCCGGTAGTGAACTGCAGCCGGTGAGCAGGTATCCAAATTCGGAGGAGACTAGCTTGAGTCCTGATGGCAGTGTGATAACATTATTGCCCACCAGTTGCCAAAAGTAGTCAGCACCAATTAGAAAGTCGATGTTGACAGTTTCCATTGCGTGAGGCACAGAATCTGCTAGCGCTGTTGGAGACAGCTGTTCAAGAAACGCCAAGTCGGTCTGTTGCACGGCTTGGGCTTGTTTCACAATTGGGTTGGTTATGGTAGGCAGAGTATTCACCATTATCTGTGCCATGTTACCGTCTCGGAGGTTGACAGCGAGTTGGAACGATTGCGAATTGAAGCTCTTGGACTTAGTTGCTGCCATGGTGTTCAGGTAGAGCCTCTCTTCATTCTCGACTGGTAGCTGGAGTCGTTTAGCTAGAGCTGCAGTGATGAACGATCGTTGGCTGCCACTGTCCAGTAGTGCGTTGACCGTGACCTTCTTCCCACAATGGGCAGTCCCGTTACACTTAGCGGTTTGCAGCATGGCTGACTGAATAACTGCTTTCAGTGTTGAGACGCTCGTGGTGGCTAGTTCCGTGGTTTCATCTGGAATTGCCGTCGGCTCTTGGCTTGGCATCTCTGCCGGTGACAAAGCTGCGATTGCTGCTGTCTGTGGGCTGCCATTGGCCAGTGAATTTGTTTGCTGGTGTTTCGGAACTTCGACTGCTGGATTGTATTGTTGACCCTTCTTGGGACAAATAGCACGACTGTGGCCTGTTCCGCTACAGTGGTAGCAATTTCTACTACGGTGTGCACAATTCCTTGCGATATGGCCTTCTTTGAGGCACACAAAGCACCTACGTAGGGACAACAGTTGATCCTTCCTGGAATCCAGTGTTGAGTAGTTGGTACACTCATCACTGAAATTGCTTGACCGACAGAAGACGCAGGACGGTTCTCTTCTGGGGCTTGCCTGGCTGGATACAAATCCCATTGTTGGTGGACGATGGTGTTGTTGCTGGTGTCCATGTATCTTAGGCTGAGGTGTCTGGCTGATGTTGTCGGCGAACTGACGAACTGTGTTCTGCATTGCTACATACTTCGCTAGCATCTCCCGTACTGTTTTGACCGTCCATGGCACAGTATGGTCGGATCTCTGCTCCTCCAGTTTGCTGACAAGCTGGAACGGGAACTTCGAGAAGAGTTGCTGAATGAGGACGCGCTGAGTATCCAGGTTCTCTCCCTGAGCTTCCAATTGACACAGGAGTTTCTCCATTTGGTCAATGGTAGCCTTCACTTCAGTAAACCTGTTGTTACATTGTGGCAGCTGTGCCAGTTTACGATACAGTGTTGCCACTATCAGCTCAGGCTGTCCAAATTTGTCCTTCAGCATCGTAACTGCGATAGGATAGTTAGCTGCTGTTATTGGAATGCCTTCGATGGCTGCTGCGGCGACACCCGTCAGGACGCTTTTGAGGTACGTGAATTTTGATACGTCCGGCAACGATTGACGAAGACCAACAGAGGACTCAAATGTCTGCCAGAATTCTGGCCAGTCCATGATGTCTCCATTGAACTGAGACAGTTTCAGCTGAGGAAGTTTCACCACTGGACTGGAGCGTGCAGCTTGCATGGCTGCTACTGCTGCCTGTGCCGCCACCTCAATGGTGGACAGCGTTGTTGGTGCACTGTGTATACTGACACTTGACGATGCTCGTCGGATGCCATCTACACTGATCATAGCCGGAGACTCGTTCTGGTCTCTAGAATCTTCTTCCAGCTGCACTGCTGTTTGTTGATGCGCCCGGTCCTCGTCAACTACTGGTATGTCCTCAGTGGCACTGGCACTATTGGTGGTGGCATCCACTTAAGTCACTGAGGCTTTCTGCTGCTGTTGCTGAGCAGCCAGAATGGCGGATTGGGACTGACGCTTCACTTTCTCCTCTTCAAATACGACTTGGTCGACAGCTATCTGGGCATCTTCAAAAATGCGCCAAGACACATTAAATTCACGCTCCCACTCCTCTTCTTCGTCGTGTACACTACATCTTTCTAAGTCGTCCAGAACATTGAAAATCTCATCCTGGGTGAGTAGTATTTCTCGTTTCAACTGTACAGCATCGTCAATCTGGGGCTGAAGCCTCTTTGGATCGATCCATACTTCCACATAGCTTTCTGTTGTTTTTTCCAAAATGTACGCAGTACATGCCCTGATGCGCTCGTATCTTCGCATGCACCGGCGTCGACGCTTCTGCGCGTCCTTGATGGCCTGCAGGCCTTTCTTGTGGGAGTCATCTTCCTGACATGTTGTGGCTGTAGCACAACCTTCAGTGGCTTCACTAGTACGATTAGAGTCTTCACTTGACATCATATCCTATCCTGGTCACAGCACCATGTCACGAACGGACATAAACGAGGGAAAATAAGGGGTCTAAAATACTATTACTACTGCACTCCAGGGCAGTTCAACGGTGGCTGTGATCACAGTCCCTCGTCTCCGTCGTGAGAACATCAAAAACTCATCATATCAAGTGCTATTATCGAAAACACTGTAACGAGAAGAAGGTCTAACCGGACACAACTTACATACCAAAAAAACCAGAAAACTAGACCAAGAAGAAAAACTGTTCTCCGCTCTAAAACACGGTAAACGATTATGACGTAAGGCGTCCAAAGGGAGCGAGAGTTTGAACTCCCGTTTGAACTTACAACAGATATGGCTGTAACTAAGTGTAAGAGATAGTATAGTAGGGGTCAAAGCATGCATACGCGAAATGTGTACAATAATGCACGACGTGGGAAAAGTGGGAAATAGTAAGTTCATGACTGCGCAGCCATGACACAAGCTTTCCAACTCTCTTTGGCCGTTGGAAAGCGTACCGGACTGTAGGCCTCGACCAAATTATGCTAGCGCATATTTCCGCATATTTTTGTGGGTCAGTTCCTATATGGCATATTAAGCGACAAAGGGAATATTGGAATGAAGCCAGCATATTCAAATATTGTGAAGAAAAGAACGACAAAACATTCATATTATATGGACAAAATGCGTTCAGAAATGCCTTTTATGGAAGAATTTTGGAATAAGTGAGGCGTTTGCTATATTTCCCCATGGATGAACACTATCGTTACAGTTGCTGGGGACACACCCCATATGGCCCAGCCATACTATTCCGCATGTGTTTTGATTTGCACCATAAGCCGTGAAGCCAATGAATATTCCAAGGTTGTAATTTTACTGAAATGATCTACACTTTCTGCTTATAATAAGTGGAGCATATTTTCGAATATTTTGGCATATCTTTTTGCACATCTTGCTAAGCCTCTGGCATATTTGTCCGCTATTGGGCGGCTGCACTCCAGCTCTGCTTTGCACTTCTCTTAACTTCTTTTTCGTTTTTGTAATCATTGCTGACTGAGCTGTACGTAAAAAAAGTTTGCAATCAGAGTGTGCAATGAAAAAGTTTGTCCGGAAGATAACCACCCCCAGTAACGCTGGCCGTGAAAAGGGTGGCTCTTCACGTAGTTCATGCAGTAGTGATGTCTCCGGGGAACCATCTCCCCCTGCCCCAGGCGCTCATAAGCGTAGAGCTGAGAGCCCAACGGAGAGTCTCGCCCCAAGTGAAATTGACTACCCGTCCCAAAGCCGACGAGCTGGAGCTGAGAAGACAGCTCGCAAACCGCAGTCCAGCCTGACACCAGATCGTCAAGCCCAGTGCGCCGGAGTGTCAGAAGGTCCTGGCGATAGTGATGCTGTAAGGCAGATCAAGGGCCTCTTCGAGACGTTTCAAGGGCAATTTCGATCGGAATTCAAGAACATCATCGAACAGACCCTGGGACCACGACTGGACAGCCTTGAAAAGAGGCTTGACGAGCAGCGCCAAGACATCAACCGCTTGTCAGCGGAGAACCGTAGGCTGAAGGCAGCAGTAGAGAAATGTAATGACGATGTTGGCAAGGCGGACAATGGTGCCAAGTCCGCCATTGTCGAGATGAAGAAAACATTTGCCGACATCACTGCCAGCCATCCTGCTGCCAGTCCAAATTCTGCTGCAAGCTCCAAATACGGACTGTCTGAGGAGACACTGCGTGACCTTGTTGCGGAGGCCAGTGAGCAGCAGAACAGAGTAAACAATGTCATCCTTCGTGGCGTACAGGAGCTCCCATCGGAGAACCTGTCTGCCATAATCGGCACCCTCGCCCCACAACTCGCTCCAGAGGACATCAAATCTGCAGCCCGGCTTGGCCCCAGCCATTCATCACGGCCACGGGATGAAACATCTGGCTCACTTGCTGGGGCAAAACCAGCGCCTCGTCTCGTGCGAGTGGTGTTGTCCCCACAGGGGAAGAATTTACTTCTACGCAACAAAACGTCAGCACAATATAAAGGAGACAACGTCTACATCCAACACGACCTAACCCGACAAGAACAACGACGACGGAAGGACTTAGTCCCGAAGTTTCGAGCTCTTCGCGACAAAGGTGTACGATGTCACCTCCCCCGTGACAAGATTATCAATAATGGTGCACCGCTGTCATCAGACGACATCACTCGTCTCCTCAACACAGTCACCCAATAGGATACTGCCAGGGCATCCCCTCAAACGTCAGCACGAAAGCTAAGTATCGCTCACCTCAATGTATGTAGCCTATAATAAATTACATGAAATTGAAGCACTCATGCATGCTCACGATTTAGACATATTAACGTTAACGGAAACGTGGCTATCCGACAGTGTACCTGACATATGTATTACAGTACCTGGATACACCATGCATATACTTGATCGGAACTCAAAGAGAGGAGGTGGTGTCAGTATATACGTAAGAGAAGGCTTTGATAATCGAGCACTACATCACTCCTCTCCCATTGAAGCCCTCGCAGTACACGTGAACATTCACCCCCAGCCTCTCACTATCCTCTGTGCATATAGAGCTCCAACAGTACCTGTGGCATTTTGGCAAAGCCTATCTAGCCTAACTGATGACATACTGGATTGTACACCGGCCTCCTCCGCGTGCATAATTCTAGGCGATTTCAATGTCAATGTCCAAGACCCTAGTCACGCACACTACCCTCACCTACGAACATTCTGCTCTGATTTTGATCTCCGAAACGTTGTCACGTCACCAACTAGACTCCCCAGTGCAACAACCATAGACCTAGCACTGATCTCAAGCTCCTCCTCCACCACGTCCACTGCAAGACCAGGCAGGGATGAACTGATTTACAAAGACTGCAATGTTATTCCATGTGATATTTCCGATCACCAACTTGTTCGTGTGACCTACACTATCCATGCTACCACCAGCACACTCAAGACAAACAGACAGGTACAAGTACGAAAGCCACCGCTGCGCACGTTGAAGATCAAGCAATTCCAAGAGACAGCTGCTAAGCATATGTCTACTCTCCACCAGCAGATCACACGCAGTTCATCACAGATGTCTCTAGATAGTTATACTGAACACTGGCAGAATGCAGTCAGTGATGCCTTGAATGAGTACTGCCCACTAAAGACCGTTAACGCCAAGAAGAGCTATACTCCATCGCCTTGGATAGACGATGAGCTCCAGCAGACTTTATTCAAGCGTAAACGAGCACACCGTGCAATGATAAAACGTCCTGATCGCCCAGACCTGCTGCAACAATTCCGAACTCTACGAAGACAATGCAAACTTTTGACTAGGAAGAAACGGTCTACATACTTCCAGCAACAACTAATCAATCATCGAAACAACCCAAGAGAGCAATGGAGTGTCATGAACAATCTACTGGGTAGAATTAAAATCAACCAGGAACCTGCTGCCGAAGTAGCCGACATCACAAGGACATTTACAGACGTTGTCAACGATACATCACTTTCTGGCAGTACACTACGCACTCCCAATGGCCCTTTATCGGAATACTCACTGGCACAGTTCACACCAGTCACTGTTCCACAAGTCCAACTCCATATCCAGAGAATGAACAGTCGTAAAGCCACAGCACCTGATAACATCCCCGCCCAGGCTTACAAGCTCATCAATGATGAGATCGCCCCATCTTTGGCCAAACTATTTACCATGTCTCTTACATCTGGCGATTTTCCATCGACTTACAAACTAGCAAATGTGCGGCCTATCTACAAGCGTGGAGATAAGTCAGTCCCATCCAACTATAGACCAATATCACTCCTGTCCCACATGTCTAAGCTACTGGAACATATTGTACACGACCAACTAATGTACTATATCTATAATGCACCACCACCACTGGTACCCCTACCTGCTGAGCAATTTGCCTACCGCAGAGGCCACTCCTGCGAGGACTTGCTCACGCCCGTGATCAACGACTGGATGCTCTCCTTGGACAAAGGTGATTATGTCGTAGCTGCCTTTCTAGACATGTCTAAGGCATTCGACACAGTTAGTCATGCAGTTCTACTGAGTGAACTTCTGGAGATCGGTGTCGGTGGTACTGCCTTGCCGTGGTTCCGTAGCTACCTTACCCACAGGAAGCAACGTGTAGTCACCAAGACACAACACGGCCTAGAATATAGCAGCAACAGGGGGGTTCCGCAAGGCTCCGTCTTGGGGCCCTCTCTCTTCAATCTGTCAGTCAGAAAGCTCCCCTCTGTACCCAGCACTGCAAGGCTCGACAGTACGCGGAAGATGTCTCCCTTTACAAAGCTGGCAAGAACGTTGAACAGTTGTGCAAGGAGCTGACGGAAGACATTGTCAAAGTGAAAGAGTTCTTGGCGGCCAGAGGCTTACTGCTGAATCCTTCCAAGACGCAGTTTGTCGTGTTCAGGTCAAAGTGCAAGCCCCTTGACCCCAGCGTCGCTCTACATCTGGGTGACGTCACAATCAACCCTAGTGCACACATTCGATACCTTGGCGTTGTACTCGACGAACATCTCTCCTTCGGAGAGCACGTTAGCCAACTAGAGCGGAAAGTTGGAAGTAAGTAATTAGTTAGCCATGTTCAGAAAGGTCCGAGATCATATGACGGTAACTGCGAAGCGTGCATTTTACATTTGTTCCATTCAGACAGTACTCGAGTATGGGAGTAACTCATTTGCTCATTGCTTGTCAGTAACTCTTCATGACCGTCTAGTCCGTCTTAGTAATAGAGCTCTACGCATTGTGTTCAGTATGCCTCGCTTTTCTGACGTATCCCTTGTTAATGCACGCCATCACATTCTCCCTTTGTCTGTGCGCTATCAGTTCAAACTCTATATCTTAGTGTTTCGTGTCCTGAATCAGTTAACTACTACTCTCCTTACTGATTGCTTTTGCCTTCGTTCTACTTCTACTCGTACCAATTCCTGCACTCGCTCCCAGGTATCTTCGTCTGTCACTCTACCAAAAGCTAAAACTCGTTTCGGTCTCTTTTCAGTTTCTTTCATCGGTTCCGACCGTTGGAATGCACTCCCCGCTGCAGTCCGCTTATGCTCTTCACTGCACCTATTCCGTAATTCAGTACTTTCATTTCTAGGGTACCCTGTAAGAAGGCCTTAGGCCTGTGGGGATTGCCCTATCAAAAATTTGATAATAATAATAATAATAATAATAATAATATTACTCATAAAAAGGACACACTTCAGGCTCATTACAAACATCTTGAAAGTTTTTGTCTTCACAAGTATACTTTCAAGCCTTCTCATCAGGTGAAATACAGGCAATGTTTTGGAAGCTGTATACATCCACACAAGGAAACCCAACCTTTGCAAGCAGAAACAAATCAAATTCACACTTAGGCTGTTAGGTAGGTCGTCAAAACCTCGTTAGTTACATGTATGTCCAGTGGTTGTCTCTTGTTGTCGCACTACATGTCGCGCTTATTGAGTTTTCTCGCATTTGCACCTTTGTGTCATTATTGCAATTTTCGCTGTTTACTTTAGCTATCTTCTTTCTTTCTTTCTTTCTTTTTGCGCTGTTTTACCACCTTCTTACTGTATTTAATCCACTGTTCCTGTTCCTTTTCCCTTGCCTGTATTTCACCTGATGAGAAGGCTTGAAAGTATACTTGTGAAGACAAAAACTTTCAAGATGTTTGTAATGAGCCTGAAGTGTGTCCTTTTTATGAGTATTATCGCATTTTTGTCTCAGAGGAAACTGTTTACCTAATAATAATATTATGGACATTTCCCCCGATATTCGACGAGCATAAAAATAATGCTCTTTTTTTAGCACACCGTATTTCCTCGATTAATAGACCCGGTCTTTTGTTTTTTTGAAGAGGGTTGGACCCCCGGTATCTTATTTGGGCATGGTCCATTATTTGAGCACGGTCCACTATATTTTCATCGGCACATCGCTTATGACGTGTTAAAAATCCACCATTTCCAGCGATGTGCCGATGAAAATATAGTGGACCGTGCTCAAATAATGAAAGAAAGCACTAGCCACTACAAAAATTGTAGTTGCGCAAGCTAAAATCGCGTCCTTTTTTCATCCACCACGTGCTTTCTTAGTGCGCATGGGCAAAGCGATGAAGTCAAATAAGAGACCGGGTCTCTTTTTCGGGCATGGTCTACTATTTTTCCGTGAGGCCTCTAGGAGGGTCTACTATTTGAGCATGGTCTATTATTCGAGCATGGTCCATTATATTAATCGAGGAAATACGGTATTTGGTCGAGGCCTATTATCCCCCCAAATGCGAACCGATCCACCTAAATCGCGAATGATGGGAACCGAACGCCCCAGTAGCACGAGGTTCCTACCTGTGGATGCAAATGGGGACGTTGGTCCGGACCATACTCATAGGCCATGGTCGTCGATGAACTCCCATGTTTTATATCCCACGGAAGTAAGTACAATCGTACGTTTTCAGTGTACTAGAAAAGTTACACTGCCACTGATACAATGGTATGGTATTTTTTGGTATGGTATTGATTTATTAATAATTTTGAATTCGGTATCTCAGCAATTAGGCCCCAGCGGCAGATGCTAGCTAAATGTTGCCAAGATGCTTTTTGGGATGCTAGCTGACAACTCAGAAAGATATTCTTTTTTTTTATTCCACGATGGCGTGACGCCAATAAGGATGAATAATAAGTGCGATAGAACTGGTACTAGCCAGAAACAGCTAGATGGAAATCAACCGGAAGGCAAGAAGCAATGGATCATGAAAAACAAGCGGGGGCAATGATGTTAGCAGGGGTGATCGAGATAGTTAAGTACACGTTCGAGATATCAGAAACCAGGGGGATGCGCGGAGCAGGAGCAGGTACTGCTCAAAAGAAGACTGGATGCATTGTTTCGGAAAGAATTTCTACGAGGTTGGGTTGTGATGTCGATAGGGAGTGAGTTGTAGAGGGTGAGGGCACTGTTGATGGGGGAGTCTCGGTGCCTGTTCGTGTGTGCGTATCCGATGGAGTAGGTCCTTGTCTGTCGAAGGGTGTATGATTGGTGTTGACGTTGTGGTGCAAGATGTGGTTGTTGCAGGTGTGGTTGGGAGGTTTAAAGATGCTAGTTTGGATGCTAGATAGGCACCGGCGGATAATGCTAGCAGAATAACTAGCATAATGACCCATGTGGGGAAGACCGGCACTGCCCTAGCATAAAGTCTCCAAATTTGACCTTGTCTAGCACAATCGATGGGTGAAAGTAGCACTACGTCAAATCTGTTGGCACCACAGTGCACCACAGTGAAAAAGTAGCACTATATTTAGAGCGCAGAGAGACACACTGGTGCTCCCTGGGACGCTGGCAGCCCTCTGTACCAATGTAATGAAAAAGTAAGCATTCTTTCACTGTGTTCGCCTTGCGATACTGCCATACTCCAAGTGACTGCACAGGAAAGTCAATATTTCCCACCGCAAGTATTGCCATTTTGTAGCACTATCAGCACTGCTAGCATTATAACTAGCTCAATCGCTCCAAATAACTAGCAGTGCTAGTAGCACAATTTCCACATTTAACTAGCATTATCCGCCGGTGCCTAATGCTAGACAACACGAATTATGCTACCTATTAATGGTAATGGTGAAACATTTGGGTTGAAAACGGTGTTCCGTGCTATTTATGAATTCTCACAAAGCAGGTATGTAAAAAGAGTTTTTAAAGGTGCGATGTTGGCATCATGTTGCTATGGAAATATTTGCAATACAAAAGAGAAAATACCAAGAAGTACCAATGGCAATGTGGGTCTTGGTCACAACTAGGTAATGCAAACAAATTGAATGTAGTGCATGCAATTATCAATGTGGGAGTACCGTAATAGTTAGTACGGTGCTTGTTGGAAGACCGAATTCCACATCCAGAATGCCAAAATTGGCAAAAATGTATCGGATGCCGGTAAAAACTGCTGTTTATGCTAGCATCGTGTGGAGTCACAAAAGGCCCTTTTATGCTACTTTGGGTGCTAGCATTTGCCGCTGGGGCCTATCAGCAATGCAATGTACAACTTGGGAAGATCCGAATGACATAGATCCATAAACATAATATGGAGTGGGTGCTACAGCTGATCATTTTATCGCAGGTTGTGGGACTAAACTAATACCAGTATGCAAGTGCACAAGAAATAAAAGCTGAATAAATACGACTGCATGACATACAATGTGCAATGTACTGTGCTAGTGGTAGTGTTGCCCAATGATAATTGCTGTGATCCTGTGCCATCCCGATCTCGTGCTACTGGTGCGTTCGGGTCCCGTCATTCGCGATTTAGTTGGATTAAAGGGGAAGTTAGGCCATGGTAAAAAATATCTTTGATTCTCAAGTACGCGCGCACCGATTTTTGGCGGCGCACCGACGATTTTTTTATTTCTATGCATGCATATGCGCACACGAAAACGGTCAATGCGAAAGGCATGAATCAGGGAGTAGTAAAATACCGGTATTTTTCTACTCCCTTGCCTGAATAATAAAAATAATTATATGAACCTGTGACGTACATATGTGTGACCCTATCTTTGGAAATAAAAAAATTGTGGGAAATAAAATAAAAAATCGCTCGCTCGCACCGATTTTCACAGGCTCATGACCTGAGAATCAACTTTATTTTTTACCATGGCCTTAAGGCAAAAATTAAAATTTCACCAGTTGTAATCTTCGGGGTGCTGAGTCGAATGGTCTTGGTCCGAGAAAGCTGAGACGCTCCTTCCTACTTGAATCCCAATCGAACTCGCGCACTTCCACCGAAACTGGGTGACTGCGCCCTACTAGATAGGGATTTGTATGCAAAATGTCACTAAAAGCGCCATTTCGTTCTTATTAAAGCACGGATGAGCGCGATTGGCCCATATGTTGTAGTCTTTTGGACGCTGAATCGACTGGTTTTGGTCCGAAAAGGCTGCGATGCAGCGTTCCTCCTTTATTCCCAATCGAACATGGTTGAACAAGCGGTCACGTGCTCCTGCGTATACCAGTCACCTGGTCACCGTGCCTGCAGGGTACAACTTACTAGCCTGTTTGACCTTTTTTGGGTGCAGTCCTGTCACTCGAGTTGACCTCGAGTTGAACCTTGGTGTGAAAGTTGTCGCCTGCTGGCGTGGTGACCAGGTGATTTGGGCATATATAGGTATATAGGTATAGGTATTCGTTCTTTTTGAACTCGTCAGCGCAGCACAGAGGAAATGAGGCCGAACCTGATAGCAATGGAAATAAAAATTTCCAATCAGGCCCGAACGTACCTTGCCAGAGTGCTCAAACTGACAAGTCAGTGAGCTCTGTATAACGCAAACAGCAAAGGCACTACCCCACGCAAGAGTGCTCAACTGCTACAAGAGCAGGAGCGAAATACTCAATCTGCGGACAGCATGCTGTTTCGTTCTTTTTGAACTCATCAGCGCAGCACAGAAGAAATGAGGCCGAACCTGATAGCAATGGAAATAAAATATTCTCATATGCGAGCAATGCTCTCACACCGTTGTCACACACTTCTTTTGACAGGCTAGAGCGACTCCAGCGGAAAGCCGCCAGAATATGTCTCCACCTTTACACACACTTAGAACACTCCCACCTTTTGCATCGCATCAAATGGCCAACATTATTTTCACGCTTTAAAGTTAAACATATACTCTTCGCGCATTCTCTGCGCCACAATTATGCCCCAGAACACATATACTCTCGCTGCATACTGCTAGCAACGTGCAACCTTCGTATAATTTACGTCGCTCTCGTACTTGGCACTTGCCAACTCCGCGGACTGACCGCTGTCTCCATATTCCCCTGTACAAGGCCCTTCATTACTTTAATTGCTTGCCCACCCAGCTTCGCGAATTCCCTTCTCGTACTCCCTTCAAATCCCAGATATCCCTGCTGTGTTACAACTCTGTATGCTCGTGTAGCGACCACCCCTGCCCGTACACTTAAGTACACAACTCCGTATGCTCGTGTGGCGACCACCCCTGCCCGTACACTTAAGTAGTCAATACCCCTAGGCCCTGCCCATCCAATTCTTCCTCACTCTTTCTCCTTTCTTACACTATTATCTCTTATTGGCCACTGGCTATCGTGAGAATACAGATTTGAAACAAACCCGTGGATGCACACGGCACACGCATGTGGGCATGCACACATACGCACATGCACACATACGCACATGTACACGACACAAACAGAATATTCTTCATGTATATGGGTAATGCCACTAAAAGCAGTGGCAACCGTACTTCAGGAAGTCAGTTGTGCGGAAACAAAATAATTCAACTGCAACGTGTAGACAAAGCAGAACATAGCAAAGATGACATGTGCCCAAGGATTGCATTTTGCAGACCACGCCATGGAAGCAGCGAATACAGAATGTAATATCATACCAAGTGACAAGCAAAGAAGTGGCCACCATACACCAGAAACTTGCAGAAAGTCACATATCCAACAGATAGAGAAGTGAACAGCAAATCTGGTACAGCCCACACAAGACAAAGCTGACGTGATACTCGTCCCAGGAATGCAAGTGGCAGATCCTTTTCAATGCATGACATGCAGGTGTACGTTACACGCATGGACGAAATCTGACCGTGTCGCAAGCATACAATGTCATCACAAGTATACCCCACAAGTTACACACATGCACAGTAGAAGCACAATGAAAGCAATGGAAAAGTACGATGTGGCTGCTGAACCATCTTCACACTTCAAATTCAGACTTCAATGTGGTGGTCACGGGATGATATACCTGCAAGATACAAGTGATGCAGAAAGAAAGCAGAAGGTCGTGAGGTAGGCTATGAGACACCACAAACGGGTCATCTACATGTATGTTCAGGGCTAGTGCACTCACACGCAGGATTATCAAAATCGAGCATCTCCCAAACTGAGAAGTGCAATGAAATCCACTTGCATGCCTAGGAGCAATTTTGCAGTGTGATGCGTAATTCGACACGATCTGCGATGCTGCGTGCGATGCAAACTCGCGCAAAATACCATTCACGGAATGACTGTAAGAGGTCAGGGATGCAACAACGCCCAGCTGACATGTGTCTCAAAGCTCAATACGAATGCGTTTGTCACCATGGCACTCGCATAGCCGGGTACAACTGGTACAAATGTGCAAGCATTTCATGAATCTTTCGTCTCGCCTCCTCAGATAGCCACTGCAAGGCTGCGACGACAACCTTCGGCCTGACAAGGTGCTTCCAGACAATCTTCCCACTACTGTAAATCATGAATATGTAACGAACAAGTAAATCTAACGAGTTAACGAGCAAAGATTTATCGTTATTTTAAAATTCGTTAGCAAAAGTCGTATGCATTTGGGCCTCGCACGATTGAAATCGATCATTTCACATTATGGCATGCAGCGCGTGTTCAACGGATCGGAACTCGGTCAATTCTCAACGGAATTCAACAATCGAAAGATCTAGATGATAGCAGAGACGCTCAGCAGTCGGCTCGAACAACTCCGAAGTCTCTCAGATGAATTTTGACGAAGCGGCAGGAGATTGAATAGTTTGAATTTTTTACGCTCTTACCCTGGATAAATTTTGTTTTCTTTATCCTCCTGACATCGAGGTATTATTCCTGTGATGGACAACAATGAATGTCCTTGACGAGCATCTGTCTGAGAAAATCGTTAACTTTTCAAATCGTTAACCTTCGAAAATCAGAAAATCGTTAACTTTGCGGGTCGTTAAAATAATATGATTTACAGTAGTTGGTACACAGTTCAATATGATGTTTGTATTGTCAACACAGAAGTCATGGACGAGACGTGGGTTGCCGACAATGGGCAATGGAAGGTGGAGTATTTTGTTCTTGGCACCTCACTCGCTTTGAATGGGGTCGACTGTCATGCTTTGTGTCTAGCTTGTGACATGTCTGGAAGGGTTCCACTTTTTGAATGAGTAATTTTTCGAATGAGTTTAGTTGCGACAAGCACTGGGGGTCAAGGTGCAAGTCATTGAGAACACAATATGGCGTAATGCTGTCTTTCTTCACGTACAGTTTGCAAACCTTGCAAATGAACATTTCGTCTGTAGCCGTCGACTGTACACCATTAACTATTGGCAAGAAATATGCAGTGGCAAGTGGCAAGTGCCATGGATGTCAAGTTGTCATGTATAATTGAGCTATTACTTACAGTCCTGCCATTGCTCGCTCGTCGTGATTCCTCCTCGTTCGTTTCGTCGACTTCTGCAGTTCTCCTTCCGTCACGGCGTCAGGTCAGTGCATTGTCAATGGCACTTTTCGGGACTGCCATACGGCAATTTTTTCGTCCTGCGCATTCAGTCAGCGGACGGGACAGCGTTCATGGGGCCGTTCTAGTTGCAGAAGACATTCATCAATGGCCCTTTGCGGTACGGGGTACCGGAAGGAGTTCGCACCATGTCTCCAAAGGCCTAGACCTATAGAGCGGACGCGGACGTCTTTGCAGCAATTCGTTTCGCCCTGCGCATTCAGTCCGCCGACGCGACAGCGTTTACGGGTCCGTTCCAGGTGCAGAAGACATCCACAAATGGCACTTTGCAGTACGGGATACGGAAATGGGCCTCCTCGTTCGACTTCGTAGACTTCTGTAGTTCTCCTTCCCGTCAGGGGTGCCGAAAGGAGCCTCCTCGCAGTCCTCCTTGCCGTCAGGTCCACGTCAGCAGTTCTCAACTATTTCGCGTACGGGATAGTCGTCGCGCGACTGTCGCTCGACGGCTTTATCGTACGCGACATTTACCGAGTGGCATGCATAGACGGGTTGCCAAAGTCGCCTTCGGGGATCCGTTCCCGAGGTGGCTCTGGAGAACACGGATGTTTGAATCGATTTTTCGGGGCAGAGCGACAAGTTGTTTTTCCTTTTTACCTTTAGACGTATGTTTCCTTCCCTTTGGTACAGTTATTTGTAGCAACCGGGGATGGGTCAGAATGATCACTGTTGTGCTGTGGGTTGCTCGACAAGGAGAGTTAAAGGAAAGAAGATCAAATTTCATTTTCTCCCTCGTAAGCCGACAGTGCGAGCCATTTGGCTCACAAGAATCAATAGAAAGGATCTGGTGCCATCCAAGGACACTTGCTTGTGCTACAAGCATTTCCACAACGAGGAGAAATCCAAGAACCAGCCATATCCGGTATACTTCTCTCACAAGTCGTATCCTTTGTGTAGGAAAGCTCCAGAAAAGAGACCGTTGAGAAAATGTCCGAAGTCTAAGCCCAAAAAAGCCAATGCCAATGCCAAGAAACCAAGTCTTGCTGCTGCTGCTGCTGAGACTGATAGTTTTGCTGATGCCACCAGTGGTACGGAGACCGATCCGGCCAGTGCTACGGATGCTGATGCCACCAGTACTGCAGAGGCTGATACTTCCAGTGCTACGGTGAATGATACCGCCGGTGCTATGGAGGCTCATGCGACCAGTGACCAGTGCTGAATGCGCTGCCGCTGCCAGTATAGGCAGCCCTGCCGCTGTTCCCCCTGTGGCTGAGGCAGTTGGTATGGATGTTGCTGCTGAAGCCAGTACTCTTGGCACTAGTGCAAGTTCTACTTCTGACCCCCACGAGATTGGCGCTGCTGTTAGCATTGTTGACGGCAACACGGGCAGTCACAACGTGAATGGTGGAACTACCGGTATTGAGGAGCAGCTTGAACTGTGCAAAGAAGAGAATGCACGTCTCAGAGCAGAGAAAGCTGAGCTTGAGGCTATTGCTAATAAGCCGTGCAAACCAGGCTGGGTACTGGAGTCTGATGACACCGTGCACTACTACACTGGTCTTCCTTCTGTTAAGGTATTTCACTCTCTGTTGGATTTGATATTGCCTCACCTCAACCAGAAAGTAAAATCTGGACGCCCACGCCAGCTGCAGCCCGCCGATGAATTTCTTCTTGTGCTGATGCGTCTCCGGCTTGGCTTGCAGATAGAGGACCTTCAACACCGTTTCAGGCTGAAAGCAAAGTCCAGGGCAAGTAAAATTATAAAGAAATGGATTCCACTTCTGGCTTGCGCATTCAAGCCCCTGCTCGTGTGGCCGTCTCGTAGACGTGTGCTGCAGTGCATGCCAGCTGCTTTCAAGGCGCAGCAGACATACAAGAATGTACGTATTATTCTGGACTGTTTCGAGTTCGAGATGGAGGCACCATCATCTCTGTCTCTGAACACCATGACGTACTCCAGGTACAAAGGCAGAAACACCGTGAAGGTGCTTTTCGGTGTCACCCCAGATGGCTTCGTCTCCTTTGTTTCACGAGCATATCCCGGGTCAATATCCGACAACTCCATTACGATAAAGTCAGGAATTCTTGACATGATCAGTCCAGGAGATGATATCATGGCTGACAAAGGCTTCACTTTGTCCAATTCGGAGCTCCAGCCGCGTGGGCTGAGAGTTGTCGTGCCACCGTTTCGTTGTGGAGCTGTGCAATTCTCAACACAAGAGGTTGAGACAACCAAGGTCATCGCCAACCTCCGCATTGTGGTAGAAAACTGCATCATGCGCGCACGCTATTGCAGGTTCCTCCGGAACCAAATTCCGGTGTCGTCTGTGCGGACTGCTTCAGACATTGTCCTCATTTGTGCCGTGCTTGCAAATCTCCGACCACCAATACGCTGATTGGGTTTAGGTGGGAGCCATTCTATGTTCTACATGTTCTTTACGCCATGTAACAGTGTGAATTGGCGCACGTGTGTGAGGACCGGTGAATGCGAGTTTTCCGCCCTGTACCTCTTCGTTGTTGTGTTGCCCGCGCTTCTCACCTGTTACAGGCTTATAAGCTCTATACCACTGAGCTGGAACGAGAGCTGTTGCACTGCATCCACGTGATAACTATAATTTTCTTTCGTTTTACGGTTTACACCATCGTTTAGTCTTTATACAGCATACTATTAGTTGGTTTTCTTTGTTATGATTTCTTTTTTTCTTTTTCTTTTTACCAGGCGTGGGCCATCCCCTGAATTCATAGGTGCCAAACATTCTTTTTTCTTTAGTTTTCTTTCTTATGATTTCTTTTTCTTTTTACCAGGCGTGGGCCATCCCCTGAATTCATAGGTGCCAAACATTCTTTTTTCTTTCTTTTTCTTTTTACCAGGCGTGGGCCATCCCCTGAATTCATAGGTGCCAACTCTTTTGGACTGTGACTGCAGATGCATATTTCGCGCGAAGTCTTTATACAGTAACAAGTGTTACGGTGTACTTCAAAGTTGTTCTTTAAAAACTAAATGCTGTGCTGCTCTATGCCTTTATGCTGAATGCTGAAACCGCTGAAGTAATTGTCTTGAGTCAAGGTGGGGTTAGCCAATAGTCTCGAGGTCAACAGAAGTTGCAGACCGAAAGAAAACTTGGCATGGCTAGAAAATATATACAAGAACACTGCGTAGATGTGCGGAACTGGAATGAGAACTGTCCATCTAGCTGACTTGTGCATGGCCGGGATACAAAATTTCCCGAGCAAGATGCTGGCTGAAGAAGGTCCGTAGCTTCCCCTCACATTCATTCCAGAAATCGGGATTGAAGCTTATGCGTTGCACGAACAGGTCACCTGATGCTGCCATACAGGCAAAGTCACACCACACGCGGCCAGCACACGCCATTTGACCTTGCACTTGGTAGTGGTAATTGTGATTTTGCTTGAGGCGGAGCTTGCCGTTGATGTCCTCCAGGCAGAAGTTTGACTTCTTCAAGCTGTCAACTAGTTTGCCATTGACACTTGAGAGGTATTTCACCTCTAGCAGCCCAGAGGAAGGCTCACACGACCAATCAGACACGAGTCGGTCAGGGCTGGCAGCAAGGTATCCTTCTTCTGGGTGGTTATGGAGACCAGTCTCTGATATGTCCACCAACTCCTCTTGCTCCTGCTTGAAGGCAGCATACCGCTTGACAACGACTGGTTCCTTCATGCGGCCTTGCGCCAGTGATGTTACGTGCACGGGCGGATCAGTATAAAGCAGCTGGTTGACAAGGGATTACATACACCCAGAACGGCGCTTGCAAATGAGGCCAAATTTTGATGCCGTCAATCTGCATATTCGTTCCGTGTACCATGTCTCTGACTGATGCTGCTGGCTGATGCTGTGGCAAACTTGCTCTCGCTCAGCTTCATTTAGACTAAGTGCCGTTGACAGTAGCTCACACCAAGAATCAATATCAGCAGGCGTCGGTGGCACTGCAGCACTATTGATCACGTCAAACACGACACCAAGATACTGAGGCAGACGAATTGGCCTTGGGCGAGCACTGGCGTAAAGACTCTCCACGAGCTGAGGCACAGCAGCAGGGAGGATGCTACTATCAGGTATGCTACTGTCAGGATTTCCACTCTCATCGTCAGAGGAGGAGTGGCCGGGTCGGAAATATCGTAGAAGGACCATGGATTGCTGCGAATCTACCAAGTCCGCATGCAGCTTGATATGCAAGGGGAAAGTGTCCAAAGTTGGCAAAATCTTACTCTTGTCTACGTGCTCTACAGAACTATCAGGCTTTACAGGGGTGAAATTCTTGTCCTCAACAACTTTCTGAAAATCCAACCGCTCCATAGGCAATGTTGGATCAATGTGCCGGGTAGGTATCCCCCACTGCCTAGGTAACGACGTTCTGGACACATCCGGCTCCGAAGTACTGCTGCTCCCAGGTGCACCACCATCCAAAGAGTTAAATTAATGAAAGCTCCAGCTGCACAAAGGTAGTGAAAAATAGCACACTGGTGACTACACTTACCTAGCCCAGCTGTACATTTGCAGGTGTTCTGCAGCAGGTCGAAGTTAGTGCAGTTGATGGCCAGGAACACCTTGTGTTTTTTATCCTTCGTCTGGCTTGCCCAACAAAATGCACTGACTACAGCATCATTATCCGCTTCAGACAATGATATTGTCACAGCATGAACAAAACCCTCCTTTGCAAACTTCTGCCCTCTCTTGAACGTTCTACCACTACCAAAAATTATCTTTATAGTTCCAATCGTCAAACCGTTGAAAGGTTTCAGAGAGTCAAACGGCAGATCCATGCGACTATCCACACTATCGCTGCTACTACTACAAGTCCTACTCTATTCCTACACTACCACTAGAAGTCGGCAGCAACAAACAACTACCATGTACCAATACACTAAAAGGAAGGAAACGCAAGTCATGCCACAAGCAAAACAAAACACACAAACACATCAATCCATGTATCTCTTTGCCCCGAAAAATCGATTCCGAGCTCCGCGGTCTCCAGGGCTATCTCGGGTACGGATCTCCGGAGGCGACTTTGGCAACCTGTCTATATTAGCTATGGGGCTGTTAAGTGATGACGTCACAGTTCCTTCGATACACATAGCAACGATCCCACTGGGGACAAACAAAAGTAGCGTCGTCTCCACCGAACCAGTTGTCAGTGGCAACATATAGGAATCGTGTACATTCCTTCGTTTCTTCTTTGCTATTTTCAGTGAGTGTGTTGTTTTCTCTTTGTCCTTGAACTCGACGGTGTTGTCGTGCTCATTACCTTACTGAGACGTCTCTTGTGACTGTAGCCAGTGTCATGGAGGATTTTATTGGCGTGACGAGGCAGATCGCCGAGATCGAGCGTGAAAAACGCTCTGCATTAGTTGCTCGTGTAGAATGTCTTCTGGGATGGCGTATCCATGGTCAACAAAGCCAAGGTGCAATACAGCATAAGAGATCGTGTAAACGATGTGAACTCCAAAAGGTAAGCTAATGAACAAGTGGAAAGATATGTGTATTTAGTATTTACAAACTCTCTCTTCATCGATCGATTGCCGCTCTGCATTGCATTTTGTCTTCACAGATAATCTGGACAAATAAATTATATTGTAACTGGAGAGTGCAATCGTGCCTGGGACCCATCCCAATGTCATCACATGGCTGTGGTGACTAGTGTATACCTGGGAGAGTTTTTCCTCAACTGAGACGGAGTATTGGTGGATGGATTATGAGAAATGCGAAGATGTGGAGTAAGTTGTGTCGAAGAAATGTGTAATAAAATAGAATTTACTTTACACTCAAACATACACTGTACATGTACATGTAACACCATGATAATGATTCCATCTTCATATCTCCGCAACAGGTACGCCATACGCACCGAATACATGGTGCGTGTGCACGCGCGCGCTTGCGTGCGCGCGTACATGCACACACTCTCATGCGTGGCCGAGTTGGCCGGATGAACAGACCACGCATGTGCACGAGGTGTCTGTCATGTCATTGGAATGTTGTACTTTATGACTTTATTCCAAAATAGTATGTCTTGCCCCTGTCAAATGGAGTTTGTGTCTATGCTCAGCGGGTATCGGGCCACGACACCACACTGCAGTCAGCGCTGGAATTAAAATAGCACTTCATGGATTATTTTAACTAATTTCCTTTGCGCTTACATGTACTTTGTTGAGCCGGTGGTTTCATTTCTGTGTTCTGTTATGATTGGCCTCTGGAAATAATCGGAGTGGATGTCATTTTTGCCATATGTGTGCCTTGTGCAACAGGTTCAAGGCTAGATGCACTTCACATTCGGCGTGCGATCTCGGCGTCTGGGACCTGATAACGTCTTGGTTGGATGGGTAATCAAGGATGATACTACTCGGCACACCAATGTACATGTCAATGTAATTTTTACTTTTTTTCAGAGCTGCGCTATTTACGTCTTGATGCTTACTTCGGTGTTGGCGTGTTTCCCCCGGGTTATTTCTATCATCATGCGTGTTCTTGGGCTGAGCGAGCACATGCACGAGTGTGCAGCTATAACCCTGTGTATCATTGGTTACACTTTGTTCTGCAATGCATGTACCTTGTAACAGTATGTGCTTGCACTGCTTTGTGTGGCCTGCGTATTTCAGGACTATTCAGTGCACTAGGCCCAGGTTGCTGGTTGGTTTGGTTGCCGGATGATCTCTTGTTGCGTCGATCTGTGTTTTGTATTCATCAATTTTTGGGCTTGAGAATTGAGCTGGTGTGTGGTTCCCAATATGAAAACATCATGCTGGTGCTCTGTGTTTCGATTATCGACTGTCCGAGCAGTCACGATTCATTACCAGAACGGTCAATACTGTAGTCTCTTCACATGTTTGTCTCTTTGTGTTTTCGCCGGGGGAATTAGCGGTGACGTTGCACATAGAACGGCAGTGTTGCATCACTGGACGACCCTGTCTCTGCATCTGACTTCATTTCCCCAGGATCTGGTGCAGATACACCAGACAGTCACTTCCTGTAAACACGCAAACAGCAAAAGAAGAGACCCCGCAAATCAGGAAAAACCATCGCGGAAAATATCGAGTAGATCATACACCATTCAATAATCTGGAGTAATTACAGTGAGACAAACACCTCAAACAGTTCTCTCTCTCTCTCTCTGTCGCTCTGTCTCTCCCTCCATCCTTCCAAACTACCCTGTTACAATTCCCTAGAATTATTATTTTATATTTTCAGGACATCATTCTGAACATAATAACTTCTTCCATGGGTCTCCAATCACCACGGAGGGCGAGAATATATCTAAGTCATGCAGTTTACGAGAGGTGCGAGCTGTCATGGATATAGAGGCTGATATTGTGCCAGCGTGAGGGCAGAGACAGGAAGAAGACACTGAATTCTTGAACAACTCACCTACATATAATCGTATCCACAGGGAGCGCTCGTACTTTGATCCATCGGGACGCGAAGAATCTTCAAAGCACTCTCAAACACGGAGTTTTACAGTGGGCAGCCAATTTCACAGCCATTATGAAGGCCCTCGACGACTACAGGAGATTTGTAGAGGAAAGAACAAGGAGTAAAGAGCGACAACAATCGCTTGAAGAAAAAGCAAAGAAAAACTGCTCTCTCTCCAGTCATTTAGATGCTGTTGCCCTTGACAACTGGTTCCATCCAGTGGACGCGACTTTTGTTTGTCCCCAGTGCTCTCCGTTGCGATGCGTATCGAAGGGGCCGTGACGTCACACTTAACAGCCCCATTGGCACAAAGCAGACCGCTGACGTGGTCACTGTCAAAAAAGTATCAACAAAGTGTGGACAACGTGTCGACCATATAGCGGTACACTCAGCGGTACACTAATTCTCGTGCCATTCTCGTGTCACAAAACTGGAACATCGAGCACCAGTATGGAAAGGCTTCAGACAGGAAGCCTTGGAAAGGCTTCAGACAGGAAGCTCTTCCAATATTTGCCAACCTATCTGGGCAGCTGGACAAAACAGTCAACACTCAACAGTTGAAACTGGGGCCACGCTTCATTTGTATCACCATGATATGAAGCGCCCCCCATGGAAGTACTTAGGTTCGTGCTGGGGCTCTGAACGGTGCAACAAGGGCCTTATATGTCCCCCCTGCGCATGCAATAGTACTCAAGGATTATTTGGGAAATGACCCCCGGATCTGCGCGGAAGACATAAGAGGTCTCGGAACCCCACAGATAATCCGCAAGCTCACCTCATCTACGCACAAAACGCTTTTGCGGATATTTGAGGAGAACCTGCGGGGTGCCCCGTAGTAATCAAAGATTATAGGGGAAATGACTTCTGGAAGACATAAGACGTCCAAGAACCCCGCATGCACAGATGACACGCAAGCTCAACTCATCTACTCACAAAACGTTTTGGCGTTGGAGGAACATCGAAAAATACAGTCGTTTGCTGCACACGTCTGGGCTTTGCCGCATTGAGTTGCAGGTACTCCACGTCTTTCACAAGTGGCCACACAGGCACACAGCAGTCATTTCATATATCGAAACCGCTCTGTACTGTCTTGAGAAGTTACTTCTCTTATTTCAAAACGACCAGATCGAACCGCATTGTGTGGAGGTATTATTGTGACCAGCGGGACTAGCCTGCCGCGAGACACCGGTGAGTTTTGATTACGCTTGTTCTTTCCCTGCTGCATTACCAGTAAATGGTTCCTGCCTGTGTCATTCTGTGGTTGATTTCGACTGGCGACTGGCGCAACTTGTTTTCAATAGTATATGTAGTAGTTTTGACGGAAATATATAGGTCTGTCACTAGTCTCCAAGTGATGGCTTCAGTGAGTTTGGAAAACTGTCTATTGTAGAAAGGAAGCGAAATAAGACTCCTGAGATGCACCGTGTGTCGACTTGTAGAGACGTGCGTGGAACTAGAAAAGAGACTGCCCTCTTTCAAAAGGCGATGTAACTTAGAAATACGAAATAAAACATGATTGCCAGTACTTAGAGGTTTGCGCCTTTGCTCAGCTGCTGCTCTTAAACAATCTACTACAGACGAGCTGTCAGACACCGGACGACGAGGCTCTAGCGACGACAAATTTGGGGATGATAACTATTGGAATTGCAGCGGAAGACCGCAATGGTTGTGATAACTGAAGTATATAGTGCATGTCACAGCATTGTCTCTCTCTGTATTGTCCCCTCTCTCTCATCTGTCTTATAATTATATGCGCATGCAAACAATTCAGTTCTTTTCTTGTCCCGCACATGGACCCATGCGTGGCTAGCAGTCCCAACACAATTGTGGTGGCAGTGGTTGGATTCGAATCCATGCCTTCTCAGAGACTGGAGCCCATGCTGTGCCAAGCACTATTATAATATATATGTGTATTGCAATGATGAGGCGAGCTGGGTGGGTTTTCAACCAATGTATTGCCGACAAGTGCACTGACATCATACTGGTTGATTCGATAGGTGAAACGCACAGCATTCTGGTACACGTACCATGATCACTTGTATCATGATGGAAAGGTGACAGAACGCTGAACAGTAATAAATTAAATTTACATGAAGAGATAAAAAAAAGTTCCAAAACACTAAATATCTGTTCGTCAAGTGATGGTCCAAAACAGGGTTAATGTGATTTCTTATCACTCTCTTAGGCCAAATGTTAACTCAGGTTTGAGTCAGTCTGTAGAGCAAGAGGGTACAGCAATGGGTAATGGAGAGAGAGAGAGAGATAGAGAGAGAGAGAGAGAGAGAGAGAGAGAGAGAGAGAGAGACATAGCCAGCAATCGCATGTCATCTCGTACATTGAAAATCAACATAATTTTGCGAATCGACCTTTTTTTCAGGATCACTTTTCAACGAGGACGAAGCAAAGTCGGCCGAACGAAGCCTAGAGGAAGAAAATCACCCTCTCCACTTCACCATCACGATACTGACATAGATACGAGATGAAACAACTAAAAAATTCACAAGAAAACTGTACGCCCATCATCGCGCTGACTTTGGTCTGACTTTGGTCTGAGAATTTCTATCACGATCAAAAATGTACGAGGAGCACTCAAAAATCAGCCACAGACGTACCTTTATCGCTCTCTACTCCTTTTTCAAGGCACAAAAGTCGACTCTCCACTTTCAAACCAGGAACCAGACATACCAGTGGTCCTTTTCAGCTGCTCCACGAGCGCAGGAAATGTTCACCAATGGGCACAGAGCAGCATCCATTCCAGAAAAATAGCTAAAATACGAGGGAGACTGCATGCCTGAGTACATGAGTACATATATGAGTACATGCAGAAAATAGTCAATTTCAGCGTTTCTGCTCCAAACAGCAACTAGCTTCGACTAGAAACAAAGATTACACCAAAGGATTTTGTACTCCTCCGAGGTGTGATTTTTGGCGTGTGGGGCCAAGAACAAGGAAGCCATCTGCAAATAAACTGCAGAAAATAGTTGTTGTTTGATCCTTTGGTGTAATCTTTGTTTCTAGTCGAAGCTAGTTGCTGTTTGGAGCAGAAACGGTGAAATTGACTATTTTCTGCATGTACTCATACATGTACTCATGTACTCAGTCATGCAGTCTCACTCGTATTTTAGTTCTGGAATGGATACTGCTCTGCGCCCCTTGGTGAACATTTCCTGCGCTCGTGGAGCAGCTGAAAAGGACCACTGGTATGTCTGGTTCCTGGTTTGAAAGTGGAGAGTCGACTTTTGTGCCTTGAAAAAGGAGTAGAGAGCGATAAAGGTATGTCTGTGGCTTATTTTTGAGTGCTCCTCGTACATTTTTGATCTTGATAGAAATTCTCAGACCAAAGTCAGACCAAAGTCAGACCAAAGTCAGCGCAATGATGGCCGTACAGTTTTCTTGTGGATTTTTTAGTTGTTTCATCTCGTATCTATGTCAGTATCGTGATGGTGAAGTGGAGAGGGGGATTTTCTTCCTCTAGGCTTCGTTCGGCCGACTTTGCTTCGTCCTCGTTGAAAAGTGATCCTGAAAAAAAGGTCCATTCGCAAAATTATGTTGATTTTCAATGTGCGTGATGACATGCGATTGCTGGCTATGACTAACACCAGTCACTAAACAATCAGCTCGTTCGTTAACATTGCGCGACACTGACCGACGATGCTGACCGACGGTGCTGACCGACGGTGCTGACCGACGGTGCTGACCGACGTTGCTGACCGACGGTGCTGACCGACGGTACTGACCGACGGTGCTGACCGACGGTGCTGACCGACGGTGCTGACCGACGGTGCTGACCGGCGGTGCTGACCGACGGTGCTGACCGACGGTGCTGACCGACGGTGCTGACCGACGGTGCTGACCGACGGTGCTGACCGACGGTGCTGACCGACGGTGCTGACCGACGGTGCTGACCGACGGTGCTGATCGACGGTGCTGACCGACGGTGCTGACCGACGGTGCTGACCGACGGTGCTGACCGACGGTGCTGACCGACGGTGCTGACCGACGGTGCTGACCGACGGTGCTGACCGACGGTGCTGACCGACGGTGCTGACCGACGGTGCTGACCGACGGTACTGACCGACGGTACTGACTACCTACAACTAAGGGAGCATCTCATAAGTTCGCACTTTTTTTGTAAACGTAACGCATTTCGAATAGACTTTACCCCCCTACCTCCCCCCACTATTTGAAAGTCTTATCGCACATTTTCAGTGTAGATCTACTGTACTGTCCATGCCATGGTATGCACAATCATGTACATGGACATGGACGCTAGTGTGGAAGTGAATGACATTCAGTAGTACCACATCTCCTGAGTACAAGTAAGTTTTAGTTACAGTCTTTAATAGTTCAATCAATGACATGTACACACATAAACAGAGGTCCTCCACAACGACTGTACTGTCAAAGCTGGCCAGGTGGCAGGTACACGGTTTGATCAGGCTGGTGTGCCATTTGACACCTCTGAGTAGCCTGCATGCGTAGTGCAAGGGTTAGATCTACACCTAAATAGGCTAAAACACACCGGTACCCTGCTGTCTGAAGCAGTCTAGCACATGCACTGTATTGTACACATCCAGAAAATGTGCGAACTGTCATTTTTCTATCCGAAATGGGCGCTACCCCCCTACCCCCGTTTCGAAATGCGTTACGTTTAGAAACAAAATGCGAACTTATGAGATGCTCCCTAACATTATGTGGGAGACGCCAGATGCCAAAACCGACCTAAGGCGAGACCAAAAAATAATAGAGATTCCCGGGTGCTTCCGCACCAAAATCAAGCCAAAGCCATTCTTATTTTTGAACAGTTCATATACATGTACATGTACAGTACTAATCGTGTCGAAAGTGCATAAACTGTTTATGGACTGTTGATCGTGCGAGTAGATCACACAAACCAGGCTTCTACGACTCCCCGATGTACAGATCAGGGCCAGTGTTGGCCGAAATACAAAAAATTGAACGGGTAAAACAGCGTGCCTTTTATCTGTAAAAAATGAATACAAATTACAGGAAAAGTAAGGATAAGTACTATAAAAAAAAGTTCAGCATGGCATGCATGCATCCATAGGAAAAAATAATAAAAAATTCGTCTCCCCCCACCCACACCAATTTCACATTGGTCCTGCCCGGGAATCTCGATTTTATTTTGGTCTCGCCTAGTGGGGAAAAATCATAATTGTGCGAGGAGCATCAGGAGTCGTATTAAAAAAAAACTAGATATAATTTTGACCAAGGGAAGTAAAGTTATAGCCTCTACAATAGGAGACCGTTACAAATTGCATCTCAAAATATATCATAACTTGTTATAGCGTAACTTGTAGTTCCTTTTTCTTTCTTATCAATTAATCCTTGGCCCTCCATCCCAGTCCATTATACTTTAGTGCAGGGACAACAGTGCTGCAGTGCTACGGCCACCCAGCCCCACCACGCTCATCTGTGATCAACACACCTAGGCTGGCTTATACAAAAAGCTGCACCTTGCAGACACAGTATTTGTTTGCAGCAACACAGACACCCAGTACGTCAAATTGGCTCACACCCTGCTCTCTATAGACACCGATAAGCCTGGTTGTCGGACATGTATCTATTGGTTTGTGTATTTGTTTTTGTGAAAACGTGTGTTCGTTGTTGTGTGTTTGCTTTTGATTGCCTGTGTATGTGTGTGTGTGTGCATGTGTTTGTTTGTGTGTGTGTGTGTGTGTGTGTGTGTGTGTGCGTGTGTGTGTGTGTGTGTGTGTGTGTGTGTGCATGTGCATGAGTGTGTGTATGTATGTGTGTGTATGCATGTGATGGTGTGGGTGTGTTTTATAGTTTTCTTGGTATGGCTGTAAACCGTGTCCTCTCCAAGTGGCCAGGATTTTGCTCTCAAACGAACACAGGCTCTAGAACCATGGTCCCTTTTGACAAATTTTCAGGTAGGTAAAACTGCATTTGCATTACTGTAGAACGGATAATTTTAGCAGGTAAAAACTTTAGTGTTTTCTCAGAATCCAAGTTTCAAAGTAAAACAGAAGAAGAATGGCGGGGCAAAACCTTTAACTCTGTCTCTAAACTTAGAAGTTGCGACTTCAGCGGGAATAGTCATGAAGTTGATTGATCCAACTAGGAACACACGCTTCTTGCCGAACTTGACACTTGACTGACTCACGATTGCCATCCGGAGCACACGAGGAGCACGTCGCACCTTCCTCTCGGCAAACCTGCAAGAAAGCACCACTGCCTGCTCAATACACAGTGTTTCGGGGAATTCACCCCTCATCAGTTGAGCTCCAGTAGGCTGAGGAAGATTGTGCTTGAAAAGCACCACTTATATACTGCTCTCCAGGCCAAACCATCACCAGGGATACAAACTTCCAGAGAAGCTTTGTTTCCAGCGCGACAAACACCTCGTGAAGCACCAGGTAGTAGCGTGAGTCAGAGTTGCTCATTTAGTTGTGCTAAACAGACGCTGAGAGCCAGTATAGCTATTCCTAGCTATTCGCGTGAGTTGTCCCTTACGCGGATGTACGACCAGTCGTTGGAGGTGACAGCGTTGTGAATAGCCGTCTCTAAAATTGGTACAATTTCAACGGGGTTGGTTTTAGAATAATCTACTTCAAGCAAATTGCTGCCATGTCCACAATATTCTTGTCAAGGGTAATATTTGGAGGAGGTTACATACTTTGGTTGTCGAGCCCCGAGGGGGATCCAATGTTCCGAACAACCATAATTTTTTATCTTTGCCGGAGTCGCATAAAGTCTAGAACTAAAACAAAGATTCATTAGCATCGTTACTATTTAAGCACACAGGTAAATTTTGTTTTGTTGTATTATTAGTTTTTGACATTGTCCTGGCTATATAATAGGCTGTTTTAGTGATTCTTACCATGTGACAATGTTCCACTGATGATAGTCACGAGAAACCGTTTGGACATTCTTTTTTTATTAATCGCTTTACTCAATGATGCAGACAGCTTTATACGGACTGTTTACCCCCCCAGTCTAACATCGGAAGCCTCGCTCTAGAAGTTCAAAGCGCCCTCAGGAAATTTTCAGCTGACCATGCTTATGCAATCAACGGAATTCCGCCACCTTCAAGTTGATTTTCCCCATTTCTCTCCTTCTCTCCTCATCAATCCATACTTGTCTTTGTACATACATCCACATCTACTGTTCTTTCAATCAAATGAACCCCTCGATAGGCACATTGCCTTTGGGTCATTTCATAATATTAATAATAATACATGGGAATGATTGCTCAATCAATTTTATTCATTGCCACTTTACACCTATTGTCTCCTCGTCGGTAAGCTATGTTATGACTTCTCTTTATCCAATCGCCCCTGTCAGGGTGTACTGGGTGTTAGCGGCCGTCGTGAGTTCCCTTCAGGAACGGACACGATAATTTGCTTTTTATTTACTTTACTTTAATTGCCCTGTCTGTATTTCTTCTTTTCTTATTGGCTACAGGCCATCGTGAGAATAAGAGGTTAAAAAAGATAGTGTAGTGGAAGTAATTGTTCTAATTGTCTACAAACACCAACTCAGCAGTTTAGGTGGAAGTTATTGATAGAACGAATGTGCACGCCCTCATACCACCACGAGGACACCAGAGCAACAACACGTGGGGATTTTAACGTCATGTTCATGCGACTATCATCAGAAATCTTCAGTAGTGGAAGTAGAGCATCGCTGGTGATAAACACTCTCCTCAGATCTAGTCCCACCGGTACAATTCAATCTACCTTCACATTTTTTTCCACGTTCATCAACCCATGCACATTTACTTACCGTATTTTCGGAGTATAGTGCGCATATTTGTATAACATACACATATTAGTATAGTGCGCAGCTTTGTATAATGCGCACCCCCAATCTTCGTTGAGGGTGCGCACTTCAATCTTCATTGAAGTACATGCATTTCATATTTGGAGCATAGTGCGCACCTGCGATTTAGGGCCTAAAATAGCACGTCTACAGTGCGCACTATATTCCGAAAGATACGGTAAGTGCAGTGAAAACAAAAATATCCAGGGAACATTCATGACAAGAAGTTTTTGCTTGTGACGTGTGTACTGAGTTCTCAACCCTGTCCAGTCATTGGGTGAAACATAAACAAATAAACACCTATAGTATAGAGGTGTATCTGGTGAGTGAGATTAGTCATCTCGTTAGCACATCTGTCGGTCAGTGAAAATAAAGCCGAGAAGTACATGACCAGCTTCTCTGCATTCTGTTATTTCTTGGAAAACTGGCTGGATTCCATCAACCAGCCTAGGCATAAGGAATAGAATTTTTCAGCAATGTCTCTTCCTCTCCTGAATTGGCTCTCAGGCGATACGTTCCCATCCGGCATAGTACTTATTCTCGGCCAAAACTTCTGAAAACTGTTTTGTCTGCCAACGGCTTGTCAAAGTAGGCTACATTGAATAGGATACTGTTAGGTGTTTCACAACAGCAGATGAACCGAGCAAATCGGATTCGGGGCAAGATCTTCAGTACAAGTCGTCAGAGAGAGATTGTGGAAGAGAGCGAGATTATTGAAGAGAGAGAGAGAGAGAGAGAGAGAGAAAGCTGGACTGAGAAACAACGCAATATAAAGGGCCCGGGTAGCTATGGCAAACATGGGTGCGCAAGTAGCTACCCAGGCCAACGGAACAAAAGATGAGTATGACGAAGTACGGGTGCATGCAGGCCGTCCAGCTTAGGAAAGGTTGTAGGGGTAATATTGTACGGGGGAGGAGGAGGTACCTAACAGCACTGTAATGGACACGGCAGATATTGGATAATTAGAATCTCAAGAAATGGGCAAAATGGGTAATGTGAAATAGAGTATCCCGTTGTACCCTTGTACTGCAAGCATTCATCATGTGCGCTGCCTTGTAGTCATTGCCACGTGCGTGTGCACGTGTATGCTGTTACGTGTATGCACTCATGCATGCTCTTTGTGGTCCTGTTCCCGACATGCTTCCGGGACCCAGGCCGTTCTGCACGCATTCAGATTTGCTCTTGTGTTCTTGTTGTGTCTTGAGGAAGTTTGCAAGGAGTTGTGTCTTGCGCTTAGCTCTGCTTTCACTCTCTAAACCATGTAAATATTTAATATAGTCTATTTTAGAACTCCTTGTGCGAGTTGTGGTTTCCGTGGGTTTGTAGTGTGGGTGCAGTTCCCCAACAAGTGGTGATGAAACCTGGGATTGAACCAGGGACCTTCAGATGCGGAGGGTAGCGAAAATTTGGTTGAGCGAATGGAACGGAGGAAAGATTGTTGCATGCTGCTGTTCACAACACCAGCAACAAAAATTATTTTTTATTTTTTTAAACTTGGTTTTACTTCGCAAAATCCTACGGGAATTTCTTCCCAATGACAAGGTAGCGAAGAGGGACGAGAGAAAGGTTAATGGACAGTGAGAAAGTGCGATAACAGAGTACTGAGACATTCAACGACCTGAAACATAGCTCTAACACATCCCCAGTCCAGTTGCTTCATAACTCCTTCCCATGTGTTTATCTTCTATTCTCCATTTACTAGCGGCTCAGCATCCGAGTGAAATTTTTTTTTTTAATTCCGAGGGACAGCTCACACCGTTTCATTTGACATGATTCGTTCAGAGGCTACTTGCCGAAACTCATCTTCAAGGAATTAGTTCAACGTTTTGGTTTGCATGAACATGATTTTCATTTGTTGTCCATCACAAGCAATGGAAAGAAAAGCACTGGGCGCACTGCTTGTCATAGCTATTAGTTAGTTCAGAACTTGTCAGAGCAAGAAGAGTGGAAAATGAATAACAATAGCAGTTAGCGTTTTGAAATCTTCGCCATCCCCGAAACGCCAGTCTGCATGTGAACAGGTCGCCAAGATGTCAAAACTCCAAAATGCAGAGATGTGACAATCGTCACTTCGCGCAGCAGAGCAAGATGAACGATTTCAAAATAGAAGTCGTCCAGGCATGTGTCCTTGGTCGCAAGGGGGAAGGCGAGATCTGATCGCAGTAGATGGGAAGTGCTGGTACGACAATGATATCCCCAGGAGGAAATTGTACATGTTTGGTGTTGCCTGTGTTAGTTGTTCCGGGCATCCTTGAGCGAGAGCGGTAACGAGTACCAGTGCTACAGCTCTACCATGGTCTCTGCCGAGATGTTGGAGAAGGCATTCAGGTAACAGCGAAGACGATCAGGGACAAGGAGAAGCTTCTCCGTGACATACGACATCGCGTCGACCAGCCTGCCACTTAGAATTGTTTCAACGGTGATAGGTCGAGCGATGGCGACCCCGACTGAGACTCTCCTCCCACTAATCGATCCTGTAGATATTGTAGATATATATATATATGTCGTTGAATTGTTTCTCTTCCAAAAGAAGACTTTTGTTGAGCATAGTAACTCCTTGAAAAGTCATGTCAAAAAGTCACGTTGAGGTCTGGGCTCTGCAGTGGCTGAAAGTTGACTTCTATTTTGAACTTGCTCTGCTGCGCGAAGTGACGATTGACACATCTCTGCGTTTCATAGCTTGACATCGTGCCGACCTGTTCGCATGCCGACAGGCGTTTCTGGGATGGCGAAGATTTGAAAACGCTCGCTGCTATTGCTATTCATTTTCCACTCTTCTTGCTCTTCGGTGCCATTGTCCTGCTCTGTCAAGTTCTGAACTAAAACATAGCAGCGACGAGCAGTGAGCGCAGTGCTTTTCTTCTCATTGCGCCTTGTGGACGAAAATGAAGAACATGTTCGCTTTGCTTTGTTTGCAACGTCGACACCCTTGCTCTGCGACGACTGTCGGCTCTCCAGAATATGAATTATGCTTTCGCACGATTCCGAAATGTCAAGTCAGTGTTCAAGGCTGACAGAACCAGAGAGAAAGAGCGAAATAACAGCGAAGAAAAGTAGTGAAAAAAATCATGAAGTTTTTGTTTCCAGAGGAAGTATTATGTCGGCATCAGTGCTTTTTAAAAACATTTGTAGAAACTTTTTTCTCCGACCGAGGAAGTAGGCAGCAGCAGCGCTCAAGAATTCTTGCTCTGAAACGGCTTCAATTTGTGTGCAGAATATTGTTTATGAGGGATACATGGAATAGTAATTATGAGGAATACGTCTGGTTTCCGCAATACGATCAAGTACCATCAAGTCAGCGGAATAGCGCGTGCTCCGGTGTGGGGTGCGAACCTTTTCTTACCATATTTCCCAAGGAGTTTAGACCGCACTTTGAACCCTCAAAATTCAACCCAAAAAGGGGGATGCAGCTTATACCCTGATGATCAAATTATGGTGGCTGGGATGGCTTTTTGACTACATTTTGACTGCATTTTTGAGTTGATTCTCAGGAGAATAGCCTTACCTAGCTTCCTAAAGTTTTCTTTTTTCTTTTGGACAAAATTTGAAAAAGGTTAAGAAGCGGTCACGTGCTCCTGCGTACACCAGTCACCTGGTCACCGTGCCTGCAGGGTACAACTTACTAGCCTGTTTGACCTTTTTTGGGAGCAGTCCTGTCACTCGAGTTGAACTCGAGTTGAACCTTGGTGTGAAAGTTGTCGCCTGCTGGTGCGGTGACCAGGTGATTTGGGCACCCAGGAGCACGTGACCGCTTGTTCAACCATGTTCGATTGGGAATAAAGGAGGAACGCTGCATCGCAGCCTTTTCGGACCAAAACCAGTCGACTCAGCGTCCAAAAGACTACAACATATGGGCCAATCGCGGTCATCCGTGCTTTTATAAGAACGAAATGGCGCTTTTAGTGACATTTTGCATACAAATCCCCATCTAGTAGGGCGCAGTCACCCAGTTTCGGTGGAAGTGCGCGAGTTCGATTGGGATTCAAGTAGGAAGGGAGCGTCTCAGCTTCCTCGGACCAAGACCATTCGACTCAGCACCCAGAAGACTACAACTGGTGAAAATTTGATTTTAGGGTTTACTTCCCCTTTAAACAATCGACGAGGAGACAATAGTCGTAAAATGGCAATAAATAAGATAAATTGTGCACTCATAACAACAGCAAAAATGAAGAAAGTCAAGTTCCATAACGTTTTCTTGTGACTGTCATCAGTGGAACGCCGTCACATAAAAATGTAGTAACTAAAACACACA
>NC_088645.1:44585528-44803028 GCF_964019385.1 Sycon ciliatum | reverse complement strand
TCGCTCAAGGAAATGGTATTAGCAATTCGGATGATCGTAGAAACATCTGCTCATGATAAATCTGCCAGAGCAGGCGCAATACGTAACATGTTGTTAAAGAGACTTGTTCTGATTGTTGTGTACCATTTTTTCTGAACTTGGTTTGGATTTTTGCAGGTTGGCAGCGCTGTGATAATGTGACTGATTTGGATTATTTGGTAGTTTCATCTCAGAAGACCAAATCTGAAGCATCTCAGCATTGCCAGAGTTCCTCACAGGGAGGGGAAATCGCTTCTCCCCGGAATCAAGCTGAAAATGATTGCCTGCAAACGTTTTACCCGTCGACTTCAATATATTTGGGAATCTCTCTTGTAGATAACAAATGGCAATCTTCTTCTGGAGAAGTAACTTGGTCGAACTTTGCGCCACGTGAACCTAGCGGAAATGGTTATTGTCTACAAATGTATAATGCCGCTTATCCTGGCAAATGGGATGACTTGCATTGTGTGCACACATTACATTTTGTTTGTCAAAGAGGTAAGGGACTTTTCCTGTTTTAACTCTCAGCGTTTTTTCTTACGAATTTTATCCCAGCACCTTTTCAGACTCAGTCATTTTCTCTCCTTCTGTGGAATGTTGCTCAAAGTGCTTCGGCGGTGGTGCTGACCTGTCTATCAGCTGGCTCATGATCATGACAAGAGCGTTGAAGTTTGCTGACAATTAGAAAAGTTTATCTTAACAACTGTAAAGTTCAACTCGGAAAACAACTATAAGTGATTGCAAATACAGACCCATTCAGTTTCTGAAATGTTTATCCATCAGAATTAAAAATAACATGGCCAAAATTGTCAAATCGTCCATCCGGAAAATCACACCACTGAAAGTCCGTTTCAAAGAGATTTACAATCCTGGCGATCGCCCGCGGAGTTTGGCGTCTTACCGCATGAGCACTCGAGCGCCTGGAAAAACTCACTGTGAACTCGAAGAAATATTCCGAGCGAAAGCAGGAAAAATGACAACTCACTCACGTTGACACAGTTTTGTTTACAACAAACGAGTTCTTCCTCGCATCGATAATATCAAGAGTTCATGGGGGTTATGAACTCTTGATAATATGGAGTCACAGGACATATCAAAACGAAAGTGTGGTAAAGGTTGACGAGCTGCATGGGTCCGTTTTGTGACCAAAATAGTTTCTTTGAGCTGCGATGCAATTTACTCACCGTGTGACGAAAACCACATCGACACGGACTCATTCCCAAGGCCATGACTTGGCAAAGCTATCCGTGTGACTTCGATGACATTTTTAGAAAAGCAGATGCTTGTGAACGCTGATAGAAGACGGCGTTGACTGCCAAATTCAAATAAATTGGCGATCTTGAAATACTAAAATAAATCTCAAAAAGCTACAGCGCGATCACTTCCATTATAATTCACTCACACCATTGCAGTGTTGTGGGTGTGTTCACATGGCGTGAGCCAGTCAAGTGTCAGTCAGTTCGGTAGGAAGCGCGAGCTCCAACAACAAGTCGTTTGGTGCAGCCGTCTATTCTTCTTTGTCCTGTACCAGCTTGATCACCAAAACAATGAAAAAAAAGTTTGACTTGAGGATAGGTTGGGATTTGAACTAACAACTTCATGGTCAGCAGACAGCATTCATAACCACAAGGCCAAAAAGGAAAGGACAAATCGTGGGTTTTGATAAAATATCGATACTGGCTTCCTGAGCAAATTGTAAACCATGGGAAAAGGCCGGAAACCTGGCCGAAATTCTAACTCCTTAACGGTTGGTCCTATTGTTCCTAAACCTTCACAGAACAATTTGCCGTGTTCATACAAGCCATTCTATGTACTTTGTTGTCCGAAATCCCCTTATCATCATAATTTTTAAGACCCAAACCTGATTGTAAATCTTTTTGAAACAGACTATATGTGCCCATAAGACTCATTTGGCAAGATTACGAGGCAGTTAAAAAAATGTGCACAGTGTTTGGCAGTGATGTATTAACTGCAGAGAACGCAAGTTGACTGAAGCATCTACACGAAATGATGTTGATCTTAAAGGCAAGAAGAAGAAGGTGGAACGAATGAGGTCTGCGTTCGCAAAATGCATAGTCAAACTTCGAACGCTCCGCACGGCATTTTTTGAATGCGTGACCCACATATTTTGACCCCTACGTCAAGTTGACGATCTCCGCGACCTGACTGCCAATTTTGAGCCTAGTACGACCATCTTAACGGTAGGGGCGAAACGATTAGTTCGAATATTCGAGTAATCGTTCGCAAATTTCAAACGAGCGAGTATTCGAAATTTTGCACTCGATCGTCGATGTGACATAGCGACTTTTCGTGCAGACGGATCCCCTCCGTGGTATCTTTACAATTCTTGAAGCCCTTGGAAATGAAGGCCGAGTCCTTCGACGGCGCTCTCAGCTTCCCTTGCTGATCAGCAACGAAACACAAATGGCAGGTCATAGAATCTCTCGACTCGTCGTAGTGCAACCAGTTGAATTAATCGAACCAAGCTAGTTGAAACGGACGCTCGACGATCGATGTCCACGCGAAAGTTCGCTTTGGAAACGCAAAATTCCGAGGCTGATCAGCCTCCATGGTGTCCGCACAAACAGCAATCAAAGAGGAAAAAGACTCACAACTTCGAGAAGTATTTGGTAAATGCAGAACATAAAAGCAGTGAAGGCATGCAAGCGAAAAGCTTTTGTGGATGCGCACTCCACTTTTCAGGTAATTCCGCAGCCAGCACCGATCTTGCAATGATCTTGTTTTCTTTGCAAATGTACTGAGTTGTTGATGAAGTAGAATGTCAAGGACATTGTTGGGGCTAGAGAGGGACTGGAAATTTGTATCAAGCAGAATGCCTACTGGAAATCCCTTGGCGACATTGGTGGGTTAGCACAAGGAAATGGGATTAGCTTTTTGGATGATGGAAGAAACATCTGCTCATGATAAATCAGCCAGAGCAGGCGCCATACGTAGCAGCTCTTGTCCTGTGGAGAAAGTGTGTGAGAGTAGGCGCGACCAAGTTTCAGCCTTCCTGGAACTTGATTGTTCGAAACGATATTGTTTCGTCCATTAATATCAGCAAAGATGCCTTCAGCTCCACGTGAATCTCTCAGTCTGACAGAGTGTAGTCCTGGGAAGTCATTCTAGACTTCAAGCAATCATCTTGTGCAATAATTCTCTTTTGTTGTAGCTTCCATTGGTATCTGCAGCTATTTAAAAGTCAGTACTCAGATGGTGAGGCAAGGAAAATATTAAAAGTGGAAACAAGGAAAACAGTGGGGCATAAGTTGTGCGTTAGAGTCCACCAACTAAACCAGATTTTAAACAGTCAAATGTGCACAAGGCAGCGCAAGACTGACAAGGAGTACTGACACATTCCGCGGCAAAGAAGTAGTTCGAAGAGAATTGGTGAGCACACATGCTCATTCCCTGGGCACTGCAAATTCACAACTCATTTCATTTCACAGAATCATTTTCAACGTTTCGGCAAATTGCCATCATCAGGATAAAATATGAAGTGGAAATCTGCCAAGGAGCAGTTATATACACTAATTTGGTGTTCTTAGGTGTTGATAATATTTCTATGACTACATATGGCCCAGAATCAGCGAGAATCGACCTTCAGTTGAAAATCTTTTTTTCCAGAATAAGTCATTTTCTGCAACGGCAAAAACTGTTGCTTCGCGCTCTGCACATTCAAACAAAAAATTTGTTCATCGCAACAATGAATGCTTTTGATCGTCCCAGTAGCAGGAGAGTTCGCTCACGATGGCCAGCTAGATGCCGTCCGGCTCCGCCAGTAGTCATTGGATTTCCTAGGCAGGAATCGTCGAGCCGGATAGAGAACGACGACAGTTTTCAGAAGATGTGTTTGTCGACGCGCAATTCCTATTTAGCGACGAGAATTTCAACTTGATATAGTCGCTCCGCCAAAGGAGCTCTCTCCTGGCAAAAGTACTTTCTGACATCTGAAAATGCTTGTAGGGCCCTTCTGAATTTAGTACAGCTCCGCTCAGGAGAAATACTCAACGAGGAGAAACTAGTGAGGCGACGTCAACAGAGGTAGACGAAAGAGCGCTGCCGCTAGTGACATGATCTGAATTTTCCCAGGCTCCCACACTGGACTCCGTGGTGAACACCAAACCCCTTGGACGGGGCAAGAGCTGAACATTGATTGATGAGCTACGAACTCTCTGCGCTCAGTGCTTGAATCATGGCGCAATGACGCGCATGCAGCCAGTTCCCACAGAGCTCAAATTTCACAGAGGTGCAGCTAAATCGTGTATGACTATGAGATGAAGTGTGGGGTGTTAGAATGTGGTGCCTGTGTTGTATTCCCTGTGGGATGCACAGACTGGGAATCCAGGTGTAGTTGTAGCCACCCTCCCTCCTGTTCTGCACTTCTGTGGATTTTCAGCAGACTTGGGATGGCGTTCAAACAGTTTTCATTGGTATGCAGTGATGAGGATCAAGGCCAGCCATGCTCTATGCGAGAGGTTGCCCAAGAGTTGTTTTACAACAAAAACTGGATGGATGATTTATTACACTGTCTATTTTTTATTTATTTCACTGTAACACATAGTATTCCGATGTGCAAAACACTGTGATAAATTGTTGTATTTCCTGATATGTACCTATGCTTGTTTGAGAAGCTTCTGGGTCATCAATATTGCTTTGTTCGGTCTAATACTTTGCCATGTGATCACTAGATACCTATAGATGACAACAGCAGAAAAAAGTCATTTTGTGAAAAATCACCCTAAGGTCCATTTCCGCAGATACTGGGCCATATGTTACCTCAGTGCTAGAAATATGACATGTCTAAAACTAGTGAAAGATCACAAGCTTTCACTGACTCATATGCTGGGTGTTGGTAATAAGTTAGCACAGCGCAGATGTCACCAGATAACTTGAGAAATGTCTGAACAGGTTTCTCGCAAGCAATTCACGAATGTGACCATGTCAGTGGTTTCCAGTAAATACTGTTACCTAGATAGACAGTGTGGTGTGATTGTTTTAGAGTAATGACCATCCAGCACTGGTGTTGATCTCTGGGCCTTCGTTTCTGATCTCCACTGCCTCTCGCAATTTGCGGCTTGCCCTGTCACTGGCTCTTGCAAACACAGACACTGCCGAGAAGATGCTGTCCCCGACACCTAGGTTGATCCCTGCATGCTTAGCTCGGATGTGGTCACCCCATGGCTTATCCACAGTGCGCCTACGAGCTTCACCGTTGTGTTCCTCCAGTCTTGTCTCCAGTGTGCGACCCGTCTCTCTGATGTATTTTTCCCTGCACAACTTGCATTGCAGCCGGTATATCACATTCTTCTTCAAACATATTTTCACTCTACCCGACTTACAAGTCAGACACGGCCCCAATGGGCGTCCTCTTCTCTTTGTCTTTCTGATGCTGGGCTCCTTAAGAGAGCATGTCTAAGAAAACCAGAACATATGTGCAAGTCGATCTCTCAGATTTCGCTCAAATTTTGCAGGTAGGTTTGCTTTGGGGTGTAGATCGACATTCCAAAGCCCGCACAAAATCTTTTGAAGGGAACCATGAAATTGGCATCCCCCTCAATATTGGCCCAATATTGGCAAGATTTATGGGTCTACAAACGAGCCACGGCACAGCGTACAAGAACAAGCTACGAACAAAACTCCATCAAGCCAACATTACCTCACCTTAGAAGAGTTCTTGGGGCAGCACCACTTAGCCACGCCAGCATCCCAGAAGACGAGGGCAATCATCCCTTGACGCCACAAATGATCGTCTTGAAAAGAGCCAAATTACAAGCGCTGATAACACAGCGAGCTACGTCCTCAATTAGCAAACACTATACACCGGCAGATAGTAGAACACCTCTTCTAGCACTGAGGACATTTCCCCCATCATCCTTTTTGGGTTTTCACTCCAAACGACAAGCTTCTTCTTGCGCCACCAACATTTTTCGGTGCAACAGTTGATTCAAAAGTGACTGAATTTTTGCGTGTAGTTTTTGGATTTTACTGCAAGAGGAATGAAGAAATCACGTGCATCGTGACGTAGGATAATGCTTTCTGGTGCACGACACAATGCACATGATCACGATCGTTCCCGAGGCGCTATTCGAAACGGACCATGAGGGAGGAGGTAAGATGCATTATATTTCTCGCATGCTCTGCTCAGAACATTCAGCAACTATCGTTCTAGCACTAGCAGTATTGCATTGGCAAGAATTCTTTGAGATATTTCCTCTTGCAGTAAGAACAGGGATGCATTTTTCACACTAACTTCGCTCATCCCGAACGTACAACAGGAACTACGGCTGGTTTACATACTGATGATCCACGTAGATCTGCAACAGCAAAAGAATGACCGTTGTCCATGCCATCAAGTTCGCTTGGAGTTGGCCAGCGCGCGGCCTACACTGGTTGCATGGCCATGGGCATGGGGTATGTGGCGCGCCCACATGGCAGATTTCTTACCTCATGAACAACGTGATTTGACCCTACCCGCCCTAGTCTGTGTGCTGCATGTTGAGGGAAAGTCCCGGCTGGAATGCCTATAACACGACATGCGTGCTCTTGAGCTGGACATCAAGATGCACTTGATCCGATCTAGGTCAACGGGTGATCCATGTAAGTGCAGGTGCGCTTGATCAAGGTGACTCGGAACAACTGCTGAACCCTTGATCTACGAGACCTGGCATTCTTGTGTCACGAAGCACGTGATTTTATCATTCCTCTTGCAGTAAGGCTGCAACCACACTAGGTACAAAACTGCGTAAACGCAACTTTTCTGCTTATGTCGTCAAGGAAACGCGTGCGAAATGCAAAACGTACTGCGTTTCGTTTCAGCAAACCGGGTACCCCTGTAGAAAGCAACTTTTCGCCTTTTCCTTGCGTTTCGCTCGGTTCTTCACACGGGTAGATGTTTCTTAGAATTCTTCTTGAGGCTTGCACTGTGTCGGTAGTAGACGGCTTCCTTGCCAGTTTGTAGTATTTGAGATTTCATCTGCCAGGGCTTTGCTTTCAGTTAATTTCCGGACAGTCCTGTTGCCTGCTGTTGTTAGTTCGAGATGCCGCGCAACTACATTGCATTTCGCTGATAATCTCGAACTGAGAAGCTCATGCAGCTTGGGACAGCGTACCAGAAGACGAAGCAGGGCCAGATGACAGCCTGGAGCGGACCATCTGAGAGTAGGAGATTACCGAGGCCTTGAACGTGTATGTCTCGCGCTCGCGACTCTTTTTCAAACTACTACATGTACATACATTTTCACAGGGCGATTTTTCTGGGACCCAGAAATGTAGACAAAACGCAAGGATTCCTTGCGCATGAAATGGCAGTGTGGATGCGACTTTGCGTTATCTAAAAGCTGAACGCAAATGCGTACTTGATTTTGTACGTAGTGTGGTTGCAGCCTAAAATCCAAAAACTACACGCAAAAATTCAGCCACTTTTGCATCAACTGTTGCACCGAAAAATGTTGGTGGCGCAAGGAGAAGCTTGTCGTTTGGAGTGACAAGTGATCACCGCTGCTTTTCCTTGTCAGAGTCGACAATACACTTTGTTCTGCAGCGTTGGGAGTGGTGTTGGAGTAGAAATTGATGACTAGACGTCGCGGAGGGGCGAGCTTTCCTGCGCAGGTATGAGTTGGGACGTATTTCAGAATGGTCGAGTGGAAAAATTCAAAATTGTTTATTGCAAGAAAACCCAAAAAGGATGATGGGGGAAATGTCCTCAGTGCTAGAAGAGGTGTTCTACTATCTGCCGGTGTATAGTGTTTGCTAATTGAGACGTAGCTCGCGGTTTTATCAGCGCTTGTAATTTGGCTCTTTTCAAGACGATCATTTGTGGCGTCAAGGGATGATTGCCCTCGTCTTCTGGGATGCTGGCGTGGCTAAGTGGTGCTGCCCCAAGAACTCTTCTAAGGTGAGGTAATGTTGGCTTGATGGAGTTTTGTTCGTAGCTTGTTCTTGTACGCTGTGCCGTGGCTCGTTTGTAGACCCATAAAGCAAACCTACCTGCAAAATTTGAGCGAAATCTGAGAGATCGACTTGCACATATGTTCTGGTTTTCTCAGACATGCTAACTTAATGCAGCTGGGCGGACTTTGTGCTAAGTGACAGAGCTGACGTTTGAGGCTACCCGCATGCTCGTAAACCACCCGGACTGGTAACTTGAAAGAAGTAGTTATCACTAATATCCATGAACCTTCGTAGTTGGTAGGTCGTTGGTTAGCGCTATCGACTAGTGTTCAAGCTCACTTCCTTTGCCGTTGAATGTCTCAGTACTCCCTTTCAGTCTGGCTTTACCTTGTGCCCGTTTGACTGTTAACAATCTGGCGAGTTGGTGAACTCTAATGCATTTGACTTCAACTTGTGCACCAACTTTTTCCTTTGTTACAATTCATTTTAATAATAATACAAGTCACTAGGAAAACTGCTACAATTTCGATGCTGCGGCGGAAGTAGTGTACAGGAAGCTTGAACATTATTGTGTTGTCAATCTACGAATAATGCTCCCTGAAGGAAAGATGTATTCCACCATTGAATCCTGATAAGACTTTCCTAAATTTCCCTTTGTCTCCTTGCAGTTGCTGTGGAATGCAATGTTTCAGCACCAGTTTCTGGCAGCGTGAACGTTACCTCCATCCACATTGGTGAGAGTGTGCAGTATCAATGCAATACTGGATATGACCTGGTGGGCCCAGCAACCGCTCACTGCACTCCTCAAGGATCGCTAACTGAAATGCCTATTTGTCTAGGTTGGTCACACATATTCTATGTTACAGCATGGCTTAGGACACATTGACTACTGTAAAGTATGAAAGCCTTTGCTAGAGATTAACTCTTTTACCATTGCACGGGAATAGTGCTGCCACCTATCCACTACCGACCGGCAAAACTGGATCATTTTACTGAAAACACAAGACGCCCAAAATGATCGTAGCTCTGGCATCCATTCTCCAATTTACTCGATCTAGACCTTCCTAGAAAGCTGCAGTGACAAAAAATACTATGAACTGATGCACAAGTCTTCACAAGGCAAAAGACCAACTATACAGCTAAGCGAATTGGTCCTAAAGTCCTGGCGCAGTTGTGCAAGTCAAAGATACTGAGCTGTCATCCACTACTTCACTCTCCTTGCTCGTATCCAGCTCAATTTTCCTGGGAACACTCACGCAAGTCCATCGCTCGATTTGAACTGCGTTTGCCATGCCACTGACTGGCAGAAGTGTAGAAAAAATGAAAACCAAGCGCCCGCTTGCGGAAAAAAATTGAAGCTGTGTAGCCGATGAGCGCCGTAACTCTGGCGTTTCATTCTTCTATTGCGCTGGCGATTGTTTGAAGGGTAAGTTCAAAGGTTTCTCTTCGTGCTTCATACTTTGACTATGAGAATTAAGTAAGAATTAGCGGAGTTACGATTGTTTGAACATGTCCACCTCCTGAGCTCTGTTGATTCTCAGCTGTGTGCCGCATTTCTATGCAGTGGGTGAGTGACAGAACCGTACTCAATCATGACCATTGTTTATTCTCCTGCTTAAGCAGAGTGTACACTCACAAGCACTTGTCCTGTCCTGTTCACTGACTGCTGTAACGGTTACGTGGTCCCATTGCGGGAGGAGGGAGAGGAGCAAACACGCCGGTGCCGGGTCAGGTCCCTGGACTGCCGAAATCTCCGAGAGCAGTGCTGACACAGTAGTGGAAACTTAGCACGTTCATCCGTTGTTGGGCGGTTCTGGCGAGATCTACAAAGAACGAGAGCTTGCTGGCTAGAGATCGAGGTAGGCTGACACCTGTGCACAGCGAGTCCACCCCTGCTATGATACCATTTCCCACAATATGTGCATTGACATGCACCACGCTGCTGGTGGACTGGCTTGCGACGCTCAGCTGCGCACTTGTGGCGCTTAAGATCGCTTGGTCTAGAGCAGACCTTTCCACACAAGGGGCACTCAACGGGGGCTGCTGCGGCCACTTCCTTATCCTGCTCTTAGTATCTATATCGCCATTCCATGCAAGATGTGTTAGCAGTCTGGTGCCAGTTCACAATTTGGTTGTGGCGAAATCGACTGACACGCAGTCCTTCCACCGTTTCCTTGGTCCATGGGAAGGTCTGACAGGTGGGAGCTGGCCAAACAGAAGGCACTTCGGGATGCGGGTGTCATCCATGCGCGCCAGGTGTCCTAGCCACTCTAACGTTAGCGGACAATGCCGAAGCTTACTGGTGATGGTCTCCTGATCGCCCCGCATACGCAATAGTTCAGCATTGCTGATGTGGGCATCCAACATCTGCTGTCTCGACACACAAAGGGCGGGGGCTGGTATACCTGTACAAGCTCCAGTGCATCCCAGGACCACCCCAGCTCACCGCCATGATCCCCCCTCCAGCCAACCATGTAGAAGCTCGGCGCACCCGGAGTCAACCCCCTCCTGGCCAGCAGCACCATGTGCAGCTGCATCAAGTCCTGGACAGGAGAGCACCTGGGTATGCTTCTCGTTCCTTCCCGTTTTCTGTCATCTCAGTATGGAATAGCTCGCCAAGCGAAATTGTAAGGGCTCCACTCAGCTTGAAGCGGCTCCACATGTTCAAAGAAGATGTCCATAAGTACCTCACGCACCAACACTGGCTGATGGCTACCGACTTCTACGGATGAACTCTTGACTGTGGCACGGGTCATGTTCCTTGGTTCGGCTATGCTGATGATATTGGGCTTCATTCACCTTTTATTATTAGTTAGTTTTGTTTGTGATGATTTCTTGGTTTTCCACCCTGTTTAGTTACAACTTTAAAAAGTATTCTTTGATGCAGCTTTAGCGCTATGTGGTTTATGATTTTCCTTTTCCTTACTTTTGTATTTAGCGCTTTTGGGCGTCATTATTAATTTTTCTATCAAAAAGTATTCTTTCTAGACCAAAGAGTGGTATATTTGATAACATTTAATAACGATAGAAATTTTTTAAGGTACTTCTCCAGACGTTTCGTTGTTCTGAACAACATCGTCAGTGGATATCTTCTATCGTTATTAAATGTTATCAAATATACCACTCTTTGGTCTAGAAAGAATACTTTTTGATATTACAATGAGAGTGAATAATCAACGGCTTGTCCACCAACTCTTTGACATTAATTTTTCTTCTCATTATTTCGCACCAAGTTATTATTTTTGTTGTATTCTCTAGCTTCTGTTTGCTTTGCAGTTGTTCTTGTGCAACCCCCCCCCCACACCCATTTTTCGATGCCTAGTTGCAACGCTGACGCCGAGACCTCTGGTCGGTTGAGTTGCTCCCAGCACATCAGCACGTCGTCCCTACATCCCCTATGTTTTGTCCTTTTCCTCGTTTTTTTTTTTTTTTTTTTTTTGTTCTCCACCTGTTTTCCAGTAGGGCTGTGTCAATAGTAAAAAAAATAAAATAAAATAAAATAAAGGATGGAGCAGACGCAACGCATATTGAAGGTGGACAGGCGTTGCAAGTCGCCCTGAAGGGGTACCCAGCACTCCGAACCGTATAGAAGAAAGGACATGGCACATGCGTTAAAAACACACCTCTTCACGAACAGGGGAAGCTGACCATTGGCAAATATACAGGGCGCTGTGATGCACCACAGGCCTTGGAGGCACTCGCGATGCGGGCGTTGACGTCCACTGCCGAACGGTTGTTGCTGGCAATAATGGAACCCAGATACCTGAATTCAGGCACATTCGTAATCTCAACATCTGCCAGCGTGAGTGGGACACGTACCATGAATTGGGTCTTAGTAGTGCTGACAGTTAGTCCAAAATCAGCAGCAGTCGCCTGGCATACAGAGAGCGTGAGCTGAGCATCGTCACGTGTAGTCGCCAACAAGGCTCAATCGTTGGCAAACAGGCATTCCCCGAACTTGGTCGATATTTTGCGTGCCCTCGGCCTGCCGAAAATGTTGCTGTCAATGCAATAGCAAACCTCCATGCCAACGCCAGGAACTGCCGACACTCTCCGGGACCAAACAGTGAAAATGGCCCACATGAATAGATTGAAAAGCACGGGGGCCATAGAGCACCCCTGCCTCAAGTCGCTGTTGATGTTGATGGGTTGACTCCCAAGCACACACACACAGACACACACACACACACACACACACACACACACACACACACACACACACACACACACACACACACACACACACACACACACCTTGAAACACCTTGAAACCACCACCTAAAGGTGAAGCAGTGCCTCAAAGAGGCAAGGAGGGCAGAGTTACTTCTTGCATTTGTGTTAAGCCAGGCACAGGAGACGTGTGAGTTTCTGAGAGCAGGTCGGGCATCGGATGGTGTGGCGCTCGGAGCCAGGGCTGCATGTTCTGTGGTTGCAGTTGTGCCGGCGGAGCCCAGCTTTGCTCCGGAAGCAGCGGTCACATGTGTGGCAGTGGTCCTGACATTGGCTGCAATCAGGTGAGCCAGGTGTAACTATCTCTGGAACTGGAGCCTCACCAAGGCTGGAAGAGCAGCTATGCACAGCAAATCCACCTCGGCCAACGATAGCAAGTATCCAAATTTACATAATAACCCAAAATAAATGTAGGCCTTAGCCCGTTTGCGTGCGGCTGACGTGTATACACGCGCCTGAATCCCATGTCGGTTCTCTGATGAAGTGTGTACACGCACTTCGATGTGCATCAGGTATCGCGGTGAATAGATCTGTGCACAAACCCTTGATTTTCTGTGCAAGAACATCGAACCTCCACAAACAACACAATGTTGCAAAGGTCTTGAGCTCAGTTTTCAAGAGATATACAGTTCTACGAGATAGGATAAATATTGGGTGAGTGGCGACAACATGAACACGGAAATCACGGACTGGATTGATCGCAATTTTTTTGTTCGTGACTTCGCAGTTGTTTGGAGTATGCCAGAGGATTTCCTTTTTGCACAGCGCATGTGTCATGGCCATCAAATGAATCGCGTGGATCTCAGCTTTGCAGAGCAGTTTGAATTGTGAAAATGGTTGAATTTGAGCAAGTTGCCGAAAAAGAGTGTGTGAGTGAGGTGTTGTTTCATTCCAAAGGCATGGTTGGCCAGTTTTGAGAGGTCGCGGATGTCGCTCTAGTGGGCTATGGAGCTGAGAGCTTCCAGGATGGATTAACTTGGTCCTGATCTTTCCAAAAAGCCCAGGTTGATGAAATTCCCTCCAGGAGAACCGAAATGATAATAATAATAAATTTCGCTAGGAGCAGTGCGCCAAAACTCCACCAGGAGAGTCTGTGCGCTGGAGTGCCAGAGTATTAGGGAAAACAGGCCAGCATGCAAAGGGTTAATTTTTCGTTTCAGGGGGGGGGGGGGGGGTGGTGGTGGGTCATAACTAAACTTATTCCCGTAGCTATGCAGAAGACGTTACTTCAGTAACGTCTTCTGCATAGCTAGGGTACAAACAGCTTTAATTTGGTGTTTGTTTGTTTGTGTGTTTGTGTGTTTGTGTCACGCCTGGCGCTATCCCGTATCTGTCCCGTACCGTACCATCAAACACAGCTGGCCACATACAGCTGGCCGCAATATTCAAATAGGGCTTTCAAACGCAAGATCATAACGTGAAGCAACTTGGAAGAATGAGTATGAATGCGAAGTGTATGGGGGAATGCATGGTGGCGATAGTGAGGGTTCGAATCCCAGGTAATGCCTAAAAAAATAGGAGAATTGAAAAATTTATAACATCCCTTTTCTTTTTTTGCCGTCATCAAGGCGTTAGACGGTACCCTCGAAGGTACCTGTCCCGTACCTGTCCCGTACCTGTCCCGTACCTGTCCCGTACCTGTCCCGTACCTATGCCGTACCGTACCGTACATTCAAAGACGGCTGGCCACAATGCATATTCAAATAGGGCATTCAAGTACAAGATCATAACATGAAGCAACTTGGAAGAATTAGTATGTATGCGAAGTGTATCGGGGGATGCATGCAGGGCAATAGTGCGGGTTCGAATCCCAGGTTATGTCTAAAACAAAAAGTAGAAACTTATAAGAATTTATAACATCTCTATGCTTTTTGTCTAGGTCATCAAGGCAAAAAAGCCCTGAGCTTCCAAGCTCTCTCGCATCGTGAAAATGATATTTACGGATGGCCCCTTAATAGGTTCTTCATTAACATGCTTTTCGGTTAAATTTGCTGACACATCGTGATATTGACACTCATTATCATGTCCTTATTTCTGCAGGCGCTGAAAGCTATTCTAATCCAGGACGCTGCAAAAATGTGACCCTTTACTATCGACAAGGACATGGAGCACTCGTGAATTCTACTGAAGCCCGTGAGATGTGTCTGTCATCGGGAATGGACCTGCCCACAATGCGGCTATATAATGGGACACTTCTTACCGCCCATTGCCTATTCGACCTGATTCAACCCTGGTCTCTCGATATTGTAACGAGGCATGATCTCCCTGAATTGGAGCTCAAAGGTGTTTTTGTTTGGGCACTTCATGATGACCAAGAAGCTCTCGGTGTATTCTTTCGGAATGGACATCGGCGAAATTTTGTTGGGCAAACAACAAATCACCGGGTCGTTTGTGCTGGTACGTTGTTTCTTGTACCCATCATATCAAATAGGGCTTTCAAACGCAAGATCATAACGTGAAGCAACTTGGAAGAATGAGTATGAATGCGAAGTGTATGGGGGAATGCATGGGGGCGATAGTGAGGGTTCGAATCCCAGGTAATGCCTAAAAAAATAGGAGAATTGAAAAATGTATAACATTCCTTTTCTTTTTTTGCCGTTATCAAGGCGGTAGATGGTACCCTCGAAGGTACCTGTCCCGTGCCTGTCCCGTACCTGTCCCGTACCTGTCCCGTACCTATGCCGTACCGTACCGTACATTCAAAGACGGCTGGCCACAATGCATATTCAAATAGGGCATTCAAATACAAGATCATAACGTGAAGCAACTTGGAAGAATTAGTATGTATGCGAAGTGTATCGGGGGATGCATGCAGGGCGATAGTGCGGGTTCGAATCCCAGGTTATGTCCAGGTAATACGACACAAACATGTATGTTAACATGTGGGCCGGTTTGGAGGGCAGGATTTGATAATCCAGCACCCTTTATCCAGCAGAAAACGCTGTTGTAAAAGGTGCCAGATTACAGAGGGACGACTGTATCATAGCAGAATACGAAAGAACTTGAAAGCTCTGTGCACTCGCTGTGATTTTGCCCGGCTCATCATGCACATTATTCAAACTGATGGAAACTTTTTTGAAACACAATGATGGCTGTATAATGATGGCTATATAATGATGGCTGTAATACAAACAACAGTAACATAACAATAATTATTATCTTCAACATTGGGTCCCCCAATGTAAGTTACCAGTGTTCTATGTGCCCTCTTCTGCAGACTATACTTGGTGTGCCCCCCCTGCCCCACATGCCAGCTTTCGTAATTTCTCATACATTAATGGCACGACAAATAAAGGAACAATGGACTGTAACCCTGGATTCTATCGCTTTGGTACCCTGCCGATGATGTGCAGGGGTGGAAACAAGTGGAGTTCTGAATGCAAACGTGAGTCCGGAATCAACATTTACCATAATATTTGCAATTTTTCCTGTATTTGTTCAAGTCACATCTTGCTCCATTTCGTGGTGTGGGGCCCTTTGCTACCGTATTTCCTCGCATATAAAGCCATGGCGTTATAGGTGAAACATCGCTGTTTTGGACCAAATTTTTGGAGAAAATAGCCTCGGTTTTAACGCCATGGCGCTAAAAGTGAGAGACGCTTACATGAAAAAAATTGGCAGAATATGAACTTGGAGTACTCGCATGCATGTGCCGTTGCACGTTCATGTCCAGCATCCGGATACTTTAAACTTTCCCGGAAAATTTAAAATTGTGAACCTATTGTGTACAAGGTGGCATACAAACTTGTGTGAAGGTGCGGTGGCGGTATGGCATGTGACAGTGGGGATTATTCTTATATTCCACGATGGCGTGACGCCAATAAGGATGATTAATAAGTGCGATAGAACTGGTACTAGCCAGAAACAGCTAGATGGAAATTAACGGGAGGCAAGAAGCAATGGATCATGAAAAACAAGCGGGGGCAATAACGTTAGCAGGGGTGATCAAGATAGTTAAGTACACGTTCGAGATATCAGAAACCAGGGGGATGCGCGGAGCAGGAGCAAGTACTGCTTAAAAGAAGACTGGATGCATTGTTTCGGAAAGATTTTCTACGAGGTTGGGTTGTGATGTCGATAGGGAGTGAGTTGTAGAGGGTGAGGGCACTATTGATGGGGGAATCTCGGTGCCTGTTCGTGTGTGCGTGTCCGATGGAGTAGGTCCTTGTCTGTCGAAGGGTGTATGGTTGGTGTTGACGTTGTGGTGCAAGATGTGGTTGTTGCAGGTGTGGTGGGGAGGTTTGGTGGTGGATGTCCCATGCTAGTAGGGCTTGTTTAACAAGGAGTCGTGAGCTAAGGGTGGGGAGTTTTGCGTGATGGAGGAGGGAGCTGTGGTGAAGTGGTGCAAAGAGGGGAATCCGAAGGCAGATGCGTATAGCACGGCGTTGAATTCTCTCCAGTGTGTCCCACTGTTGCTGTGTGGTGTTGGAGAGGGCAAGGCTGCCATATTCGAGAACGGGTCGGATGTAGGTTGTGTATATTAGCAATAGGCTGGAAGCGTTCATTGTGCCACGTGTCTTTTGGAGTTGGTGTAGTAGTTTTTTTGGCTTTGTTGGTGGTTCCTATGATGTGTTGGGTCCATCGTAAATCGTCTTGGAGTGTAACACCAAGGTGCCTATGTTGGTGGACCTGCTGCAGCCGAGTCGAGTGGAGCGTGATGTGGATGGTGTGTTGGGGTTGGAAGGAAAGGACGACGGTTTTCGTGGTGTTGACGAGGAGATGCCAATCCTTCAACCATGGTCCTGCTGCGTCCACGGCACGTTGGAGGAATGCAGCTGACAAATCCCTCGTGTAATGCGTCGCGATGAGTGCCGTGTCATCGGCGAACTTGCTGCATTTAGTGTGAGAGTTTGTACATGCTGGGGGGAGGTCGATCGTGTACACCAGGAAAATAAGAGGCCCCAGGACAGAGCCCTGGGGTACTCCAGCTGGAATGGATTTCCATGATGACAAAGCGGAGCCAACCTTGACGCGTTGTCGGCGGCGAGTCAGGTAGCTTGTAAGCCAGGTAAGGGCAATGCCACGGACACCAAGGTGCTCGAGTTTGGCCAGGAGGCCAGCATGCCGGACTCGGTCAAAAGCCTTTGATAAGTCAAAGAAGCATGCTGACACTGCCTGACCGGAATCTCGGCTGGCAGAAATCTCATGCACTAGGCGGGAGAGCTGTAGTTCAGTACTATCCTTAGATCGAAATCCAGATTGGTCGGCCGGTAGGTGGGGCTCAATGTGGGTGTAGAGGCGTTGGTGAACAATCCTCTCCTGAACCTTGCTGACAACGCTTAGGAGCGAGATTGGCCTATAATTGGTGACCTCTGCACAAGAGGCTTTCTTGTGTAGAGGAATGATAGTGGCGTCGCGCCAGTCCTGTGGCTGCTCGCCTCGAGAGAAGGACTCGTTGAAAAGTGTTGCGAGGGAGCACGATATTTCGTCCGCAGTGATCTTGAGCAATTTCGTCGGGATGCCATCGTACCCAACCGACTTCCGGAAATCAAGAGCGGAAAGGAGTTTTCTGACCTCCTCCTGGGTGGTGATGATTTCCTTCAGTTCGCTTCCGATGATGCGCGACACGCCAATCTCTGGCACGGCTTCAGTTGGTCCGGAGACGGACTTCTGGCTTTCCGAAATGAAAAAATTGCTTCCGCCTTTTCTCCATCTGATCTAGCCACTGTTTCGTTCCCTGAAATAGGTGGAAGCTCCTTTTTCGGGGACGACCGCAGTGATTTCATTAACTTGTACAGGTTTCGCTGCGGGACACCAGTTACGTCGCCTTGCGCGGTTGTGGATACGAAGGCGGATTTAGCTTCTCTCAGTAGTGTTGGTGTCCTATTGCGTTGAGTAACGAATGTGAGCCAGTTCTCGGCGCTGCGAGTTCTGAGATACTGACGGTAGAGCTGATGCTTGAGTTTAATGCTGCAAAGAAGCTGTTGAGTCATCCATGGTCGCCGACCTGGGCATGTCTGGTGTGTACGTCGTGGTGCGAAGTTAGTACAGTACAAGCGTGCTGTGTTGATAAGCGAGTTATGCCAATGCGACCAGAGGTCTGTCATTGATAACTGCGGGATTTCCCCAGCTGGTGGCAAAAGCTGCATTGAGCTCAGGGCTTCTTTCAGTGCGACGACGCGATCAGGGTCCCAGTTCCAGCGCCAAGCTTCGACTTTTTGCTGGGTTGTTGGTGCTTGTGGTGGGCATGCAAGGGACACATGTCCTCCGACGAGTACATGATCTGACGCTCCGACAGGGGGATACGATGTGACAGATAGGTCTTCTTCTGGTACGTTGGAGATGACAACGTCAAGGCAGGACTTCAAGTTACCTCTGGAAATACAGGTCGGAAAAGACACGTGCTGGTTTAATCCTGCAGTGTCTAGTAGGTAGCTCAGCAGGGCTCCAGCTCTATCAGTGATATCAGTGGGAAGCCATGAGGTGTACTTTGCGTTCATATCTCCTACCAATAGAAACGGAGTCATGTTGCAGAGACCTAGACAGGGCTCCAGTTAATGGCAGAATGTGTACGGATCTGTGTTTGGAGGACGGTAGGAGCATCCGACTGTAAGTGATACATTCGGTAGGTCAAGTTCGAGCCAGAGTGATTCGAAGTTGCTCATCGTGATGTTTGTTTTGTGTTTGTGTGGGATGGATGAGTGAACATACACGGCGACTCCTCCGCCTCTACAGTGCTGCCGATCATGCCTATAAAGGGAGTATTCGGGGAGTTCGTATAGAGAGTCTGGCTCCAGGGGGTTTGCCCAAGTTTGGCGATAAAACTGGGTCTCTTTTCTATGGCGACCTGCGCAATCTCGTCCATTTTGTTGAACAAGCTGTGAGCGTTGAAGCTCAGGAAATTGAACTTTCTTGTCCCGCAGAAAGAGCGATCGTATGAAATATGTTCTGATTGCATAGCATTGTGGGGGAGAAAAGATTGTGCGTGAGGATTAAGCATGAGTATTGAAAGAAATGAAAGGACTAGCAAAGTAGTATAGGGACTTACTACTGGCATTGTGAGTCGATTCCTGTTGGCTTGTTCTTTTTCTTCGATTCGATGGAGAGGCCGCTAGCACCGTGATGCACTTCCTGGGGGCTGCTTTCTCTTCTTGCGATTCCGTGATCTCATGCCATTATCCTCAGGTCTATCGGGGGTGACACTTGGGCGCAAACGCTTGGAGTTGCCCAAGTTGACTTCGCCTTCGCATGAATCTAAATTGCAGTCTTGAGCCGGTGGTCGGTGTTGATGGTGGACATTTGTGGTCTGGTTTGATGCTACTGCTTGCCCCAGCGGTTCATGATCTGAGTCCAAAGTCTTCTGGCTCGGAGGAGCTTGACTGATGGTCATCGTCTGATTCGCTATCAGATTCCTTGCCTTGTTGGTTACTTTGTCGGTTGGCAACTATGTCTGAGAGAAGTACCTCCGCTCGCTCAGACTCAGTGGAGAGAAGGCTGGTGTTGTTTTTGGTTTTATGTTCGGAGGATGAGTCTACAGCTCTGTTGTTGGACGAAGTCTTGGTGGTTGATTTGCCTATTTGAGTCTTTTCCGGGCAGTCCTTGGCGATGTGCCCTGGCTTGTTGCATAGCCTGCATGTCGGTGTTTGATCAGCATGGTACACGCGGAAATTGCTCTTCCCGTCCCGTGATTTCACGTACGATGGTACGGTCTTGTTTGTGCCAAGTTTGAAGGTGGCAAACCTCACTCCTGTCGCAATGAAAACGCCATCCCGGATTTTGAGTCTGCCATGTCGTATGGCACCCTGCACCGTACCGTACTGGGAAAGTGCAGCTTCTACGGCTCCATCACTCACCCACACAGGAATGTCATGAATATGGAGCTGGACGTTGGGGTTACCCGCCAAACATTCCGGGGAAAAGCCAAGTTCACATTCGACGCAACGCCAACGGTACGGGACGCAAGGGCTTGTCGGAAGATCTGGGGTGAGCTGTAAAATCCTGTACGATTCGTACGACACGACATGCAGCAGTTGTTGCGATGTTCACCGTCGAACGGCGCGAGTCATAAGGCACGGTCCATACTGGGGTGACTTTTGGATCTAATTTCTCGTTTTTCGGGACTTCTTTTCAATTATTTCTCCTTGAAAGAAGCGGAATCAAGTTCACAATACCAGTTTTTCGTGAAGACCAAAAAATTAGCCCACAAAGTTGTGGCATTCAAAAAATAGCCCCAGGAAATGATAGAATAGTTCGTCTGTCACGCTTCTGAACTATCCCTAAATACAATAAGTGACTTGAGATCTTATGAAGTTGGTTGCTCCAACGAGGAGCAGACGCTTCTTGCCGAACTTGACACTTGACTGACTCACGACTGCCATCCGGAGCACACGAGGAGCACGTCGCACCTTCCGCTCGGCAAACCTGAAAGAAAGCACCACTCCCTGCTCAATACACAGTGTTTCGGGGAATTCATCCCTCATCAGTTGAGCTTGAGTAGGCTGAGGAAGATTGTGCCTGAAAAGCACCACTTATATACTGCTCTCCAGGCCAAACCATCACCAGGGATACAAACTTACAGAGACGCTTTGTTTCCAGCGCGACAAACACCCCGTGAAGCCCCAGGTAGCAGCGTGAGTCAGAGTCGCTCATGGAGTTGTGCTAATCAGACGTTCAGAGCCAGTATAGCTATTCACAACGCTGTCACCTCCAACAACTAGTCGCACGCCCACGTGAGGGACAACAATACAATTCTAAGTTCGTATGAGATCTTATGTTGCTAAAATTCAACTCAAGTCGTGCTAGCCATTCTGTGAGTTATCATGGGAAGCGCAGTGTTCGAAATGCTAAAAATTTCCAAGTACGAATCGGGAGCAGTCGGCGCACGACGCCGTCTCCTGTTCACACTCAAATTGCAGCCGTTTTGTACGCTTGCGTCCCCGTCACGCCCGTCTGCGGTATGAAAAGTTGGATCGATCCAACTCTTCCCGTCGCTTCCCGATCTGTACGGTAGTACGGTTGCGTTCCCGTTCCTGGTGTTCACATTGGACGCCATCAGACCATCCCGTCGCTTCCCGTCGATCCTTACGTCACTTCCCGTCGCGCCCCGTCGAATGTGAACTAGGCCAAATATGCCGTTCATTGAGCATGAAGCCGTTCTTGGACACCAAAATGGCTAATGAGGATTCCGTAAAGGTTATTCTGCACTGCCCGGATGAGCTCACCTGTACAGACAGGATTGCCTCAGCCTCGATTCCATGCTTTTCCAGGCACTGCACGTAGGTGGCCAGCTTGATATCTTTGACCGCGGGAAATACCACTGTCCGGGCCATCAGTTCTCTGGCGCTCAGTCCTCTCCATGGATCCATGGGTGCTTCCATAGGTTCACTGACTTCACCACTGCTCCCAGCGGCCCCTGGAGAGGGGGTCCAGCTAGGCAGCATGTCTAAAACAGATTTTGGGTCAGAGCTCGAAAAACCGCATCCGACTTCAAATTCAAAAAAAGAAGAATATGGGGATGGGTACATGTAGAGAGAATAACCGCTACTGTAGGTTCACTGAAAGAATTGAACTCACCTTTAACGCCGGATGCAACTTCCTCAGCATTGAATTTTGCTCGCTTATAACGTCATGGCTTTATAAGTGAGGGTGGCCTTATATTCGGATATAACGCCATGGCTTTATATGCGCGGAAATACGGTATGCACCCAAACTCTCATTTTGAGTGAAAGTGAATTTGACATGAGCGGCACTCAGATCTACAAACCAGCCTGTCTGAGAATACCGAAGTATGTGTGCAAATGGATCTCTCTCAAAATTTGCAGCAAATGTTCCCTTTGGGGGTGTAGATTGATTGTGCAAAGCCCTTGAAAAGAGTTTCTGGAGGGAACCTTGAAACTTGCATACCTCAAAAGTGGCCGAAATATTCCATTATTTATGGGTCTACAAACGAGTCACGCCACAGGTTATACGAAAAAGCTACGAGCAAAACTCCAACAAGCCGACATTACCTCACCTTAGAAGAGTTCATGGAGCAGTACTGTTTAGCCACGCCAGGATTCCAGATGATGAGGGCCATCACCCCCTGACACAACAAAGGATTGTCTTCAAAGTAACAAACTTACAAGCGCTGGCGAAACAGCCAGCTACGTCCTCAATTGGCAAGAACTATACACCGGCATATAGCAGAACACCTCTTCTAGCACTGAGGACATGCCCCCCCCCCCTCTTCCTTCTGGGGTTTCTTGAAATATTTTTTTTGAATTTTTCCATTCGACCATGCTGAAATTTGGCCGAAGTCATACCTGCGAAGGAAAGGTCGCTCCTTCGGGACGTCTCTTCAGCAATTTCTACTCCAACATTACTCCCAACGCTGCAGAACAAAGTGTATTGTTGGCTCTGACATGGAAAAGTAGTGATGATGACTTGTCACTCCAAACAACAAGCTTCTCCTTATGCCACCAACAATTTTTTGTGCGGCCGGTGATGCAAAAGTGGCTGAAGTCCTGAGCGCAATTCTTGAATTTTACTGCAAGAGGCACAGTGGAATCAAGTGCCTTGTGACGTAAGAATGCCAAATCACGTGAATCAGGGCTCAAGAGATTTCAGAGTCACCTTCGTCATGTGCGCATGGTACTCGCCTTGAACGCCCGTAGGCCTGGAAGCGATCACACTCATGTTGTAACTGCACTCAAGAAGACGCTAAAGGTGCTGTAGACCTAAGAACTGGGACTCTCCCTGACCATGTAGCTTAAAGACCAGTGAAATGCTGATGAAATCACATTCTTAACAAAGTAAGACATCTGTCATGCAGTTCACATGACAAGTGCGTGCAGCCAGTGCTGTTTGCGTACTAGTGAACACAAAGGGACCGAGCTAGCAGCTCCTGTCGAGGATCGACATGAAAACAAGGGACTTTTACTGTTGGACTATGTTTGGGGTGGCAGGAGGCGAGTGTGAAAGATGCATAACTCGCCCTGCTGTATGGGGCATATTTCAATGGCTTGCTGACATTGCAACACTCCTAGGACAGTTTGTGGGGTTCCGAAGAAGACGTCCAGACGAAAATCCAGCTTCAAAGAGTTTTAAACACACGACGAGGAGACAACAATTTGATAACCGCAATCAATAAAACTACTACCTCCGACAAGCGAAACTTGGCGCGTTTTTTGTTTTTGATTTTTTTGTGTTGGTACCACAACTTCACAAGGCTGTGAGGCACTCGTAGATCAACGACCTACTTGTAGCTCCATGCACCCGGTTGCAGGAAGCCAAGCGACGAGCTGTTGAGTGGCACATGGCTCAGAGGCAAGCCAGTCTCTCGTGTACCAGCAAAACAGTGCGCTCGTCCCTTCTGCGAAGAAGAATCGTCGTGCTTTCGCGTTGTAATGGAAAACCAAGGAGTTCTCTCTCTCCACTTGGTCACTCCGCCAGCACAGAGTCCATACGTCCATCCCAAACAATCCTAGCGTCTTTCAATAGCCACCAGAGCGATGCGTCTCTGGTGGCTAAGGAAAATCGCCGGGAATTGCTACAGGCAATTATTTTGGGCAGTTGGCGAGAATACCCGGCAAAACAGTTCGAGTCCAGGCGCTTGTGGAGGTGTTGGACAGTTTTTACCACGTCAACCTGGATAGTGAGGGGTGGCGGCGGAAACGACTACCCTCGACACCGTCGCTCGAGCACAGCACACAGGATCGACATCGAGATTTTCAGAGCGATTACAACAGAAGTACTTGCTGCAACAGAATCCGCTCTAGTCGCACTTTGGTCTCAAAACAGGAACAATTCCTCTCCAGACGAAACTGCGATCTCTGAATCAGAGGAGAGTGATTCAGCCGAACAGATGTCTCTAATGTCCTTATTGAGCAATACGAAGTTGAATTTTGGTGAGTCAATCCTTAGTTTTGATTGTAAAGTGAGAGTTATTTCTAGTATTTGAAGTAAAAAAAAAACGCGCCAAGTTTCGCTTGTCGGAGGTAGTAGCTGAACCGACATTTGTGTACTTTATTCATGCAATGTAAAAAACGGTGGAGACGATGTGCAATAAAACGATAAAAATATGAAGATATGGTGTAGGTGTAATAGGTAGCCGAGTGGTAGGCGCGGTGAAATCAACAATAATTACTTTTATTCTACTTTCAGGTACACACCTGAGATATAATCGTTCGTGAAAGAAGAAGCGGCAAAATAAATAACTTTCTCTCCGGTGCTCACCTAGAGGCTGAATCCTTATTCTTCGAGTTAGCTTTCATTGCTATCCAATCTAATCTAATCTTCTCTTCATCAAAACAGAAATGCTCAGCCGCTTATATGCAGCAGACGCCGCACGCTTACATACGGAGATACACTAAATATACGTCAGGCAAAGCTCCGTATTAGTTCCGTACTGCTTCCGTATTGGTCGGGCAGGGATACTACACCCTCCCTTCCTACAGATAATCACGCCCTCGTGATTTTCAAAAAATTAGTGAAGAGTTACGAACACAGCGTCAACCGGAAGATGGCAAATAATATATCGGAAATGATAACGTTTAGAGTAGACAGAATAAATGAACTGATAACAAATCATAAAGTAGAAGCACACCAGGTTCACACGATCTCACGGGGTCAAAAGGGGAAAGAACTGTCCTCCAAATAGGACCTGAAAATCCACAGCACTCTTGCTGCACAACGCTGGCACAACCCGCCAGGAACATCGCAGTTCAAAAAACCTAACTGAATACACTATAACTATAGGGGGCGTTGTCACACACGTTGTCCCACGTTAGCTGGGTAAGCCGTGGCTCACCATGATCAGACGCCTACCAAACTAAACTGGATTCACACACTCGCATAAAGGAAGACTGAAGAGAACAGGGAGACTGAAGGAAGACAGGAAAGAAAATGCCATACCTGGAATCAGCGTTAGTAACCACGGCGGCGGCTGGAGCTACGGCGGAGGCCAAGCCACGTTTTATCTTCATCTTGGTTGAGCCGGTCACTCAGAGCGGCTAGCTCGGCGCCAGACAAATGACCTCCCTCCTCGTCTTGAATCGTGGTCTTCACATTGTCGATAGCATCACTTTGCGCGACGTAAAGAGTGATGGTCTAGCCAGGAAGAGTGTTGACGAAAATCTGCATTCCACCACGGAGGCGAAGTACCAAAGTGAAGAGTGGGCTCCTGCGTCCGACTGCGGGCCGGCGAAAATCAAACGCTGCTGGTCTTGGGGAATACCCTCCCTTGATTCGTCGCAGGGAGCTGCAGCGGGTTGAGCCATGGGGGTCTGGGGTCGAATCACGTTGTTTTATTTAAAACTACACCGCTGCCACCAATGTAATGGGTTGCCGATATGGATTGAGGCTCCAGTCTCTCCGGAGGCGTGGGTTCGAATCCCACCGCTGCCACCAATGTAATAGGTAGCCGAGTGGTAGGCGCGGTGAAATCAACAATAATTACTTTTATTCTACTTTCAGGTACACACCTGAGATATAATCGTTCGTGAAAGAAGAAGCGGCAAAATAAATAACTTTCTCTCCGGTGCTCACCTAGAGGCTGAATCCTTATTCTTCGAGTTAGCTTTCATTGCTATCCAATCTAATCTAATCTTCTCTTCATCAAAACAGAAATGCTCAGCCGCTTATATGCAGCAGACGCCGCACGCTTACATACGGAGATACACTAAATATACGTCAGGCAAAGCTCCGTATTAGTTCCGTACTGCTTCCGTATTGGTCGGGCAGGGATACTACATAGGCAAAAAATATGGATTCAAACAAGTTTTCGTACAACACTCATCAGGAATCGTCGTTGTACTAAAGGACACTGAAACAAAAATTGAACTATTATAGAAAATCTAAGTTAGAGAAATAACACTAAGAGCAACAACAGTGAAATTTACAAGTGTGAATTTCAACAATCAAAGCGAGAACTGAACAAAGGAGAAAGGAAGGAAAGACAACGTGATAACACATAACAGCGGCTTTGGCTGAGGCGGTGCCGCTTGCGGTCCCGGTCCCACTGCCTCCTCCTGATCCTCCGCCATCGGTTCTTGCGGCGGTGGAGCTTGCCAGTGGCAGACCGCGAGCAACACTGACAGCTGCATTAACACTACAGATGCCGACTCAAAAAGACCCACCTTGCATATCAGTAACTCCCACACCAACACCAACAACGCAATCTACAGCAACCACAACTAATCCACCATCCAAGCCCATAATTGAAAGACCAAGACGATCAACAGCCAACTACAACAGAAGCTACGCACTCAGCGGACGAGGGCGAAAGGAGGGATGTGATAGCAGGGGGACGGCCGAGTTGAGTTCAATGGACCCGGTCAGGCGGGATGGACGAGACAGAGAGAGTACAGAGGAAGCGGAGGATGGAACGGACGGCGGAGGGAGCAGTGAGTCGGAGAGCAGTGATGGGAGTGATGGTGAGAGTGCCGGTGAGAGTGTTAGTGTTGTGCGTAGGTTTCGTGGTAGCAAGTCTTCAGTGTACAATCATCTGCTGGCTAGTCCTGATTGTTGCGGTGCGTATTCCGACTCTTCGTTCACTGTATTGTGCCGTGGTCGTCATGGTTATGGAGTACAGTTAAAAGTGTTGGAAGCTATCTATGAGCAAAGAGTTGGTGGACAAGCCGTTGATTATTCACTCTCATTGTAATATCAAAAAGTATTCTTTCTTGACCAAAGAGTGGTATATTTGATAACATTTAATAACGATAGAAATTTTTACGATACTTCTCCAGACGTTTCGTTGTTCTGAACAACATCGTCAGTGGATCTTTATCCACTGACGATGTTGTTCAGAACAACGAAACGTCTGGAGAAGTATCGTAAAAATTTCTATCGTTATTAAATGTTATCAAATATACCACTCTTTGGTCAAGAAAGAATACTTTTTGATATCTATGAGCGTCTGTACAAGCCTAATTTGTGTGTACAGAAAGATAGTATAATTGGGTTGCAATTGTTCAAGTAACGTGTCGTGTTTAGTGTGGCCAAGCTTGGCCGTTAATGTTCTAGGTGTAATGTACTGCTGTTATGTGTTATCACGTTGTCTTTCCTTCCTTTCTCCTTTGTTCAGTTCTCGCTTTGATTGTTAAAATTCACACTTGTAAATTTCACTGGTGTTGCTCTTAGTGTTATTTCTCTAACTTAGATTTTCTATAATAGTTCAATTTTTGTTTCAGTGTCCTTTAGTACAACGACGATTCCTGATGAGTGTTGTACGAAAACTTGTTTGAATCCATATTTTTTCCCTACACCATTTCTTCATATTTTTATCGTTTTATTGCTCATCGTCTCCACTGTTTTTTACATTGCATGAATAAAGTACACAAATGTCGGTTCAGCTAGTTTTATTGATTGCGGTTATCAAAGAGTTTTGTTCTAGATTTCTGCACTGATGATGTGTATGCATAATGAAGCCTGCCTGGGAAATCTTAGAAATTTCCTGGCTAGCTTCACTATTTCGACACTCTCAGACATGACGCCCACTTCAGGATAAGTCTTTTGTATGGGTGGTTGACCAGGCATGGATCTGTGTGTTTGTATGTATGTTCTTTTTTCAGCCGTGTGCTCCCTGCCTGTAATTGCCCATAGTTCTACAGTCACGGGGGAGAATGAATTAAATGGAAAGTTTTACAAGTACCGAGTCAAGTGTTCTGAAGGCTTTTACCCATCAACAGATTTCCCCCTTCCATGTAATGAAAGTGCAGGGACCTTCGTAAACCCGGTGACCTGTGATAGTGAGTCCACCATGTAGAAATAAAACTCTTTCTTGATACTATTAACGCAATAAATAGAGTAAGCTGTGCACTCAGTACAAACACCATTAGCACCATTGTTTCCATGTTTTAAAGCTTGTTCCTTGAACGTGTTTGTGGCCATCTCTGACTGAGTGCGCAGCTTACTCTATTTATTGCGTTAATTACATTTCTATATGAACGTAACCTCTCTATGTTATGCTAATGATACTTTTGCCCATCAGATTATTGGGCAATGACCCCGTCTCACCTCGTGAAGTTAAATAAATTATAATGAACGACGCGGAGACAACAATTTCAAAATAGGAATAAAAGAAGGTATAAATTCTTCCATCATCAAAACATGAAGGAAGTCATTGAGGTTTCTAAGATCTAGATTTTCGCTTTTTCTCTTGTCTGTGGAAAGTAAGGGAACATAATGTGAAATACACAAAATTACTCTCAATGTTAATGTCAATTTTTGTTACGACCAAACATCACCCGACATGGCCAAATTTCCGATTTCACTCAAAGTTGGCTCCTTTTCTCCCTAGGTGGACCTCATTCGCCCACTATGACAGTTTGTCTAGAAACACTCCGCTCTTGAGAATATTGACCGAAATGAAAAAGAATACAATAGACAAACAAATAACTTTTCTAAGCACTCGCAGACTCCAAACAAATAACTAACAGATATTCAAACAAGACGGTACAAGAAGCAAGGGTCACTGCTGCTCACAACAGCACAGCTCAGCCAAACCAACTATGTTCGCACAATGACCGAGGTCCACTTGGGGAAGTATTCAAATGTCGGACTCTCCAATGGGCAGGCACCAGCCGAATCCAACCTTGTGGCAGGAAAGCACACACGGAGTACCTCCATATACCTTTTCGCGACACTGCCAGTGGGCGCCCCCCCCCCCTCAAAAGTTTCGACCTTGGTTTCGAAAAATAAAAGGCAGGGCGCCGGGGCTAGCTATAGTGTTTTTTTGTAGGCTAGGCTCGGGGCGCGCGTGGCCTGAAACGATCGTCCAAAAGCGGTTGCACGCGTGGTAGGGTGCTCGACCTGGTGTTGATTGTACACACTACAGTCCAGAGTACAGTCTACAGAGTACAGTGAGCATGCACGACTACAGAAACACGGTGACCTGACTGTGTACACTGTACTGTTGTACAGTGTGATCTCTGTTGGGACGCGCTCGATGCGTCTTCAATGTAGATCTACATGTACGTACAGATATCGAAGAAAGGTCTTCGAGTCAACCAAAACACGATTCGAATGTAGAGGGCTCAGGCGATCATCCTCGTTCGAATCGTGTTTTGGTCGACTCGAAGACTTTTCTTCGATGTCTCAGCGACATCCCAAAAGGCCAAGCTCTAGCCAGCAGAGCCTGGATTTTTGGTAAAGCGTTCCTCTGGCGGCGCGACTCCTGCTGCCGCTCCAACAGGAAACAGTGGGAGTGATGAAGTCGCTGTTATTCCAGTTGAACTTTCGGAGCGGACTGGCAGTCACACTCCGCCAGACGTGGAAGCACCTGTTGTCAGCGAGCAGCCAGAACAATCATGAAGAACAGCGCACAGTGACGAGTGGACATAGTGCTGCTATGTAAAGGATGCTTTGAGCGGTGAGAAATATGTATTGTTGGACTCGCATAAATTGCAGTTGATTCACTAACATATTTAAACGGCACATTTTGATATTTGATATTAATTTTATTATTTTAACCCTTTGCCGGTCTAACTCAATGTATGTGAGGGGTGGTCACGCAAATACATGTATACACAACCAGCAATAACTCAAGAACCATGTGATGTAGGTATGGGTAAACAATACCATATTTTCAAAATCTGTACCCTGAACGCGTCCAGAAAATTCAAATATGACTAGGTCGAGGCAAGGAGAGGGCCCATGGTAGCCCTTCAAGTTGAGAGAAAATACAATTGCGAATGAAATACACGAATATCACAGCACGAAGGGCATACCAAGTTCGTGATGGAGCTGAAGTCGTACGGTAAGGGCTACATCTTTACAAGAAATGTAGGCTCTCTACAATACCGCCATTGAACACCAACACCTCGCCATCGGCGATACGCCAGCAGCAGCAATTCCCATTGCACGATATCGCAGTTTCGGTTTGTTCATCTCAGCGCTGCTCACGTCAGATTCATTCTCGCTCAGATGAGTACTCAGGCACTAGCTTACGCATGCCGTGATTCTCACGGCCAGGCAAATCAGCTGATCGCACCTGACGAGTCCTTGTGACAGTGACTGTCGCCGGCGTGTCGGCAGCAAGAAGGCTTCCTCTCTTTTTGGAGAATTTTGTTTCTTCATTCGTGGACGATATATTTTTGAACTAGCAGGACTCAACGGAGCTCTTTTTCTCAACACACTACACTGCAATACCTTCCGGGAGATCCAGCCTGCACTGGTGATGTTACTGCTCTCAGAACGCTTGTCAAACACGGCCCCAAGAGATGCACTCGCATTCTCGAAATACGCGCATGGCGGATGGTCGTCTTTTCCAATTTCAACAAACTTCAGTCGATCGATACGGCAAAAAATTGTATGGTAAGCACGGTTGTTTTGTACATTGTCAGAAAGCCTTCGACCTCAGCTATGCGTAGAGTGCCATTTTAGCTGTCTCCTAGTAACAAGACGACAAAAATGAGGGCCAAACATTCCGATACTATAGTATCGATTCGCTTATGGTAGACCGGTAAAGGGTTAAAGGATTTCCCAAAGGCATAGCGTATCGGGGGGATCTCCTAACAGTGAGAACAATCATTAATTTATATACTAGTAAAGCGACTTGTGCAGGCAAATATATGCTGTTTATAATGAGCGCAAAATTGTGTCCGAAATTCTGAAAAAGAATCTATAGCGGTAATTTTGGGTGAAAGGCAATTCCATAATTTGCCGATTTTATGTAAGAAAAGGGATGATGAAAATTTCCCATGAGAGTTGAAAACAAGCTTGTTCGGTCTGCGTTCAGTACGAGAAGTATTGATATCAAAAAGGGATGAGATATGAAGTTGAAAATGGATGTGTGAGATTTACGGCTTCTTGACATCGGTTTTCAAAAATGGCTGACCTGGGACAGTAGCATGATGTCTACCCCCACTACATCCCGGCTGCAACCCCCCCCCCCCCCCCCCCCCCCTCTGCCAAATCCTGGACACGCCACTGACCTGTGTGTCACCACAGTGTGTTTCAACAAAGCCTTCGAATGAGGCATACATGCCTCTCCGGACAGCTGTCATATGCTCCGCTGGATACGTTGGCCACAACTCTTGTAATGCGGCTGCTAGGTCAACCAAGAGAAGGAACAACCAACACGTTGGCCGGGTGCATCGCATCAAAAACACTTTTCTTCCTCAGCATGACGCCCATACTCCTCTGCCGTGCACGCATGCCTGTCACGCTCCCCCGGCCAGGATGTCAGGTGCCCCTGCTACAGTTCCGGTCTTCGGGTTGCTGCGCTTGGCTGTTGGGAACACAGACAGTGAATGGCCAGATTTCCACTTCCCAAAAAGTCGAATACATCGCGATTCAAAGCGCTAGTCGCGATCATTTTTCTTTGGTGCTTCCTTTGATCTTGCCATCACGATCTCCCAAGCAAAAGTAAGCTAGATGTCATGTCAGACACTCTCTGACATAACATAGTTGAAATTGCTTTGAGTTCCTATCAGCACAGATCTTCGTTTTCCTTGTTCTTTGAACTTTACTTCCTTTGTACTTCTACTTTCGAATTTCACTGTTTGTATTATTTTCTGACTTTTCTTGATGTTCCGTTATTTTTGTGCACTGCGTGCCAGTACAGCTTGTGTATCGTCATGTCAGCGTCACATCATGTTTTTCCCATATGCATGCACGTGATCTACGCATTTCTTCTTTGGAGCGCTGTGTGAAACGTAGCTTTGTGTGCGCCAGTGTCTTCGTTGTTGAGAGTTATTGAGAAGACGGGCAAGTTAGTTGGTCGTTTCGGTTTCTGATGTGCGGTAGAAAGCGTCTCCACGCTTACAACTCCACTTCTTTTTACTGATCTTATTGAACGCAGCACGTATGCAGTCGGCACTGTGGTGATATTGCAAACATACATGTATTCCAAAGGAAATGGGTGATAAGCAGGTATAAAGAGTATGGTCCGAGGCTAAACAATATACAGGAGATGTGATATTTTCCTTACGCGACTGTTGTGAAATGATGTGTTGTTTTCCTGTGTGATGGCATTCCCCAAACTGTCTCGTCTAGTCGCGTGCATGTGTGATATGAGCATGCGCGATTTTGTAGTCGACAGTCCTTTTGTCAGTCTTCTTGTTCGTCCCTTTGAATGTTGTCTCCATTTCCGTAATGTCAATATTATAAATAATGTAACAAACCAGTCTTGTCCTTTGTGTCCTGCGTCCCGGGGAACGGAATGGCTGTGATTCTGTTACAACGTGGTGCCGAAACCCGGGACGCAGAGGATGAGTTAGTTTGTAGTGAGTCTGTTCGTCGTCGTCGTCAACAACGAAGTAACTGTTACTTTGAAGTAAACAGAGCGTGGGAGCGGAGGAGGTGAAGAGCTGGTGGGAGCGGAAGACGACGCGGAGAGGAGGCAGAGAAGGTGATGGACTAGAACAGTCACTGTGGACTGGAGCCTGAGACGGCAGGAACCGCGACGGAGCGTGTGGCCGTGGCTCACCAGAGGACAGTGGACGAGTCTGGCGTCACCGACTGTCTGTCGTCCTTGTTGTTCGTCTTGTTGTCTTGCTTGCCATGTTGTTCTCTCTCTGTTCAGTTCGTTGCTTGTTGCTGTGTTGTTTCAGTTTGGTTGTCGGTCTGTTGCGCTTCTGTTCGTTCTGTTGTTCTCCATTGTTTTTGTTGTAGATTTATTTGGTGCGGCTGTGCGCATGTTATTATTTTGTTGGAGCTTCGGCTCCCGTGTTTCGGTTGGCCTTGTGTGGCATGGCCTGGTTGCAGAGCGTCGGCTCTAGGTTTTTGTTTGGCCCTGTTTCGTGGCCCGGATATTATTTTAGAGCGTCGGCTCTAGGTTGATGGTTGGTTTTCGTTTTTCTGTTCTGCTGTGGTTCCTTTTGCTGTTGTGCATGTGGAACGTGGTGTCGGTTTATTATTTTGTGGAATGTCATCAAGGGGGCAGGTGTTGTGAAATGATGTGTTGTTTTCCTGTGTGATGGCATTCCCCAAACTGTCTCGTCTAGTCGCGTGCATGTGTGATATGAGCATGCACGATTTTGTAGTCGACAGTCCTTTTGTCAGTCTTCTTGTTCGTCCCTTTGAGTGTTGTCTCCATTTCCGTAATGTCAATATAAATAATTTAACAAACCAGTCTTGTCCTTTGTGTCCTGCGTCCCGGGGAACGGAATGGCTGTGATTCCGTTACACGACCAACAACCGACTTTTACTATACCAAGTGTCATATTAGACCTGTACAGAGCGACCACAACTTGCCGAAAGTGCCTTCTTGGCTGGCATAGCTGACTGCAACAGGGTTGAAGTGAGGTGTACTTTGCTTCCATGAAAATATGCTATGCTAGTGAAGTAACGTCTTCTGCATAGCTACGGGAATAAATACAGAATTAAAGCTGTTTGGACCATGGCTAGCGCCTAGCCCTTCTCCAAAGGTGCTCTTTTAATTCGCACTTATGGGGTATTCACACGACAGGCAAATCCACGTGCACCGGAAAGTTGCTATGGTATTTTACCCGTGAAAACCTTGCTACCTGGCTACCTGGCTACCTGGCTACCTTGCTACCTGGCTGGAGGACATTGGCCTGCTCCTCAATACTTCCAAGACACAAGTGCTCTTCATCCGGCCACGAAGTGCGGCTGCAATACAACCGGAGGTCTTCTGCAATGGCGAGAAACTTTGTGTGACCCCTACAGCCCAGCTTCAGCCCTACAGCCCAGTACTTCGGTTTAGTGCTGGATAATGATTTATCCTGGGCTCCACAGGTGGAGTATATTGGTCGCAAGACAGCGCGAACAATTGGTCAGCTCTGGAGGCATGGGCGAGGACTGAGTTTGCTTACCCGGCAAACGTGGTTCTTGAGCATGATCCTTTCCCAGCTGTGTTATGGTTCAAACAGTTTCTTTCCAGGACTTAGCGCACACCTGCTTAGTCAGCTTGAAAAGATGTTCAAGGCTGGCATCCATGCAACCTTGCAACAGCGGCTCTTGACTCCAACTGCCCCGCTGCTCTCTCTGCTCAGCATTGTTAGTCTACCACACACATATACACACAAAATTGTCGTATTTGTTCATCGATGCATTAACTCCTCCTGTAGCCCCCTTCTTCAACAATTATTCACCCGAACGGCCCCAGAGACTGTTCCGGAGGATCAGCGCACCACACGGGGCCAAGTGTCGAACTTGCTTCAAGTTCCCTTTCTTCGTGGGCCTGCGGGACGATCGACCATGATATTTCGGGGAAGCATTCTCTGGAACGCTCTCCCCTCCGATTTTAGAGTGATATGTGTCCCTGGTCCCTTCCGCAAAGCTCTTTCTGCCATTGATATACTTACCTTGTGAATATCCTCGCTATACCTTTATTATCTGCCATAAACTCCAACCTTCTCGTCTATCAATCATTTGTGCATGCATGTCTATAAAATCAACCACGTATTCCTGACTCCATGAAATTGTCTTTCTATTCTTTGACTCCATGAAATTATTGTCTTTCTATTTCTGACTCCATGAAATTGTCTTCATATAATTTTTTTCCTTTTCTTCTTTGGTCCTTTCTGTCTTATATTATTATCATTTCTTGTTTTCCCTTGCATATCATCCCTTCATCATTCTGTGAGAACCTGTCCTATGGGCAGGTGAGAAGGCATCTCTGCCTGTTCATTTGGTGAAGTAAAATAAACAACAACAACAACAACGAGAAAGTTGCTGAAAGTGGCTGAAAAGTGAAAGCGAGCAGGGGGCCCACTTTCACGATAATCGTGGCGTGCACGAGTATATTTACAACAAAAAGCGCGAAACAAGACTTGATTTTTTTACGTGGCTCTTCAGAGCATGATATTATCGTATGTGTGTTTTGAAAGTTTGAAATACCCATGGCTACTGGTCGGTGAAGCATTCAAAAATGCAACGTGCCTGTCGTCGAGTGCAGCTGTGTGAATCCACACAGTCACTTTTCTCGTATGTCACTCCCTGTAAAACGTGCAAGTGCCTGTCGTGTGAATACCCCATTAGTGCTTTTCGCGTCCCTCAAAACTGGCTGTAAAAATGCTCTTTTTCAGTGAAGCAGGCAAAAAAGTGCTTTTTCAAAATGACAGTTGCTGGGCTACAATGGTTAAGAAATTGGCTGCCGAGTGCCGACTGATCGGCTGTAATTTTATAGCCAAATATATAATTAAATATATAGACAGTTGTCTAAAGTCCCTAGGCTGCTTACAGTGCTCAATCGCCCGCTTCGGCCTCAAGACCAAAAACTGCCCCCCGAAGGTACCAGAGATGAAGGGATTTGAGGATGACGTCACGAAGATGATTGAGAACCTGAGATTCCGAAGAGTATCTGATGACTTCCAAGCCTAGCTTAAGACCGACATCCAGAAGATCAAGAAAACCGAGCACATCATCGTGAAGGCTGATAAGACACGGAATCTTTATCAAGTCAGCAAGGAACAGTATCATAAGCTCCTACACGACAATATCACAAGGACGTACAAGGCAGCCCCCGATGGCGTATATGATGAGATTAACTGTGAGGCCAAGGAGATCGCAACAGCGTTGGGAACTGGGGAGCGCATGGAGATACTGCCCAAGGCAAATGCATTCATTACACTGAAGGACCATAAGCCCCGCTTTGCCAATGATCTGCCGTGCAGGTTAATAAATCCTGCCAAGCCGGAGATGGGCATCATTAGCAAGCAAGTGCTCGAACGAATGACGCAGAAAGTTTGCGAGTTGACATCCATTAGCCTGTGGAAGAATACGGCGTCTGTTCTCGACTGGTTTGTGAAGATCAAGGAAAAGGAACGGATGACATTTGTGTGCTTCGATATTGTGGAGTTTTACCCAACAATCACTGAGGAGCTATTGACCTGTGCCCTATCATTCGCGAAGCAGTACGCTAACATATACCAGCGGGAGGAAGACGCTATCATGCACTCGAGAAGATCCCCGCTATTCAGCGGCGAGAGGCAGTGGGTAAAGAAGAAGAACAGTGCGTTTGATGTGACTATGGGGTCTTTCGATGGTGCCGAGGCGTGCGAGCTGGTCGGCGCCTTTTTCCTCTCTGAGCTGAGCCAGCACATAGACCAGAGCTCAGTTGGCCTTTATCGCGATGACGGATTGGCTGTCGTACGCGATATGTCAGGCAGTGCTGCTGATCGTCTCAGAAAGACCATAGCTACTGTATTCCAACAACATGGCCTGAAAATAACGATCGACGTGAACATGAGAGTGGTGGACTTCCTAGATGTCACCCTGAATCTTGACACTGGAAAGTACAAGCCGTGTCGAAAGCCGAACAACACACCACTGTATTTAAGCACGAGGTCGAACCATACCCCAACGGTACTGAGAAACCTCCCTAAGGCGATTGAGCAGAGAGTGTCAGATATATCGGCCGATCAGCAGACGTTCGACGAGGCGGCGCCGTTATACCAGAACGCACTGAAATCTAGTGGATTCGCTTCAACGATTGAATACCAAGAGAAGGCGACACGTGCTACAGGAAGGAACAGAAAGAACCGTCGGAGGAAAGTGATATGGTTCAACCCACCTTTCAGCAAGAATGTGAGCACAAATGTGGCGGCCAGATTCTTGCGATTGGTGCAGAAGCACTTCCCTGCGAATTCAAAGCTGCAAAATATTCAACAAAAATGACGTCAAGGTTAGCTACAGTTGTATGCCCAACGTAGCCGCAGTGATAAACGGGCAAAACAAGATGCTACTTGAGCCGAAACGCATCGAAAAGCCATGCAACTGCTGAGCTCAACCAGAGTGCCCGCTGGACGGCCGATGCCAAGCGCAAGAGGTCATTTATGAAGCGCACGTGGGGAAAGAAAACGAACAGAAGGTGTACATTGGATCAACTGAGCCACCATTTAAGAAACGACACTATAATCACAAATCAAGGAGGAACAACACGGAGCGGTCCAACCATGTATGGCGGCTAAAAAAGATGAACGCACCGGTCACCATCAAGTGGAGGATTGCTGAGCAAGCTGAAGGGTACAGCAACGTAAGCAAACGGTGCAACCTATGCATGACAGAGAAATTCCGCATCATCACCGCCGACAGGAGCACCCGCCTGAATAAGAGGAGCGAGTTAATCTCCAAATGTCGTCATGCCAACAAGTTTCAACTCAGCAGGGTAACGTAATGAACAACAAAATACATGAGCCACGCCAGGCTGGGGGTGGCTGTTTGGCCCGTCGGGGCCGGGAGGTGGCGGTCGGGGCTGGGTTCCGCGGGGTGCGGGAATGGTGAGCACTCCCCAGGGCTCATGGCTCACGCGCTTTGGCGGATCTTGGCTTCTGTCGCCGGTTTTCCGATGCCTTGGCGGGTGTGGTAGTCACCCCCTGCCTGGCGTGAGTGATTCCCACAACACAATCCCCATCACCTTTTTTACCACCCTAGGTCACAATTTGATGTGTAACAATGCAGCACAAATCTGTACTGATGTGTTGCCAGAAAATCGCGCTGTTTCTCTACCCTGGCTATGCTCTATACTCTCAACATCTTTTTCCTCTTATAATCACGCTGATTTTGTCATCCTTTTTCCTCGCGCTATTGAAATGTACCTCCATCACCTTTGTCCCCTTCTCCCCTACTCCGTATACATATATTCTAGTGATTGTTAGTCTTGGTCATATGCTGTCTGATGAAGTGTTCTGACACGAAACTCGGAGTAACAGCGGAATGAGACTTGTTTGATTCATTGCTGTGTGGTAATAATTTGTAAATAAATTTTTCTTCTTTCTTCAGGGGTCGACCTCGGACGACTTTGGTAACGGTCTTGCAGACGGAACTGTTATCATGGCATGGACTTACCCTCCACCAGCCGCTAGATGTTGACACAGTCCGCACAATGGCAGCGGACCGACAGGCATGGCGTGGAGCCCGCCCCACCTAACAGGACTGACCAGACATGTTGTATGCATATTCTATTTTATTTTATACTTTGGATGAAGTTTTCCATTAGTCATATTGGTGTTGTTGCTAACGGCTTTTGTTGACGTCACTTCTGTCATTTTATTGTATCGTATTACTCTTCAGACATCAATCCTGAATGGCATAAGCGAAAGTGGCACCCCCGCCACCTACGCGAACATGCTTTTAATAATAATAATAATATAAATAAATATATTTATCACTCTCTTATTATTGACCCCCACAGAGACTTGTGATCTCTAAGCGGTCAAATATCAGCATAATATTGACCGCTTATATTGACCACTTATTATTGACCACTTAGGGCCTGGTCAGACTGCGGCAACTTTTGGTTGCCAGACGAAAAAAGAACAGCGTCCAGAATTTGAATCGCGATCACACTACACATGTGGGGAGAATGAAAATTCAAACTTCACTTCGAGCGTCAAGTGGTATGCTAGTCAGTTGAAAGTACTTGAGGCTGTTTGTATTCGTTTGCATAAGCCTGATCTTTGTAAGCAGAAGAAACATGTAGTTGCGTTAAAATTGTTTTCGTAGGTGCACAGCATGATTGTTTGTCTCACTACATAGTTTTAGCGTTATAATTATTAGTTTTTCACCCACCGTTGCACTTAGCTCTCACTTCACTTCTATTGTCTCACCTTCCCTCATTCTATTTTGGCACTGTATTTTGTTCTCGTAACACATCATTGAATGTATATTTAATCATTGTTCAGCATGGTTACTCTTCAGTCACGACTTTCCACTGATGAATGTGACAAGAAAATTAATTCTGGTACACTTTCATGACTTCGTTGTAGTGTGGCAATGACTGCAGAATTTGTTCTTTTTATTGCTATTATAAAATAATTGTTGTCTCCACGTCGATTATTTACTATTACAATAGTATTCCTTTCTTCCTATAGAAAAGCAAAAACAGTTTTAGGTATCTTATGTCGTGATAAATCTAGTATTGCCCTCATAATCGGTCAATATATGAAATATAGACCTCGTAAAAGACCTCGGGGGACCTCGGTCTTTTACTCGTTCTATATTTCATATATTGACCTCTTTAATCGTGCAATAATAGATACATAATAAAGAGTACATAAACCAGAGTGTGCAACTGTGCATATCAGATCTGAAACAGCGCAGTTCGTGCACTACGTCACCCTGATGAGGTCAGCCAAGCTGTGACTTGCGTACAGCTAGGCATTGGCGGGTAGCCCTTTCCCAAAGGTGCTCTTTTAATTCGTACTTAGTGCTTTTCGCGTCCCTCAAAATATGCTGAAAATGCTCTTTTTTCAGTGAAAACAGGCAAAAAGTGCTCTTCTTTCAGTGAAGCATAGCCATGATATTCATACATGTTTAGATACATGTATGAAACCAAGCTGAGAATTGAATATGCATTCTTCCACGAAAGGCAAAACAGGAAGTAAAGTTCAAAAACCCCACTTTTTTCAACATTGCGTACAAGCTTCACAAACATGTTGCCCCCCCCCCCCCCAAAAAAAAGTGGCGTGCCAAGGCCCCTCGAGCACTCGGAAACTGTGATTGCATGAATGAGCAAACAGATATTAGCACTTTTTCAGCTAACAAAGCTCAAAAAGTGGCAGCTGTGAGTGCGTGTGGGCAAAACTGGTGAGTGCGTATTATTTAGAAAATGTTACAACATTTCTTTTTGCTTGCATAGCACAGGATCAGGTGTACAAATATAAACAGCTTCCAACACCTGCAACTGCTTAACCCTTTCACTACCCATCATTTTCGCAATTGAGTCAATTCACAGTCTACAAAAATGAGCCGCGACACAAGAAAAGGGTGCTTATGGCACGTGACATCAAACTGAGAAAAACTCGTTTGAAAGCTGAGTATGCGATATTGAAAGTGCACATTTTCTTTTTGAATTCGATTAGTTTTCGTTGCGATTTATCAAGCTTTTTGAATCATTTTTTTTTGCAACAGAAGCAGGGAGAATTCAGCCAGTGTGCTGTATCCACAACTCAGTTTGTGAAATTTTTGCCATAAGCACCCGTTTGTCATGGTGCGTCTCAAATACGATTTTTGTGATATCTCTGCTCTCCTTTGGCCATTTCTCACAAACAACCACTCTCTGGAAAGCTAATGATGGCAGCTACGCACTCGTAGAAACTGCAACACCAAGAACCATCACATCGATCCACATATATCGATATTTGAATTTCTGGTAGTGAGAGGGTTAAAGAAATGTGCGCAACAAGTCACACTAAACCAGGAATCGTCAACCTTACGACAATCCGGACTGCACACCAAGTGCTTGTAGATGGCAGACTTCCTCTTGTCGATATCAAACTCCTCCTCGTCAGTATCCCTCTCGTTCTCCACATTCTCATCCTCCTCACTGGACACGTGCACTGTACATGATGTCATCTGCGACTTCTGGTTTTCGGGTACTATTCTATATCTGGCTAGCCGAAGTGCTCACAGGTAGCACGGGCAACTGACTACCCTTGCACACCCCTAATTCATTCGTGCTTGTTTGAAGCTTGCAAGAAATTGGGGGGTAGGAGCAGTGGAGGGAGAGAATTCCTAAGGATTTACTTGATTTTTTTACAGATATGTTCGATTTGGGGTACCCAAGAGAGTGCAGAGTCAATCACAATGCCAAGGTGTTTGTGAGAAGACACTATGTCAATTGGATTTGGAAAGTTGGCATGGATGAGGGTTGTGAACTCTGGCTGGGGCGGGAAGAGCATGATCTTTGTTTTTGATAGATTTGGGGACAATCTCCAGGACGACATCCAGGAAAGAACTTCCTGAATGCCAGCACGCAAGTTGTTTTTCAGGCCAGTGAGGGAAGCTGATGAGGTGAGAAGGGTCGTGTCGTCAGCAAACAGAGACGTTCCAGGGAAGACTGCAGGTAAATCATTTACTTGGTCCGCGTCAGCAATATTGTCCCTTATCTTTAGACAATTCGAACTTAGACTTTGGACATGAACGCGTGCACTTGAAGTGATACAACTTGGTACGATGGACGGTAAGGTATAGAATGACAACTAGCTGTGAGGAATTTATTGTACAAGGAAGGGTTCCTACTTTTTTTGGTCCTCCTCATCGCTGCTCTCGTCGCAGGTGACAAATATTTTGCTCGGGATCGGCTCTCTTGCCTTTGCAAGCTCATCTCTCTTCCTCTCCGCTGCCAGGCTATTTTCTAAAGAGAAGTCGATCGTGACGGTCGCCTTTTCTATAGGACTTCGCATGGGCAGCACGACAGCCTGTGTGGTTCAAACCAGACGCCTTTCTTTGCAAGATTTTATTTTGAACGACGACGACGACGATGACGACGCGTACAGTACTTGCTAATCTCGACGACGCACTGGATACTCCGAGCGTTGAGCTGGAGGTAAGGGAGCTGCAATCTCAACTTGACGAGCGATCCCTGAGGTAAGCGATCTCGGCCATTCAGCAAAATGGAGCTGATTCCGAGTAGTCGATTACTTTCTTGTGGCTTTCGCTGCTCTTGACTGCACAGCGTAACAAGATAATCTTTGATGCGGCGCTGTATCAATCAGAATCACCCACCCGTCGCTCTCGAAATCCACTCGAACTCTAGCTAGACCTTTCAGGTACTAGTAAACTAACTTGCTAACCAAAATTGGGTTAGCAAGTTGCTGTATCGCTGACGCGGACCGAGTACGTAAATTATAAATAGTAGGGGACCAAAAATTGATCCTTGAGGAACGCCTTACAATACTGGCTCTGCATTCGAGGATGTGCCAAGCACAGTTACATACTGATAACGCCCAGAGAGATTTATACCACAAAATTGTCGCGTGGGAAATTTCATTGCCATCTATGGAAGGAACTAATGTGTGCTGTGTGTAGTGGCTGAAGTTATACAATTACACTAGATAAATCGGTACCAACGCATTCGTAACTCCGATTAGTAACTTCGCTTTTCCTTGTTTTGAACTATGACTAACTCATTGGATTTCTTTGTATGCTGTATCTCTTTACCGTTATCTTTTCCACTAGCCCTTTAGCTTAGGATGAGCTTTTTGATGGCAGCTTTTTACCTGCCTTATGCAGGTTGATGCCACCGCGAACAAAAATATTAATAACAATATATGGGCAATATTCCTTCTTCATATCCACCTGGGGCGGTGCTTATTGTATTCCTTGGTATTTGATATTCGGAGACAGTAGTACATTCCAACGACTAAACAAGTATCAAAATTTGCATGAATATCCAAAATAGTTGTCGGTCTTAAAGGGTTAAACCCGTTTACTGCTGATCGCGTTGGTGAAGAGACTTGTTCTGATTGTTTTGTACCATTTTCCTGCACTTGGTTTGCATTTATGCAGGTTGGCAATACTGTTCTAGTGTGACTAATTTGGATTATTTGGTACTTCCATCTAAGCAGGTCAAATCTCAAGCATCTCATCTGTGCCATAGTACCTTACAGGGAGCGGAACTCGCCACGCCCCGGAATTTAGCTGAAAATGATTGCCTGCATAGGCTTTCCCATTGGAGTCAAATCTGGTTGGGAATCTCTCGGGTAGCTAACAAATGGCAATCTTCTTCTGGAGAAATAACTTGGTCGAACTTTGCGCCAAATGAACCTAGCGAATATTATAAGTGTCTAGAAATGATTAGTGAAAGTCATCCTAGTAAATGGAAGGTCCGTCCTTGTGATCACGCATTACATTTTGTTTGTCAAAGAGGTAAGGGACTTTTCCTGTTTTAATGGTCAGCGTTTTTTCTTATGAATTTTACCCAGCACCTTTTCAGACTGAGTAATTTTCTCTCCTTCTGTGACACGTTGCTCAAAGTACTTCAGTGACGGTGCTAACCTGTCTATCAGCTGGCTCATGATCATGACAAGAGCATTGAACTTTGTGTACAATTAGAACAGTTTATCAAAACAACTATAAGTGCTTGTAAATGCACTCCCATTCATTTTCTTAAGAGAGCATGTCTGAGAATACCAAAGTATGTGTGCAAGTGGATCTCTCAGATTTCGCTCAAAATCTGCAGGTAGGTTCCCTTTGGGGTGTGGATCGATTGTGCAAAGCCCTTGAAAAAGTTTCTGAAGGGAACCTTGAAATTTGCATACCCCTCAAAAATGGCCGAAATATCTCATTATTTATGGGTCTAGAAACGAGTCACGCCACAGCGCATACGAACAAGCTATGAACAAAACTCCATCAAGCCAACATTGCCTCACCTCAGAAGAGTTACTGGAGCAGTACCGCTTAGCCATGCCAGGATCCCAGAAGAAGAGGTCCATCACCCCCTGACGCCACAAATGATTCGTCTTGAAAATAGCCAATTTACAAGCGCTGGCAAAACAGCCAGCTACGTCCTTAATTGGCCAGAACTATACACCGGCAGATAGTAGAACACCTCTTCTAGCGCTGAGGACATGTCTCCCATCTTCCTTTTGGGGTTTTCTTAAAATTCATTTTTTTTTGAAATTTTCCACTCGACCAAGCTGAAATACAGTCAAAGTCATACCTGCGCAGGAAAGCTCGCCCCTCCGCCACGTCTCCTCAGCAATTTCTACTCCAACACTACTCCCAAGGCCGCAGAACAAAGTGTATTGTCGACTCTGACTAGGAAAAGCAGCGGTGATTACTTGTCACTCCAAACAACAAGCTTCTCCTTGCGCCACCAATAATTTTTGTGCGACTGTTGATGCAAAAGTGACTGAAGTCCTGAGCGCAGTTTTTGAATTTTATTGCAAGATGCACGGTGAGATCGCGTGCTCTCTGACGTAGGATGGCGCTTCCTGGATCACGACACGCGCCCATCGATCGCGAACGGGTCTGGAACGCTACTCGGAACAGACTATGATGGCAGAGGTAAGATGAGCTGCATTTCCTGCTTGATCTGCTGAGAACCCCCACAAACTGTCCTAGGAGTGTTGCAATGGCAGCAAGCCGTTGAAATATGCCCCTCGTACAGCATGGAGAGTTATTCATCTTTCACACTTACCTCCTGCAATCCCGAACATAGTCAAACAGTAAAAGTCCCTTGTTTTCATGTCGATGCTCGACGAAAGCTGCTAGTTCGGTCACTTTGTGTTGACTGGCACGCGAGCAGCACTGGCTGCACGCACTTGTCGCGTGAACTGCATGACAGATTCCTTACGTCATAAAGAATGTGATTTCATCATCATTTCACTGGTCTTCGACCTACATGGTCAGGGAAAGTCCCGGCTCGTAGGCCTACAACACGGTCAGCATGTTCTTGAGTGCAGTAACAGCACAAGTGTGATCACTTCCAGACCGACGGGCGTTCAAGGCGAGTAACAAGCCCACTTTACAAAGGTGACTCTGAAATCTCGTGACCCGTGATCCACGCGACTTGACATTCTTGCGTCACAGGGCACATGATTTCACCGTGCCTCTTGTAGTAAAATTCAAAAACTGCGCTTAGGTCTTCAGTCACTTTTGCATCAACAGTCGCACAAAACATTATTGGTGGCGCAAGGAGAAGCTTGTCGTTTGGAGTGACAAGTGATCACCACTGCTTTTCCCTGTCGGAGTCAACAATACACTTTGTTCTGCGGCCTTGGGAGTAGTGTTGGAGTAGAAATTGCTAAGGAGACGTCGTGGAGGGGCGAGCTTTCCTGCTCAGGTATGACTTTGGCCGTATTTCAGCATGGTCGAGTGGAAAAATTCAAAAAAGTTTATTTCCAGAAAACCCCAAAAGGAAGATGGGGGACATGTCCTCAGCGCTAGAAGAGGTGTTCTACTATCTGCCGGTGTATAGTTCTGGCCAATTGAGGACGCAGCTGGCTGTTTTGCCAGCACGTGTAAATTGGCTATTTTCAAGACGATCATTTGTGGCGTCAGGGGGTGATGGACCTCGTCTCCTGGGATCCTATCGTCGCTAAGCGGTACTGCTCCAGTAACTCTTCTAAGGTGAGGCAATGTTGGCTTGATGGAGTTTTGTTCATAGCTTGTTCGGATACGCTGTGGCGCGACTCGTTTCTAGACCCATAAATAATGTGATATTTCGGCCATTTTTGAGGGGTATGCAAATTTCAAGCTTCCCTTCAGAAACTTTTTCAAGGGCTTTGCACAATCGATCCACACCCCAAAGGGAACCTACCTGCAAATTTTGAGCGAAATCGGAGAGATCCACTTGCACACATACTTTGGTATTCTCAGACATACTCTCTTAACCCTTTGCATGCTGAGCCCCTTTTCTCCAATCCACTGGCCGTCCAGCACACTGACTCTCTTGGTGGAGTATGCACTCACAGCTCCAAACGAAATTTATTCTGATTTTACTCAACCTTGATGGATTTTCATCGTCCTGGGCTCGTTGGAAAGATCAGGACCAAGCGAATCCATCCTGGCAGCTCTCAGCTCCATAGACACATCAGGGCCACATCCAGGTCCTCTCCGAATTACTCCACCGTGCCTCGGAACGGCACAACAACTCAATTTCACATGCTTGTTCGGCTTCTTGCCCAAATTCAACAGATTTTCACAAATCAAACTGCGCTGCAAAGCTCAGATCCAATCGCTTAATTTGATGTCCATCACGCATGCGCCGTGCCAAAAGGGAAATCCCCTGGCAGGCTCTGCAACAAAAAGAAGTTATGAACAAAAAAATTCGCGTTCACTCTGGGCCGTGATTTCCGTGTTCATCTTGTCGCCGCTCCGCCCAAATCACCTTGTCACCACGCCAGCAGGCGACAAATTTCACACCAAGGTTCAACTCGAGTGACAGGAGTGCACCCAAAAAAGGTCAAACAGGCTAGTAAGTTGTACCCTGCAAGCACGGTGACCAGGTGACTGGTGTACGCAGGAGCACGTGACCGCTTGTTCAACCATGTTCGATTGGGAATAAAGGACGAACGCTGCATCGCAGCCTTTTTGGACCAAAACCAGTCGACTCAGCGTCCAAAAGACTACAACATATGGGCCAATCGCGGTCATCCGTGCTTTTATAAGAACGAAATGGCGCTTTTAGTGACATTTTGCATACAAATCCCCATCTATTAGGGCGCAGTCACCCAGTTTCGGTGGAAGTGCGCGAGTTCGATTGGGATTCAAGTAGGAAGGGAGCGTCTCAGCTTTCTCGGACCAAGACCATTCGACTCAGCAACCCGAAGACTACAACTGGTGAAATTTTAATTTTTGCCTTAACTTCCCCTTTAACTCGTACTCAGCACGCAAAGGGGTAAAGGTTTTTATTCATCAGAATTCTAAAATAACATGGCCGCAACCTGTAGAATGATCCAACATTGGCAAAGCGTCCATCAGAACAACCAAACCACTTATACGCCCATCAGACTCATTTGGCAAGATTACGTGGCATTTCTTTGAAATATGTACACAGTGTTTGGCACCGAGGTATTAACTGCAGAGAACGCAAGTTGACTGAAGCATCTACACGAAATGATGTGGATATTAAATGCAAGAACAAGAGGGTGGAACCAATAATGCCTGCGTTCGTGAAATGCATATTCAAACTTCGAGCGCTCCGCACGGCTTTTTTGTATGCCTGACCTACATATTTTGACCCCTAGCCCAAGGTGACGATCTCCGTGACCGGGCTGCAACATTTGAGCCAAATATGACCATCTTACATGCCTAAGTTCAACTTCCTCTTCTATAATGTCTCCAACCATACTGGTTCAAATGCTACTGGGCCACCACATGCTATTCATGGGCTTGGAGGAAATGCTCAATCAACCGTCGTTGCTGCGTTGGCTTTGAAACAGGGGAACAAGTACAAGCATCAGGAAGTACAGTCAACTTCGCTAATAACGACTTCGGATAAAACAACAATTCGCGAGTAACGACAGCATTTCCATGCCCAGATCAAAGCCCCTTCCAACTGTAATACATTATAATGAGACTTCGGGTATAACAACACTTCGCGAATAAGGACACTTTTTTTGATTCCCCGCCGAGTGTCGTGATAAGCGAAGTTGACTGTACATCTAAACCCTATCATACTACTCTTCAGCTCCTCAACCGGATTGGCCAGAGTTGTGTAGCAAAGTTGTGAAACTTTGACAATGTCACACAGCGTAAAATGTAAAAATCACTGATTAACCTTTTGAGCCCGGGCTCATTGAAAACCTCTTCTCGAGGATGGATGGCCTCACTCCCGTCTAAGGGCACAAAGTGTGGCAAACATCTCCCATCCCTCGGAAGCAAGCATCCGACTGGGATGCAGTACTTCACCACCCTAGATTCTCGCCATGGCTACTGGCAGGTACCCCTCGACGACGTTCATGACGCCATGGGGTGCCTACCGTTTCAATCGGAATGCCATGGCCTTGGTGTCGGCAGGTGACAAACACAACCGGAGAGAAGACGAAGTGTTCGCCGGGTTTTCGAATCTTCAGAAAGTGGTAGAGGATGTCATTGCGTGCGACACTGAACTTGAGGCGCACACCCAGAGCATTCGCAATGCGCTCAAGCTTTGCTCGGAGAACCAAATCACACTGAACCGCCGCAAATTCGTCTTTGCGGCACCTAGAGCATCGTACTGCGGATTCGTGGTGACACAGTCCTGATCATAGCTTAGTGGAGGATCTACACAACTTTCCAATCCCCACCAACCGCACTGATATCCAATCCTTCTGTGGACTCGTGCAGCAGTTCGACGCGTTCATGCCGCGCCTAGCGGAGCTTCTATCCCCGATCCGCTCTCTGCTCTCTCCAAAGAATGAGTTCGTCTGGGAGGATCTGCAGCAGCAGGCATTTGCAGCTATACTAGAGGAGCCGGTAAGCCCTCGACTGTTGGCTACCTTTGACCCAGCACAGCCGCTTTGTCTCGAGACAGACGCCTCGCATTCAAACGGTCTCGGCATGGCACTGTGGCAGCAGCAAGTGGACGGGCGGTGGCGTCTAGTGCTATGTGCTTCATGGCACGTCACTGAGACCGAGGCTAGGCAGTCCACAAGGCTAGATTGCTCCTGGCCGGTGGTGATTTCGAGCTGCTTTTTCGGTTCGTGGCTCAGTGGAGACCGGGTGTCGATCACAAAGTCGCAGATTGCCTGTGGAGACACCAAGTAAGTGCACCAGACCCTGACGATGAAGCTGGTGAGGAAGAAATCAAGCACTGCTACTGTGTTCTCCGTCAGCTGTCGCAAGAGGATGAGGAAACAGGCCATACGGTCCTCCTTGACCTGGCATTACCAAGGTGCGGGCGGAGGGCTCGACGGACCCGGAATACTTCAAGCTGCTGAACGCCGTAAAGAATGGCTTTCCGGTGGACAAGGCTACTCTGGATCTCGGTCTGCGCCCGTACTGGCAGGTTCGGCATGATCTGTCGGTCGAGGACGGCATAGTGCTGTTGGGCCACAATACTGTCGTTCACAGAAGGTTACGCCAGACCACGCTGGAGCAACTTCACGCTTCTCATCAGGGACAGACCCGCACACTCCGCAGGGCCAGGCAAGCAGTGTACTGCCCCCAGATCTCCAATGACGTGACCTGCAGATCCTGCGTCACGCTGCTCCCCTCCCAACCTTCTGAACCGCTGTCTTAAAAAATATATAATATGATTGGGGGAAACAAGAGGTCTGGCCAAAGCTGCACAGGCAATCGTCTTGTGCAATAATTCTCGTTTCTTATAGCTTCCATTGCTATCTGTACCTATTTACAAGTCACTAGTCAAATGGTCAGCCAAGGAAAAGATTAAAAGTGAAAAAAAGGTAAGCGGTGGGGCACAAGTTATGCGTTAGAGTCCAACAACGAAACCAGGTTTTTGAACAGTCAAATGCGCACAAGGCAGCGCCAGACTGACAAGGAGTACTGATATATTCCACGGCAAAAAAAGTAGTTATCACTAATATCCATGAACCTTCCAAGTTGGTTAACGCTATCGACTAGTGCTCAAGCTCACTCCCTTTTCCGTGGAATGCCCCAGTACTCCCTGTCACTCTGGCTTTACCTTGTGCCCGTTTGACTTGCGATGTAAAATAAAAGCAAAAAAATACAATACTTTGTGCCCGTTTGACTGTCCACCATCCGGCTAGTTGGTGAACTCTAATGCATTTGACTTCAACTGGTGCACCAACTTTTTCCTTTTTTTCAATTAATTTTAATAATATACAAGTCACTAGGAAAACTGCTACAATTTCGAAGCTGCGGAGGAAGTAGTGTACAGGAACCTTGAACATTATTGTGTTGTCAATCTACGAATAAAGCTTGCTGAAGGAAAGATGTATTCTGCCATTGAATCCTGATGAGACTTTCCTTAACCCTTTGCGTGCTGAGTACGAGTTAACTCGCACTTTATGCATGACCTGATCCACTACGTACGAGTTAGCTCGCAAAAAAATCGCGCGCTGTATCGCAGTGCATAGACCAGTGTACAAACTTTCGTAACTTCGTCAAACATAAACTCATCGCGACAATCAATACACCGTTGGAAAGATCTTCACCTCATCTTTCCGGGGGTATAAAGTTCTTCGCGATAAGATAAGAATTCATTGAGCGGCGACAAGATGAACACGGAAATCACGGCCCAAAGTGAACGCGAATTTTTTTGTTCATAACTTCTTTTTGTTGCAGAGCGTGCCAGGGGATTTCCCTTTTGGCACGGCGCATGCGTGATGGACATCAAATGAAGCGCTTGGATCTGAGCTTTGCAGCGCAGTTTGAATTGTGAAAATCTGTTGAATTTGGGCAAGAAGCCGAACAAGAATGTGAAATTGAGTTGTTGTGCCGTTCCGAGGCACGGTGCAGTAATTCGGAGAGGACCTGGATGTGGCCCTGATGTGTCTATGGAGCTGAGAGCTGCCAGGATGGATTCGCTTGGTCCTGATCTTTCCAACGAGCCCAGGACGATGAAAATCCATCAAGGTTGAGTAAAATCAGAATAAATTTCGTTCGGAGCTGTGAGTGCATACTCCACCAAGAGAGTCAGTGCGCTGGACGGCCAGTGGATTGGAGAAAAGGGGCTCAGCATGCAAAGGGTTAATTTCCCTTTGTCTCCTTGCAGTTGCTGTGAAATGCAATGTTTCAGCACCAGTTTCTGGCAGCGTGAACGTTTCCTTCATCCGCATTGGTGAAAGTGTGCAGTATGAATGCAATACCGGATATGAACTGGTGGGCCCAGCAATCGCTCACTGCACTGCTCAAGGATCGCTAACTGAAATCCCTATTTGTCGAGGTTGGTCACACATATTCTATGTTACAGCATGGCTTAGGACACATTGACTACTGTAAAGTGTGAAAGCCTTTGCTAGAGATTACCGTACTCACTTGATTTGAAGCCCCTCTCGAATAAAAGCCCCTCTTGAATAATAGCCCCCCTACAAGGACTGTTTGAAAAAATACAAGCCCCTCTCGAATAGAAGCCCAGACTACTATTCGCAAAGCATGGGGTGACCAGGTAGTGCCATGTAGGAAGGTCAAGTGTGCAAAAAACAACTCGTGCATGTTCATATTGGTTCATGTCCTGGTCGACATAATGTGTGCAAACTAACTCGGGGCCGAGTTGCTGTGAATATGAAAGTTTTAGAGATTCGATTGGAATGCTGGTATGGAATTAAACAATAAAAGGCCCTCTCGAATAGAAGCCCCTCTTGAATAGAAGCCTCCTCGAAATTGGTTTTGAAAAATAGAAGCCCCCGGCTTCTAATTGAGTGAGTACGGTAAGTATTTTACCACTGCACGGGAATAGTGCTGCCACCTATCCACTACCGACCAGCGAAAATGGATAATTTTACTGAAAACACAAGAATGTTCGTAGCTCTGGCATCCATTCTCCAATTCACTCGATCTAGACCTTCCTGGAAAGCTGCAGAGACAAAAAATACTATGAACTGATGCACACGTCTCCACAAGGCCAAAGTCCAACTATAGAGCTAAGCGAATGGGTCCCAAAGTCCTGGCGCAGTTGGGCAAGTCAAATATACTGAGCTTTCATCCACTACTTCACTCTCCTTGCTCGTATCCAGCTCAATTTTCCGGGGAACACTCTCGTGAGTCCATCGCTCGATTTGAACTGCGGTTGCCATGCCACTGATTGGCAGAAGTGTAGAAAAAATGCAAACCAAGCGCCCCTGCTTGCGGAAAAAAAGTTGTGGCCTTGTGAAGCTGTGTAGCCGATGAGCGTCATAACCCTGGCCATTCTTTCTTCCAACAGTTATTTCGCTGGCGATTGTTTCAAGGGAAAGTTCAGACGTTTATTTTCATCCTACATACTTTGACTGTGGAAATTAAGTTAGAATTAGCGGAGTTACGATTGTTTCAACATGTACACCTGAGTGTTGTTGATTCTCAGCTGTGTGCCGCATTTCTATGCAGTGGGTGGGTGACAGAACACATACTCAATCATGATCATTGTTATTCTCCTGCTAAAGCAGCGCATACACTCACAAGCACAAACACACAGACAGGCACACACACACACACACACAACCACGCACACAACACAACACACACACACACACACACACACACACACACACACACACACACAAACCTTGAAAAACCTTGAAACCACCACCTAAAGGTGATGCAGTACCTGAAAGAGGCAAGGAGGGCAGAGTTACTTCTTGCATTTGTGTTAAGCCAGGCACAGGAGACGTGTGAGCAGGTCGGGCATGGGATGGTGCGGCGCTCGGAGCCAGGGCTGCATGTTCTGCGGTTGCAGTTGTGCCGGCGGTGCTCAGCTTTGCTCCGGAAACAGCGTTCTCAGGTGTGGCAGTTGTCCTGACATTGGCTGCAATCGGGTGAGCGAGGTGTAACTATACAGCTACAGCTCGGAGAACTTTCTTCTTGTCAATTATACAGTCTACTCTAGAATATGCAAGTAATGCGTATGTGCACTGTTTGAAAACTACCCTATATAACAGGCTTGTAACGGTCAGCCATATTGCGATGAAGAAGGCATTTGGTTTAGATAGAATGACCCCAACTGCATTAGTTTTACAACGGTGTCATCTGTATTCGTTTGAGCAACGAGTTAATTTGAAACTATACGTTTTGGTCTATCGCTGCTTGTCATCAATTACTAGCCCCCTCCTTCAGTCACTGTTTCTCCTGCGTTCAGTTGGCCCGCACACAAATGCTCGTACTCGTGGCCAGGATACAGCTGCCTTAGTATTACCTACTGTACATATTGGGTATGGACTGCGCTCAGTTTCTTTTCTGGCGGCAGGTCGGTGGAACACTCTTCCTCCAAACTGTCGTCAGGCACAATCTGCTGGTACTTTTGCTCACCTCACAAAGATTCACCTAGGGTTCCCTGTAACAAGGCCATGCCTGTTGGGACTCCCCTAGTCAAATAATAAATACTACTACTACTACTACTACTACTACTATCTCTGGAACTGGAGCGTCACCAAGGCTAGAAGAGCAGCTGTGCACAGCAAATCCAAGTCGGCTAGCAAACCAACGATAGCAAGTATCCAAATTTACATGACTATCCAAAATATATGTGATGTGTATACACGCGCCTGAACCCCATTCTCCGGTTCTCTGATGACGTGTATACACGCACTTCGATTTGCATCAGGTATCGCGGTGTATAGATCAGTGTACAAACTTTCAATACTCTGTGAAACAACATCGAATCTCCACAAACGACACAATGGTGGAAAGGTCTTGATCTCAGCTTTAAAGAGATATAGAGTTTTACGCGATAGGTATAGGATATTGACCAAGACGAGGTCTATATGGGAAATATAGGCCGAGTAAAAGACCGCGGTCCGCCGAGGTCTTTTACGAGGCCTATATTTCCCATATAGACGGAAGTCGAGGTCAATATCCTATTTATTACGATTCCTTTGCCATAACCCCAAAATTTGAACCTTTAGGAGCTATATTTACCTTTTTAGTATAGCATTTGTACTATAGTGTACATAGGATGTTGCCTATTTTGGGTACAAGACAACATGAACACGGAAATCACGGACTGGATTGATCATGATTTTTTTTGTTCGTGACTTCGCAGTTTTTTGTAGCATGCCAGGAGATTTCCTTTTCTCACAGCACATGTGTCATGGCAGTCAAATGAATCGCGTGGATCTCAGCTTTGCGGAGCAGTTCGAATTGTGAAAACTGGTTGAATTTGAGCAAAGAGACGAAAAAGAGTATGTGATTGAGTTGTTGTTTCATTCCGAGGCATGGTTGGCCAGTTTTGAGAGGTTGCTGATGTCGCTTTGGTGGGGCTATGGAGCTGAGAGCCTCCTGGATGGATTAACTTGGTCCTGATCTTTCCAACAAGCCCAGGATGATGAAATTCCATCCAGGTGAACAGAAATGGTACTAAATTTCGCTAGGAGCAGTGCACCCAAACTCGACGAGGAGATTCCGTGCGCTGGAGTGCCAAAGTACTAGGGAAAACAGGCCAGCATGCAAAGGGTTAATTTTTCGTTTCAGGGGGGGGGGGGGGGAGTGGGAGGTGGTGGTGGGTCATAACTAAACTTTAACATTTCGTGAAAATGATCGATATTTACGGATGCCCCTTAATAGGTTCTTCATTAACATACCTTCGGTTAAATCCGCTGACACTTCGTGATGTTGACACTCATTATAATGTCCTTATTTCTGCAGGCGCTGAAAGCTTATCTAACCCAAGACGATGCAAAAATGTGACCCTTTACTATCGACAAGGATATGGAGAACTCGCGAATTCTGCTGAAGCCCGTGAGATGTGCCAGTCATGGGGAATGGACCTGCCCACAATGCGGCAGTATAATGGGCATCCTCTTACTCACCATTGCTTATTCGACGTGATTCAACCCTGGCCTCAGGATATTGTGACGCACAATGGTCATGATGTGCAGGTCAAAGGTGTTTTTGTTTGGGCACTTTATGATGACCAAGAAGCTATTCTATCGGAATGGACATCAGGAAAAGTTTGTTGAGGAAGCAGCACATCACCGGGTCGTTTGTGCTGGTACGTTGTTCCTTGTACTCATCATATCTGTACTGTTTTGAATCGGTTTAAGGCATACAGTCTTTCTTTGCAGCGGATCACGGGGCAAAAGAGCTCTGTCAAAATTCTTCATCTGTCAGAGGGTTAACGGTTTGTCATGAACCAGCACAACAAAACTGCGCTCACCAGCCAACCTTCCTGCGCTGCCACAGTATACCACCAGCAAAGCGACATATCCGTTGGTACTGGCATTTGTCGCATTGTGCGTCGAATAATTAACGGCATGGTTTACATCGCAGTACTGTGATGGTCCCGGTCTCACGCTAGCCCTTTCACACCTTTGGCTTTGTGGCTCGTGTAAAAACTATCTCATTTCCTCTGTCAAGCGTCTAGTACGGTCTAGTACGGCTGTGTACCACGTTCACGTGTGTAACAAACAACCCCACAACTAAAGTACAAACGAAACTGCCCACCATTGTGTGTGAACAGCTAGTCCGACTCATCCGACATAGTCGGCAGACTCCATGCCGGAGTCGGTGTCGAGCATGGACCAAAAAATCGGCCTAGTGTGAACCAGGCTTAACACAACGGGGCGAAATTACACTACACACTCGAGCACAAGAGAACAAGGTTCTACGGACTTCCTGCCGGGATCCAAGTCACCAGACACAAAACAATTTGAAAAATTCGAAATCAAATACAAGGTACGGCAACACATTGCGCAGAGCAGACAACTACAAAGGCATGCTCACCTGAGTAGGAGCTCTCATGAGAGGCTTGGACTGTCATGGGACACAAGCAGCTGGGCCATGGCTTGGACGGTCGTGAGACACAAGCAGCTGGGCCATGGCGAGGACGGTCGTGAGACACAAGCAGCTGGGCCATGGCTTGGACGGTCGTGAGACACAAGCAGCTGGGCCATGGCTTGGACGGTCGTGAGACACAAGCAGCTGGGCCATGGCGAGGACGGTCGTGAGACACAAGCAGCTGGGCCATGGCTTGGACGGTCGTGGGACACAAGCAGCTGGGCCATGGCGAGGACGGTCGTGAGACACAAGCAGCTGGGCCATGGCGAGGACGGTCGTGAGACACAAGCAGCTGGGCCATGGCGAGGACGCAAAGAGGACATAAAACAAACGCGGACACGAAGACGAACTCAGGGTCATGGATCGATGTGTTGGGCGCCAGCTGTCGTCTTGCCCGAAGGACAAGCTATTTCTCCACACACTCGCCACACCACACAACAAAAGGACCGGGAAAATAGTTGTTCTCGATACCGAGAAAGAAAGCTATTCAGTACCACACTTCATGAGCCGCCGAGAGAAGTGGCAACTGACAACTGGCAAGAGGAAACATTTTAGAAAGGTGGTGCCCTCATCAGCACAAAAGTGGTGTACGTGTCAGCAATACAATAAAGCAGCACAGCAGCATGCACCATGTGCAAGGGTCAGCAGCATGTGTGACACAGAGACACAAATACAGCAGTAGGTACGACAAAGAGACACAAGTGACAAGCGCAGCAGCATGTATGACGAAGAGCTACCTGCACAGCCAAATGTACAACATTGGTTCGAAGTCGGGTTATGCATTGAAAAAAAGGATAGAAAAAATGAAATAAGCTGTCATTATAGCATAATTTGAAAGATCTTAAAAGCTCTGAGCACTCGCTACGCTTTTCCCTGGCTCGTAATGTACATTAATCAAACTGATGGAAACGTTATTTAAAACACAATGATGGCTGAAATATGATGGCGGTACAGTGATGGCTGTAACACTATCAACTGTAACATAACACTAATCAACATTGGGTCTCCCGATGTTAGTTACCAGTGTTCTATGTGCCCTCTTCTGCAGACTATACGTGGTGTGCCCCTCCTGCCCCACATGCTAGCTTTCGTAATTTCTCATACATTAGTGGCTCGACAACTAAAGGAACAATGGACTGTAACCCTGAATTCATTCGCATTGGTACCCTGCCGATGATGTGCAGGGGTGGAAACAAGTGGAGTTCTCAATGCAAACGTGAGTCCAGAATCAACATTTACCATAATATTTTGCCCTTTTTTCCTGTATTTGTTCAAGTCACATCTTGCTCCATTTCGTGGTTTGTCACCCTTTCCTATACACCCGCACACTCATTTTTAGTGAAAGTGAGTTTGACGTGAGCGGCACTCAGGTCAACAAACCAGACTTTACCAAATTTGGGAATTGTTGCTGCTTGCGCATCGCCGATGGTGACGTATAGGAATTCAAAACAGAAGAAGTAGCAACCATTCCTGGCCAAGACATAACGCTTACTTGGTCCGCGTCAACAATATTGTCGCTTATCTTTCAGCTTTGTTTTTATGTCCCCGATGTTCACTTGGCAGCCCATTTCATCCCAATTTCGATTAGTGAGTTAGTTTACTAGTGTCTGAAAGGTCTAGCTAGATTTCGAGGTGTTTTTGAGAGCGACGGGTGAGTGAATTTGATTGATACCACTCCACATCAAAACAGATTATCTTGTCACACTGCACAGGCAAACTCAGTGTGACAAACAAGAAAGTAATCGGCCACTCGGAATCAGTTCTAATTTTCAAAACGGCTGAGGTCGCTCACTCGGAGTGTCCAGCGCATCGTGGAGATTTGCAAATAGTGTAAGCGTCGCCGACGTTCAATATAAAATCTTGCAAAGACTGGCGACTGATTTGAACCACACAGGTTGCTGTGCCGCCCAAGTGACGTCCTATAGAGAAGGCAACCGTCACGATCGACTTCCCTTTGGAAAATAGCCAGGCAGCTGGGAGGAAGAGAGATGAGCTTGCAAAAGCGAGAGAGTCGATCCAGAGCAAACATATTTTTCACCAGTGCCGAGAGCAGCGACGAGGAGGACCAAGAAAAGCATGAACCCTTCCTTTGACAATAAATTCCTCGTGTCCAGCTGTCATTCTATACCTTACTTTCAATCATATCAAGTTTATCACCTCAAGTGCATTCATTGCTGTCCAAAGTCTCAATTCAAATTGTAGAAAGATAAGCGACAATATTGCTGACGCGGACCAATTCACCGATTTCTTTATCAAACAATAAGAGGACGGAAAAGGGGTTTTAAGAGAGCATGTCTGAGAATACCAAAGTATGTGTGGAAGGTGGATCTCTCTAATCTCGCTCAAAAAGTTGCAGGAATGTTCCCTTTGCGGTGTAGATCGATTGTGCAAAGCCCTTGAAGAAAAGGTTCCTGAAGGGAACCTTGAAACTTGCATACCCCTCAGAAATGGCCAAAATATTACATTATTTATGGGTCTACAACCGAGTAACCCTACAGGTTATACAAACAAGCTACGAACAAAACTCCATCAAGCCGACATTCCCTTACCTTAGAAGAGTTCCTGGAGCAGTACTACTAAGCCACGCCAGGATCCCAGATGACGAGGGCCATCACCCCCTGACGCAACAAATGATCGTCTTCAAAGTAGCCAATTTACAAGCGATAGCAAAACAGCCAGCTATGTCCTCAATTGGCAAGAACTATACACCAGCAGATAGTAGAACACCTCTTCTACCATTGAGGGCATGCTCCCCCCCCCCCTCTTCCTTTCTGCTGTTTTCTTGAAATAAACCTTTTTGAATTTTTCCACTCGACCATGCTGAAATATGGCCAAAATCATCACCGGGCAGGAAAGCTCGCCTTTACGCGACGTCTCTTCAGCAATTTCTACTCCAACACAACTCCCAACGCCGCAGAACATAGTGGATTCTTGACTCAGACAAAGAAAAGCAGTAGTGGTCACTTGTCACTCCAAATGACAAGCTTCTCCTTGCGCCATCAACAATTTGTTGTGCGACTGTCGATGCAAAAGTGGCTGAAGTCCTGAGCGCAATTCTTGAATTTTTTACTACAAGAGGCACGGTGGAATCACGTGCCTTGTTACGCAAGAATGCCAAGTCGCGTGGATCACGGCTCACGAGATTTCAGAGACACCTTCATCATGTGCACTTGTTACTCTCCATGTACATCCATTGGTCTGGAAACGATCACACTCATCTTTTTACTGCACTCAAGAAACCTCTGACTGTGTTGTAGGCCTACGAGCAGGGACTTTCCCTGACCGTCTTGTAGGCCTACGAGCAGGGACTTTCCCCGACCATGTAGCTCAAAGACTAGGGAAATGATGACGTTTTTTTACGACGTAAGAAATCTGTTATGCAGTTCACGCGACAGGTGCATGCGGCCAGTGCTGTTAGCGTACCAGCCAACACAAAGGGACCAAGCTAGCAGCAGACATGAAAACAAGGGACTTTTACTGCTGGACTATGTTCGGTGTTGCAGGAGGTAATTATGAAAGAGGCATAACTCGCCCTGCTGTACGGAGGATATTTCATGGGCTTGCTGCCATTGCAACACTCCTAGGACAGTGTGTGGTTGTTCCGGTAAAGACTTCCAGACGAAAATCCAGCTTCAAATAGTTTTGTTCTAGATTCCTGCACTGATGACGTGTATGCATAATGAAGCCTGCCTGGGAAATGAAATTGAAGACACCACTGCAGCTGTACTTACCTGGGAAATGGGGGCAAAATCTTAGAAATTGCCTGGTGTTCCCCCTCTATTTTGACACTCCCAGACATGACGCCCACTTCAGGATAAGTGTTTTGTATGGTTGGTTGACCGGATGTGGATCTGTGTGTTTGTATGTATGTGTTTTTGTGTGTTCTGTTTTTCAGCCGTGTGCTCCCTGCCTGTAATTGCCAATAGTTCTACAGTCACGGGGGAGAATGAATTAAATGGAAAGTTTTACAAATACCGAGTCAAGTGTTCTGAAGGCTTTTACCCATCAACAAAATTTCCCCTGCCATGTAATGAAAGTGCAGGGACCTTCCTAAACCCGGTGACCTGTGATAGTGAGTCCACCATGTACAATTAAAACTCTTTTCTATGTAATTTTAAAACGCAATAAATAGAGTAAGCTGCGTACTCAGTACAAACACCATTAGCAAACACTTGTTGTCACGTATAAAACCTTGTTCCTTGAGCGTTTTCGGGGCCACCTTTTCTAAAGAAATGGCCACGAGATGGCCATGAACACGTTCAAGGAACAAGGTTTGCTAATGGTGTTGGTACTGAGTACGCAGCTTACTCTATTTATTGAGTTAATTACATTTCTATATCCACTTAAGCTTTCTATGTTATGCTAATGATATTTTGCGCATCAGATTATTTGGCCATGATCCCGTTTCACCTCGCGAAGTAAAAATAAAGTGTATGAACGCTGCGGAGACAACAGTAATAATTCAAAATAGGAATAAAAGAAAGTATCAATTCTTCCGTCATCTCAGCATCAATGAAGTCATTGAGGTTTAAAAAAATGTGAAATGCATAAAATGTTTTCAGTGTTAATGTCAATGTTTGTTACGACCAAACATCACCCGATATGGCCACATTTCCGATTGCGCTCAAAGTTGGCTCCTTTTCTCCCTCGGTGGACATCATTCACCCGGTATGACAGTTTGTGTAGAAACCCTACGTTCTTGAGAATATTGACCAAAATAAAAATCGATAAAAACACGAACTAACACAGCTTCAAAAAGGTACAAGTAGCAGGGGTCACTGCTGATCACAACAGCACAGCACAGCGCAGCGCAGCACAGCGCAGCACAGCGCAGCACAGCACAGCGCAGCACAGCGCAGCACAGCGCAGCACAGCGCAGCACAGCGCAGCGCAGCGCAGCGCAGCGCAGCACAGCGCAGCACAGCGCAGCACAGCGCAGCACAGCGCAGCACAGCGCAGCACAGCGCAGCGCAGCGCAGCGCAGCGCAGCACAGCGCAGCACAGCGCAGCACAGAGCAGCACAGAGCAGCACAGAGCAGCACAGCGCAGCACAGCACAGCGCAGCGCAGCGCAGCGCAGCGCAGCGCAGCGCAGCGCAGCCCAACCAACCATGGTCGCACAACAACCCAAGTCCACTTGGGAAATATTCCAATGTCGAACTCTCCAATGGGCATGCAACAGCTGAATCCAAACTTGTGGCAGTAAAGCACACACACAGAGTGTCTTCATATACGTTTTCGCTACACTACACGGAGACACAATGGGAATAATCCCTGCCTTCGTACCAACTCGAACGAAGCTGCCACGAAACTTTACTTGCCGAGGTCAGAAAGATATGCTGCACACGTTCTCCATGACATCTGTAGATAACAAACACAATCACACGCAGTGGTAAAGAATCTGCTGCGAAGACACATGTCGTGGTTTCCACAGGACTGGTCGCGCTAACTACAGACACCGCGCTAACATTTTCAACTGACGTAATGCCAAGTCATGGCTTTCTCTGTTCAACAAGCAGGCATACAAGCACTTACGGGAATTCGTACATCTGTACAATGTGCACAAGGACCATTGATTCACCTTCACTATTTGAGCAATACAAATTCATATTTCCCGCGGAAACAAAAACGTCTTGACTTTTTGACTACTTTTCGCTGCTTATATGTCGCTCTTTCTCTTATGTTTCTGTCAGCCAGAAACATTGACATGACATTTCTTAATCGTAGGAAAGCATGATGAATATAATTATTATGAGTAATCGGCTGAGTAAACCATACTAAGAGCGAATTTTGATAATGTCGGAATGAGCGAAAAAAACAAAAAAATTAAAATTCGATTCGATTTTGAGCTCGTGTGCAGTCGATCGAGACGACAGAAAAAGTTCTTGTCATCTTTGTTCTCATCTTGTTCAAGTGGCGGCGATTAGTTTGAAAAGGGCAGGAGAACATCAATAATGAGCAGTCAGAGACTAAGTATCCACCGGCAAAACGCTCCTGCCAGGCATCGACAGCAGCAGCCATCGCCATCCCCTGCAGTGATGACAATGAGTTCTTCTCTCAATGCGAAGAGAGCGGCTGCGATCAAGCAACTGGACAGGCTAGTCTGAAACAATACGTGTTGGGCCAGTTAGCTTGCAGCGTTTTTTTCAACAAGGTCATGTTATACAAACAATGCAATGAAGTTCTAAAAGAAAGTGGTGTGCATGAAGTCGGTTATGGTTCATTCCGGCAGGTGTGGAAGATGCATCTTCCCCATATCCGCGTCATGAACCTACCTGGAAAAAGAAATCCCTCCTTTTCTCCCAACTGAACCTGGTGACGATCTCCATTGGGCGTGGTTCATGTGATTGTCTTCCTAGAATGGCCTGTCAACTCCACCAGCCAATGCTCAGAATAGAAACGGTGACATACATTTGCTGGAATGCTGGATTTGTATGTGCTATACTTCAAGTATTGATTTGGACCATTTATATGTGTGAGATGGACCCACATTTCGGCTGCAGAAGCGAAAATTGAATTGACCCAAAAAGTCCTTATATGAGGCATCGGCAGTCCTGGCGATTTTTCAAAATACCAATATTTGCGAAAAACCGAAATGATGTCGTTTTTTAGTCACCGTGATCAAAGCGGAAAGACTTCTTGCGATATCGAAAGTGCTCTCCTCTTGGTGGCTTCGCTATAATTTGTTGTCATCGCCGTTGTAGTTTATCCACCACGCACTTAGGACGTCCAGGTAGGCGTTTTCAGCCACCATGGAGGCGTTTGCGCTCTGGGTAGCGTCTGCAAATCATGCGCTCAAAAGAGAGCGGAACAAATAATTTCTTGGCGGAACAATCCCGTCACAAATTCGCGAGCGACTAGAATATTTGGCAGCTGGACCTCCAGAGATACTCCGCTGCCTGTGATAGTCCCCCACAAGAAGAATCAGGTGAAAGTGAAGAGGTTTCGCTCAGATGACAAGCCATCAGCGGAGGCAGCGCAGACGATGAGTTTGAGAGCTCCGTGACACGAAGTGGCGACGCGGACAGCAGCGCTGAGAGTGACGAACGAGATTCAATACTCCGTGGCGACTATTCGCAGCTGGATAAGTTGGTGAGATACGGAGACAGCCCTGAATGAACTAAACCTTACTTGATACAAGATATTTTGTGAATAAAATTGTTGCAAGTAAGTCAACTCCAAAGCACGAAAAAGGCCAAAAACTAAACCAAGAACATATGCAATAACATGTTATTTATAAAGACAGGACAAGTGAATAATTAGTCAGTCCATTGTTCATGATGATCTCCGACGGTTACGTCGGCAAGCGAGCCTCCGCCACTGCCAAAGCAGCGTGGGCACCGCAGGAGGGTGCAAATTTCAAACCAAAATTTAAACGCCTACAACCGCGAATGCACATGATACAGGATTTCAGAAGGCTGAAGGAAATCCTGCATCTAACAAATGCCATAACATGAGAGTAATGCTCACCCCTCTTCTCCGCCAACAGATGAGCAATTCGTTTGTACAGTGCTGTTGATGCTGGACCCATTCCGCCACTGGCTGACATGACCGCCGGAACAAAGGAGGCTTGCTCAACCTGCCTCACCCGCTCCTCATAGTGCCTTCTCTTTTCTTTTTCACTCAGCCCATGTCTCATATGAAGCCAGAGAGGGCCAAGTATGTCTCCTATTTTGATGGTTTTGATGACGTCACGTGTGATAAGTATTCAAATTCTCTAAAACCAGAAAATGTGAATGGCTACAATTCCTAACCATACCACAACGAATCGATTGGCTACATCATTGTATTGAGAAAAGTTTCCATCTGTGCAAACAACATTCATGATGAGCTAGCAAAAAAACATAGCGTAGGGCCTTGAGCGAAAGAAATAAACTTTCTCTTTGCATTCGAGGGTAGTACGACACCGTCTACCACCTTGATGACCTAAGCAAAAAAGGATAGGGATGTTATAAATTTTTCATTTCTCCAATTTTTTTCAAGACATAACCTAGGATTCGAACCCACGCTATCGCCCTGCATGCATTCCTCTAATACACTTAGCATACATACTGTATAGCAGGAAATTTTCGGACGGAATTCATTTTCGTACGATTTCGTACACGGCCTCTTTTGTACTAAAATTAATTCCGTACTAAAATTTGTTCATGTGAAATTATGTACACTACGCATGGGTACTGCTTGCAAACACGTGCATTTAGCATGCAGCACTGTTCGAAAATAAAACCCGGACGAAGGTCGAAATTCGGCTTTGTCCGAAAATATTTCCGTCCGAAAATTTCCTGCTATACAGTACTCATTCTTCCAAGCTGATTCATGCTATCATCTTGCATTTGAGAGCCCTATTTGAATATTGTGGCCTGCTGTCTTTGATGGTACAGTATGCGACAGGTACAGGATAGCGCCAGGCATGCCGACTGCACAAACACACACCTTGATGGTACGGTACGGGACAGGTACGGGATAGCGCCAGTCATGCACAAACAAACAAACGCACACCTTGATGATACGGTGTGGTACAGGTGCGGGATAGCGCCAGGCATGCCGACGGCACAAGCAAACAAACGCACACCTTGACGATACGGTACGGGACAGGTACGGGATAGCGCCAGGCATGCCGACGGCACAAACAAACAAACGCACACCTTGACGATACGGTACGGAACAGGTACGGGATAGCGCCAGGCATGCCGACGGTGCAAACAAACAAACAGTCAAACAAAATCGGAATTAAAGCTGTGTGGATCCTGGCTAGCGCCAGACGTTACTGAAGCAACGTCTTTTGCTTAGCTACGGGAATAAACCTAATATTGCGCTCATAATCGGTTAATATATGAAATATAGACATTGTAAAGACCTCGGCGGACCTCTGTCTTTTGCCTGTTCTATATTTCATATATTGACCGCTTTAATAGTGCAATCATACTAATACCACGAAATTGTCGTTTAGGAAATTTCATTGCCATATATGTTCAACATTCCTTCTTCATACACACTTGGGGTGGTGCTCACTGTATTCCTTAGTGTTTGAGCTTCGGAAGTAATATCACATTCCAAAGACTAAACAGGTATCCAAATTTTCATGAATATCCAAAATAGTTGTGGGTCAAGCCCGTTTACCGCTCATCATGTTGTTAAAGAGACTTGTTCTCAGAGTGATTGTTGTGTACCATTTTTCTGAACTTGGTTTGCATTTGTGCAGGTTGGCAGCGCTGTGATAATGTGACTGATTTGGATTATTTGGTAGTTTCATCTCAGAAGACCAAATCTGAAGCATCTCAGCATTGCCAGAGTTCCTCACAGGGAGGGGAAATCGCTTCTCCCCGGAATCAAGCTGAAAATGATTGCCTGCAAAGGTTTTACCCGTCGACTTCAATCTATTTGGGAATCTCTCTTGTAGATAACAAATGGCAATCTTCTTCTGGAGAAGTAACTTGGTCGAACTTTGCGCCACGTGAACCTAGCGGAAATGGTTATTGTCTACAAATGTATAATGCCGCTTATCCTGGCAAATGGGATGACTTGCATTGTGTGCACACATTACATTTTGTTTGTCAAAGAGGTAAGGGACTTTTCCTGTTTTAACTCTCAGCGTTTTTTCTTACGAATTTTATCCCAGCACCTTTTCAGACTCAGCCGTTTTCTCTCCTTCTGTGGAATGTTGCTCAAAGTGCTTCGGCGGTGGTGCTGACCTGTCTATCAGCTGGCTCGTGATCATGACAAGAGCGTTGAAGTTTGCTGACAATTAGAAAAGTTTATCTTAACATCTGTAAAGTTCAACTCGGAAAACAACTATAAGTGATTGTAAATACAGACCCATTCAGTTTCTGAAATGTTTATCCATCAGAATTAAAAATAACATGGCCAAAATTGTCAAAGCGTTCATCAGGAAAATCAAACCACTTATATGCCCATAAGACTCATTTGGCAAGATTACGAGGCAGTAAAACAATGTGCACAGTGTTTGGCACCGATGTATTAACTGCAGAGAACGCAAGTTGACTGAAGCATCTACACGAAATGATGTTGATCTTAAAGGCAAGAACAAGAGGGTGGAGCGAATGAGGCCTGCGTTCGCAAAATGCAGAGTCAAACTTCGAACGCTCCACACGGCATTTGTTGAATGCGTGACCCACATATTTTGGCCCCTATGTCAAGTTGACGATCTCCGTGACCTGACTGGAAAGTTTGAGCCTAGTACGACCATCTTAACGGCCTAAACTCAACTTCCTCTTGTATAATGTCTCCAACCGTACTGGTTCAAAGGCTCCTGGGCCTAATACGCATTTGGGCCACCACATGCCATTCACGGGCTTGGAGGAAATGCTGAATACACCGTCGTGGCTGCGTTGGCTCTGAAATAGGGGGAACTGGTACAAGCACCAGGAGGTATATCTTACCCCTATCATACTACTATGCAGCTCAACGGGATTGGCCAGAGTTGTGTAGCAAAGCTGTGAAACATTGACAATGTCACAAAGTATAAAAATGTAAAAATCACTGATTAATCTGAGTATCCACACTTTTATAATAGCAATAAAAAGAACAAATCCTGCAGTCATCGCCACACTACAACGAAGTCATGAAAGTTTACCGGAATTAATTTTCTTGTCACATTCATCAGTGGAAAGTCGTGACTGAAGAGTAACCATGCTGAATAATGATTAAATATACATTCAATGATGTGTTACGAGAACAAAATACAGTGCCAAAATAGAATGAGGGAAGGTGAGACAATAGAAGTGAAGTGAGAGCTAAGTGCAACGGTGGGTGAAAAACTAATAATTATAACGCTAAAACTGTGTAGTGAGACAAACAATCATGCTGTGCACCTACGAAAACAATTTTAACGCAACTACATGTTTCTTCTGCTTACAAAGATCAGGCTTATGCAAACGAATACAAACAGCCTCAAGTACTTTCAACTGACTAGCATACCGTGCACGACAAAGAACAGAAAAACTAAAATCATCATACACCTGCAGACACTTAGGGTGAGACAACAAGTGAAGAAAAACGGCAGACTTCTTACGATCACAATCACCATCTGATTCCTCGTCTCCAACAACCGCAGCCTCGTCCTCCGTCTCATCTCCCAACTCGTCCTCCATGTCGTCCTCAGTGCCATTCTCCTCATCAACACTGATCGGTCCCAGGCTCGTTTGACGTTGTTTAACCTCCGTTCGTTGACTCCTCCTTTGATCTTGATGGCAACTTGTTGTTGTTGTTGTTGTTGTTAAATCTTGTGTTCCCAGTGTCCTCGCCAATGCTTGATCTCCAGTACTGTAATAATTCATTGAATAATTAGCCGTTGATCGTCTAGGTCTTTGAATGTTGATCGTGTTACTTTCTTTGTTGAATTCCGTTCCCTTCAGCCTTCTTTCTCGTTGTTCACAATCAGTGCTTGCCTCATCCATATATGCACGTGCCACCGACACCACAGACTCAGCCCCAGTACCGCCGATGATAGATGTAGGTGGCATGGACGTCAAAGAGTGAAATAGTATTATTCAGCTGAGGTGATGTTCACATGGTGGTTGTTCGGTCGCAGTCGACTCGGATTGTACTGGCACTTGCTTTTGGTCCCAAACTGCAGATATATTTTGGGTCCATTTCAACTGAGGTGATTCACAGTGTCGATGTGACATAGCGACTTTTCGTGCAGACGGACCGTGGTATCTTTACAATTCTTGAAGCCCTTGGAAATGAAGGCCGAGTCCTTCGACGGCGCTCTCAGCTTCCCTTGCTGATCAGCAACGGAACACAAATGGCAGGTCACAGAATCTCTCGACTCGTCGTAGTGCATCCAGTTGAATTAATCGAACCAAGCTAGTTGAAACGGACGCTCGACGATCGATGTCCTACCGAAACTTCGCTTTGGAAACGCAAAATTCCGAAGCTGATCAGCCTCCATGGTGTCCGCACAAACAGCAATCAAAGAGGAAAATGACTCACAACTTCGAGAAGTATTTGGGAAATGCAGAAAATAAAGGCAGTGAAGGCATGCAAGCGAAAAGCTTTTGTGGATGCGCACCCCACTTTCAGGGGCCCCTACACATACCCAGTATGTCTACGGCCCCCATTCACTGTGTGCCGCACACCTGTATAGCCTAGACCAGAGAGGCCTACACATATCCGCTATGTGTAGGGCTCCCTGGTCTAGCTCCCTGGTCTAACTCCCTGGTCTAACTCCCTGGTCTAACTCCCTGGTCTAACTCCCTGGTCTAACTCCCTGGTCTAACTCCCTGGTCTAACTCCCTGGTCTAACTCCCTGGTCTAACTCACAGTACACGGTGGTGGAGTTGCAATCTGGGTGCGATCTACTCTCCCAGCCTTGTTCATCGATGAACTGGCCGGCCCTCAGCATGAAGTCTTGTGGGTATCCATCCAGCTCAGCGTCGGGCACAAGATTGTCCTGGGAGGTGTCTACCGGCCGGGTTCTTGCGGGCCCGGTGACCTCTCACTTATCCATCATCTCAACGACACCCTTCCTTTGGCCCGTCAACATGGCGCTAGTTCTTGCTGGGGACTTTAACGTTCACAACTGTGCCTGGCTAAACAGCTCTAAGACCACACCGGCGGGCGAAGCACTTGAGGACACTTGTGCCGCGCACCTCCTTACGCAGCATGTTCAGACTCCTACTCGTGGCGACAATACCCTTGACCTCGTGATGTCTACCTTCAACTCCCCAGTATTGACAACCGCCACACCCCATCTTGGGCGGTCTGATCACGTTATCATTCTATCCGACTTCGTAGGCATATTACCTTGCCACGAACCTGCAGCAAAGCGAACTGTCTGGCGGTACAAGAGCGCAGACTGGCATCGCCTCCGAGCTTTCCTTCGCAACTCTCCATGGCACGACATCATAACTGATGACCCGGACACCTCCTGTGAGCGGGTAACCTCCACTATCAGAGGCGCAATAGCCAGGTTTGTCCCATCTAATGAACCGATTGATCCAAAATGGTGGACACCGGAATGTACAGCTGCTATGAGGGAAAAGGACAAACGTTGGCGTTCCTGGAGAAAACACCCGAACGATCTCTCACTCAAACAAGCTTTCCTCCGCTCCGTTACCACAGCCGTCAACATCCTAAGGCGATCCCAGGAAGCTAAAGAGGCCACTATTCGTCACAGCCTGTCCACGGGCTCACTCAAGAACAAAGAATGGTGGACCAAGTTAAAGTATGCTAGTGGGGACGGACGTAACACGGACATTCCTCTTATTGTTGATGCGGGCGGACGGGAGTTGGCGACAAGCCATGAGAAATCGGAGGCCTTTGCCACCTTCTTCTCCAGGAAGTGCAGTGTCACTGGCCAGGATCTTACTTCTGACAACTTACCCGACCTTGTTGCAACCGGAGCACCGGCACTCGCAGCCGTTCATTTTCGCCCCGCCACTGTCTACTGTCTGGTAGCGCGACTCGACATATCAAAGGCGACTGGTCCTGACGGCATTTCAGCCCGGGTCCTGAAAGAGTGTGCCAAAGAACTTGCGAAGCCTTTGTCCCAGCTATTCGCTCTCTGTTTCAGGCGCGGAGTTCAACCAGAATCTTGGAAGACAGCTAACGTGGTACCGATCCACAAACGGTCCTCGCGCTCTGTTCTGAAGAACTACCGCCCAGTCTCGTTATTATGCATAATGTCCAAAGTAATGGAAACTATTGTCAATCGCCAACTGATGAACCATCTTAACCAAATGTGTGTAAGGGGTGTAGTAGGTTGCGTGTATTGAGGCTCCCGTTTTTCCGTAGTTTTTAGGTAGCTTTTGGGGACTAGCCCCAACCGCCTGGGTGGGATGGCTAGCCCAGATCACACTGAGCAGCTGGTGAGCGCCGAACAGGTCCATACACAGCTTCGCTCATTGCCTGGCATCGAACACAATGTTGTAGAAGTGCTGAGAACTCTAGCTCGTCTTGAAAGCCAACTTCAGGACCAGGAGAAACGATATCAACGAAGGATTAGTGGATTGAGCTCCGAACTTTCCCAGCTGAGAGAGGACCTGGCCGACACTCGCCTGTGCCAAAATTTGGACATCGGCAATGTTACGTGTGCGTCTTGTAAATCAAACTCCTCCGCCATTGCAGACCTAGAGAGAGAGCAAGAAACAACCAGCCAGAGGCAGCGCCGAAATCGAAAGAAACGTAGTACAGGCACAGAAAGTCGTTCACAGTCCGCCGTACCCGTAGAGAGTTCACGACCCATTGATCCCGAGATGGACCTGACTAGCAGTGTCAGATCCGATGTTGACAGCTCAAACAACAAGCCATCCAACTCCCGTACACATGGTACACCCGGACCCAGCTCGGAGTTGACCCCGCCACGTGTGGATCGCTTGCCGAAATTTGAAGAGATGAGTGAGGATTCGGACGCCACATGGCGACTCATCACCTCCACCAAACCCACAGCGAAGAAGAGAGTCTTGTTTGTCGGAAATCTGATGCATGCAATTACTGCAGACCAGCTGAAGGAGTTCATCGCAGCAAGAGCAGCTGAGGCTGACCACAATGTCCAAGTGTTTGACGTAAAAATATTTCAAAAAGAAAAATCCTCCACTGCGCGTATTGTTGCCAGTGCAGCGGACGAATCGTTTCTCAGCAACAAGCGCTTCTGGCCAAGGCCTGTGTACACAAGAGAGTGGAACTTCGATAAGTACACCCAGTCTGATGCCAGTGGAGATCAACAAACAGCGCAGAGCAGCACCACGACCACCAACAGCAGCAGCAGCCGCACGGACGACAGTAAGAGCGGATACGGCGTGGATTGCGATATCCTAGATGACACCTGTGGAGCACCGGCCCGGACTCCAGGCCAGAAATCACGGGGCTATCAGCGTGACTCGCCGCCCGAGACGCAAGCTGCGAAGTTTAGTGTCACTGTTGGCAACGCATTTGCATCTCTAAGTCAGGATGTGGATAATATATCTGTGCAATGACTGGAAGAAGATTAGGCAACGACCCTGCTGCTCATGAACTGAATATGCAAACGCAAACTCCAACAATTCGAATTTTACTGCTGAACATTAGGAGCCTGAGGAACAAAGTTGGAGAGCTGGCATGGCTTGCCGACCTTCACAGTCCTGACATCATCTGTGTAAACGAGACCTGGCTAGACGACACCGTGTCTGATGGAGAGATAGCTTTGGATGGCTTCAACATACTGCGCTCAGACAGAAAAGATCAGGCCGGTGGAGGAGTCTGCCTGTACTCCAAGGCATCCCTCCTGGTCAAGCCAAGAATGGACCTCACAGAATCGGCAATTGAGAGCTGCTGGGGAGAAATCCATTGCCAATCTGGAACTTGTTTGATAGGAACCATTTATCGACCTCCATCTGAGCCAGTTCGATACTGGGACTGCCTGGACGACCATCTCCATTCAGCTATAATGCCCGGGAAGAACGTGATTTTTTGTGGCGACATCAACATAAACACCAATCCAACAGCACCTCCAGATCCACAGCTTCATTATCTATCTGACCTCGTGGCCAGCTACAGTTTATATCCCGGAGTTCACCAGCCGACTCGGTTCTCAGCAAACTCTGCACCAACCACACTGGATCAATTTTACAATACATTCGACCCTCTAAATATGGCTACTGTTATCCCCATCGCGTTCAGTGACCATGCAGCAGTTCTCAGTGAATTTCAACTCAGCCCAGTAAGAAGTACTGTAACTTCTGGGCTACGGCGACACTACCGAAACATAAATCATGACCAGTTCAAGGCAGATTTGGTCCAACAGGATTTTTGTGAAATTGACGGAAGCCCAACTGTCATGTGGACTGAGTGGGCCAGCCGCTTTCTACAAGTGTTAGACAGACATGCCCCTCTTGCACCAAGCCCTCGACGCAAGAAAAAATCAGTACCATGGATGAACCGCCAGTTATTACACCTCTTGACCAAGCGCAACCGGCTCCATAGGAGGTGGCTTAGTGATGGAACAGAACATTCCCACTCAGCTTTCAAGGCTGCCAGGCGGGAAGCTACCAGCTATAATAGGCAACAGAAAGAGACCTACTACCAATCCAAGTTTCGAGCTGCGTCTGGCAATACCAAACAGACATGGCACACGATCAAAGAATTGAGTGGTAAACATCGACAATCTCAGCCACCTCAATGTTCTGTTGATGCCATCCGAAACACCTTTGCAGAGATAGTAGAGGACGCCAGCCGCCCAGTGCATCTCTCATTTCCCTACGGGCCCGCCTCAAGCACTGATCTGACAGCCTTTGCGCCAGTGTCTATTGCCAGAGTGAGGAAGCTCCTCGAACGTTTAAATCCGGCCAAGTCCAGCGGTGATGATGACATTTCTGCAGCCCTTCTCCGCGCACATGCAGACGTACTGGCGCCATCCCTGACTTTGATCTTTAACAAGTCCCTGAGAGAGGGCATATTTCCTGCCCAGATGAAAAGTGCTAGGATATCGCCACTCTTCAAAGGCGGAGATCCGAGCATGCCAAAGAATCATCGACCAGTGTCCTTGTTATCGATTGCATCCAAAGTGTTGGAAAGGATAGTCCACGAGCAACTCACACGATATCTAGTCCAGAGCAATTTATTCCCGCCTACTCAATTCGGCTACCGATCCCACCACTCTACATCCGACGCACTAGTGCTAGCTGTGGAAGGTATCTGTGAGGCCCGTATGAACAAACTCAACACAGGTGTAGCCTTTGTTGATATGTCAAAGGCATTCGATAAAGTGAAACATCAAACTCTTGTGCAAGATCTGTTCGAACTTGGCATCTGCGACACGGCACTCTGTTGGCTGGTGGATTACCTCTCTGATAGAGAACAGTACGTTCAGGTTGGCCAGACTAGAAGTCTCCCGTACACCAGTTACTCAGGTGTCCCCCAGGGGTCGGTACTGGGCCCACTGCTATTTATTGTCTATGCCCGCGGCATAGCAGAAGAACTATCGCCGTTTAATGTGGGAGCAATTCAGTTTGCTGATGACATCTCTATACGATGTAGCAGGGAGTCTGCGGAAGCTGTTTCTGCACACCTTTCAGCTGCTGTTCAGCACCTGGCCACCTGGCTGAAGGGCCGTGGTTTAATTCTTAATGAAAGAAAGACACAGATATTGCCTATTCCCCCATCCCCATCTCAAGCACTTGAGCTGCATGTCATTTGTAATGGGCAGACGCTGCCTGTTGTGAAAACGGCCAAGTATCTTGGCCTACATTTCGACTCAGACATGAGCTGGAACACCATGACAAGCCATGTTGCACGCCGCGTTGCCACTAAGATTGGGCTACTAAATCGAAGTGCAGCATGTTTGCCTTTTTCTTGCCGTGTTCAGTTTTTCAGGTCCTTTATACTATCAGAATTTGACTATGCATCTGCTGCCTATGCCCCTTTCTTATCGTCTTATCAGGATAAGCGCCTAAATAGTTTGTTCAAACGTGCGGCTCGCTCGGTGTGCAGGGCAGCCCCTCGCACTCACACGGCTCCCTTACTTGAACGCATGAATGCCCATACCCTCAGCATATACACCCACATGCACATTCTTGTATTCATTTGGCGCTGCCTGAACAAATCTTCAAGTACTCTGTTTGCAAGCTTTTTCACCCGTAGTCCCTCTCTCCGAACACGAGGAGGGAGCAGCAAGTTACTCATCATTCCTGTCTCCCCCACTGCATCCTCAGCTAAGCGCATTAGCCATGCTGGAGCTATCCTGTGGAACCAGCTCCCAGACACAGCATGCCTCGAAAGAAAGCGCTCCACTTTCAAATCGCTAAGCCTGGCCTTTCTGTTAGGCAGTACCGCCAACTAGGATGAGCTCATCTGCTTCACTACCTCTCTCTCTCCCTCTCTCTCTCTCTCTCTCTCTCTCTCTCTCTCTCTCTCTCTCTCTCTCTCTCTCTCTCTCACTCACTCACTCCTTTCTTCCCGGTTGCCGTGCTTGTGACTTTTTTTCCCCTGCTGCCGTGCTCAAATTAGTTATCTAACTACAGCTGTATCTTCTTCTTGGTTCTGTTTGTCCGCTTATTATTATATATTTTTCTTTTCTCTTATTATCAGTGGGACCATTGTCATTAGGTTTAGGCCTGTTTTGGAACTCCACTTTAAATAAAGCCAAACAACAACAACACATCTTGAGCGCCAGCAGCTCCTCACTCCCAACCAGTTTGGGTTCCGTAGAGGTCTCGGCACGGCAGACGCACTACAAGCACTTCATAACGCCTGGGTGGACAATGTTGGCCAAGGTGGCGCGGCACGAATTCTCGCAGTCGATATAGCCGGGGCCTTTGACCGGGTCTCCCACGTGGGCCTCCTCTACAAGGTCCGGCAGCTCGGCATTACTGGCACTCTCCATAGCTGGCTATCGTCTCATCTTGACGGCCGTTCACTCCAGCGCTTAGTCGGCGGTCAGATTTCTTCTCTCTACCCAATCTCTGCAGGGGTGCCCCAAGGCAGTATATTGGGCCCCACGTTGTTTCTAATATACGTGAATGACGCTGCCGATGTTCTTGATGGCAATGGTCTAACTCCCTGGTCTAACTCCCTGGTCTAACTCCCTGGTGTAACTCCCTGGTGTAACTCCCTGGTCTAACACCCGGTCTAACTCCCTGGTCTAACTCCCTGGTCTAACTCCCTGGTCTAGCTCCCTGGTCTAACTCCCTGGTCTAACTCCCTGGTCTAACTCCCTGGTCTAACTCCCTGGTCTAACTCCCGGTCTAACTCCCTGGTCTAACTCCCTGGTCTAACTCCCTGGTCTAACTCCCTGGTCTAACTCACTGGTCTAATTCTCTGGTCTAACTCCCTGGTCTAACTCCCTGGTCTAACTCCCTGGTCTAACTCCCTGGTCTAACTCCCTGGTCTAACTCCCTGGTCTAACTCCCTGGTCTAACTCCCTGGTCTAACTCCCTGGTCTAACTCCCTGGTCTAACTCCTTGGTCTAACTCCCTGGTCTAACACACTGGTCTAACTCTCTGGTCTAACTCCCGGTCTAACTCCCTGGTCTAACTCCCTGGTCTAACTCCCTGGTCTAACTCCCTGGTCTAACTCTCTGGTCTAACTCCCTGGTCTAACTCCCTGGTCTAACTCCCTGGTCTAGGCCATACAGCTACACTAGGTAACCGTGCATGTATGTACTGTGCACTTGTAGGACTCCCTTGGGCAGGCTACGGAGTCGTACAACCCACTGATGCATGCCAAGCATCCTTGCAGGGCCTTAAAAAAACGTGGTCGGGCGCAACAAATGGTCCGGCCAAAGCCGGACCGGCCGGTGCGGCTGCTACGCCGCTGATCCGTTGACAGTTTCTTGCCACTGTTTGCATGGGCTTGGGTCTGGGCGTTCCTGATGGTAAGTTTGACGCCTCGAGATCTTTTCGGACATTGTCGATGCAACACGAGGAGGGGGGTGGGGGGTGGGGGGGGGGGGGGGGGGCGTCCGCGTGGCTTCTTGTTCTTGATGTAGGAGATGTAAGTTGCTGACATCAGTGCCTGGTATGATGTTTTGGCCTTGTTATGGAATCACAGCCATTCCGTTACCCAGGCCGCAGGACACAAAGGACAAGACTTGTTTGTTACAGCATTTATATTGACAAGACGGAAAAGCAAACTGCTCTGACAGAGACGAACAAGAAGACTGACAAAAGGACTCTCAACTACAAAATCGCGCATGCTCATAATTACACATGCACGCGACTAGACGAGACAGTTTGGGGAATGCCATCACACAGAAAAACAACGCATCATTTTACAACAGCCTGTCGGACAACGTGGCCGCTCTGATTCATAGCCATCACTAAAAAAACTCATGCCTTTTATTCCATCAGCAGCAACCAAACTTACACAGCTAAATTCAATGAAGTGCACTGGGCATGTTACGGCTAAAAAAGGTCATTTCAAGACAGAGGTAGTTCCGCAGCCAGCGCAGATCTCGCAATGATCTTGTATTCTTTGCAAATGTACTGAGTTGTTGATGAAGTAGAATGTCAAGGACATTGTTGGGGCTAGAGAGGGACTGGAAATTTGTATCAAGCAGAATGCCTGAAAATCGCTTGGCGACATTGGTGGGTTCGCTCGAGGAAATGGGATTAGCCTTTTGGATGATGGTAGAAACATCTGCTCATGATTAATCAGCCAGAGCAGGCGCCATGCGTAGGAGCTCGTGTCCTGTGGAGAAATTCAAAGTGTGTGAGGCTAGGCGCGACCAAATTTCAACCTTCCTGGAACTTGATTGTTCGGAACGATATTGTTTTGTCCATTAATATCAGCAACGATGCCTTCAGCTCCACGTGAATCTCTCAGTCCGACAGAGTGTAGTCCTGGGACGTTATTCTAGACTTCAGGCAATCATCTTGTGCAATAATTCTCGTTTGTTGTAGCTTCCAATGTTATCTGTAACTATTTACACATCAGTACTTAGATGGTGAGGCAAGGAAAATATTAAATGTGGAAACAAGGGAAATTTTGGGGCACAAGTTATGGGTTAGAGTTCACGAAATAAACCAGATTTTGAAGACTCAAATGGGCACAAGGCAGCGCCAGACTGACAAGGAGTACTGAGACATTCCACGGCAAAAAAAGCAGTTATCACTAATATCCATGAACCTTCCTAGTTAGAAGGCTGTTGGTTAGCGCTATCGACTCGTGCTCAAAGCTCACTTCCTTTGTCGTGGAATGTCTCAGTACTCCCTGTCAGACTGGCTTTACCTTGTGCACATTTGACTGTTCCCAATCTGGGTAGTTGGTGAACTCTAACGCAAAACTTGCTGCCCAAATTTTTCCTGTGTTTCAATTAATTTTAATAATAATTATACAAGTCAAAGAGAAAAGGATATATGGATACGAGTTTAGAGTAACTCTCCATCACTGTAACATGATACTGTATACAGTCAGAAAGTGCAATAACTAGGCACAAAACTGACAGAGTACTGAGACATTCGACGTCCTGACACCTAACTTTAACACATCTCCGTAGCGCTAACCGACAGCCTTCCAACTTGGAAGGTTCAAGGTTATGGAAAGACCAAAGAGGGGAAGGCAAGCGCAACGAAAACGAGCAAAAGCTACAGTCCCAACGGAACAAAGAATGTCGATTGTTACTGGACGATGACGAGACCAGTACGATATTTGACAAAGCGGTCTAACTACAATTCGAAGCAGCAAAGCAGCACACCACCCAACTTGGGTGGGTCATAAATATCAAAGATAAGTAAAGAAAGGGAAGCTTTGCGAAAACGAATTGTACGAGCCGAAAGCCAAACTCCTACAGTACGTACTCCTCATGCATGACATTGTGATGGACTAGTTGACTACAAAACAAGTTGTTTCACACGACGTATGTTTCGCCGTATGGTTCGTGACGGCTCATGGTGTCAGGACGTCGAATGTCTCAGTACTCTGTCAGTTTTGTGCCTAGTTATTGCACTTTCTGACTGTATATAGTATCATGTTACAGTGATAGAGAGTTACTCTAAACTCGTATCCATATGTCCTTTTCTCTTTTACATTTATTTATGGCTCAACATCCGAGTTTCAAATATACAAGTCACTAGGAAAACTGCTACAATTTCGATGCTGCGGAGGAAGTAGTGTACAGGAAGCTTGAACATTATTGTGTTGTCAATCTACGAATAATGCTCTCTGAAGGAAAGATGTATTTCCGCCATTGAATCCTGATGAGACTTTCCTAAATTTCCCTTTGTCTTCTTGCAGTTGCTGTGAAATGCAATGTTTCGGCACCAGTTTCTGGCAGCGTGAACGTTACCTCCATCCACATTGGTGAAAGTGTGCAGTATCAATGCAATACTGGGTATGAACTGGTGGGCCCAGCAACCGCTCAATGCACTGCTCAAGTAGCGCTAACTGAAATGCCTATTTGTCGAGGTTGGTCACACATATTCTATGTTACAGCATGGCTTAGGATACATTGTCTACTTTAAAGTATGAAAGCCTTTGCTAGAGATTCAGTCTTTTACCATTGCACGGGAATAGTGCTGCCACCTATCCACTACCGACCAGCGAAAATGGATCATTTTACTGAAAACACACGACACCCAAAATGTTCATAACTCAGGTATCCATTCTCCAATTTACTCGATCTAGACCTTCCTGGAAAGCTGCAGCGACAAAAATACTATGAACTGATGCACAAGTCTCCACAACGCCAAACTCCAGCTATAGAGTTTCAAACCTAAAAAATGTGCAAAAGAAGCCATGGGTGGTGGGATAGGGCCCCTCAACGTGGCCCTGGAATCGGTCAGAACGGAACGAGTGGGCGTTCTCTCACAGACTCCCACAGACCAAAGTCAACTTTTGATTTTTTTTAGGTTAAGCACATGCTACGAGGTCGTACCTTTCATACAACATCCAGTGCTGGGACCTCCACAGGATGCCATTTCCACAGCCTTGCACACCAAATCCAGGATACCCTCAAAAATCGGCAAAGACTATCACTTATGTTCCACTACTGCCTAGTACTGAATCCTACCTGACTTCTTGACACGACTCAAACTTGCCTAAGTCACTAAATCAACGTCAACTGCAACAAGTTATGGCCCAGTACAGCCTTCGACACGCACGCACTTGGCACCTCCCACCCTCCAAAACCGATCGCTGTAAAGGCTCCCCACTGTACAAGTCCCTAGAATACTACAATGCCCTCCCTGCTAGCATTCGTGACGTCTCTTCCCGACCTGCTTTCAAACAAGAAATCTGCTCACTGCTGATTAACTCAATCTGCTCCTGCAGCGCTCACCCTCTCCCATACTTGTAAAGTTCAAAGTGATGTAAATCACTTTCCAACTGTTTAACCCACAATCTCACCTTCTCATAATTATATTTATCTCTTATTGGCGATGGTGCCATCGTGAGAATAAAGAATTCAAAAATAATCAAGCCACATATCTGCAACGGCACGAGTGTGATGGCAAAGGTCCTGCTGCACGGCGGCGGGCTTCATCCGCCGTCATGCAACCCAATACACGGCTAAAAAACGTGATTTTTTGGACTTGGAGCAAAATTCTGCACACTTTCGCGTGTTTCCATGATACGACAAGTTGCGCACGGTCTGCTCAAATTCAAATACAGTGCTGCAAAAAAATGACAGAGTACAAGAAAAAATCTTTCCTTGCATGGGCACATTTTCGGCCATAACTCTTGAATGCCTGGTCAGATCGAGACAAAATGTTCAGAGATTGTGCAGCTGGTCATGCTCTTTCAACTGATGTAGCACACAATATGAATTAACAAATTCGATTTTTCAGGGATTTTACGACCAGACTGCCTGCCCCCTTAATAGCTTCTTCATTAACATACTTTTCCATTAAATCCGCTGATACATTGTGATATTGACACTCATTATGGTGTCCTTATTTCTGCAGGAGCTGAAAGCTATTCCAATCGAGTGCGCTGCGAAAATGTGACCCTTTACTATCGACAAGGATATGGAGCACTCGTGAATTCCTCTGAAGCCCGTAAGATGTGCCAGTCATCGGGAATGGACCTGCCCACAATTCGGCAATATAATGGGAATCTTCTTACCGGCCATTGCCTATACGACATACTTCAACCCTGGCCTCGTCATATTGTAACGTATCATTTTCCTAGATTTGAGGTCAAAGGTGTTTTTATGTGGACACTTTATAATGGCAGAGAAGCTGTCGGTTTATTCTTTCGGGATGGATATCAGCAAAACTTTGTTGTGGAAGCAGCACATCACCGTGTTGTTTGTGCTGGTACGTTGTTCCTTGTACTCATCATATCTGTACTGTTTTGAATCGGTTTAAGGCATACCGTCTTTTCTTTGCAGCGGATCACGGGGCAAAAGAGCTCTGTACACAGTATCGGTTGTACCGAAATTTTCGGTGCGTTTTATTTTCGGTAAAAATTGTCGGCACCGAAGTTACCGAAAATAAAACACCACCGAAAATTTCTGCTTTCACAGTAAGTTGATACTGAATGGCCGAACTCCTGAAATATGGTGGTGAGAAACTCCTGGAGGCTATGATCCGCCTGTTGAACAGGGTCTTCGAAACCCATCAGCCATTAGACCTCGGCCTAGGCACACTGATTGCTCTTCAAAAGCCTAAAAAAAAGAAGGGACCACCTGGAAATCTTCGTCCCATAGTGCTTCTAACTGCCCTCAGCTTGGCTAGCTTTGGTGTCGGCTTGAATCTCACCGACCCGGCAGGCGACATCTGAAGTGAAGTTCTTGGCATGGCTCCTCACCCAGTACACGACGTTGAGGGAATCGGTCCAGAACACATGTTCAGCAACAGGAATAGCGAGGGCTTGGCTGACAACTTTGCTGGTGCGCAGGCCAAGTGCTGCACCTTGCAACTCCAACTTAGGGATGGTGACTTTCTTGATTGGGGTTGCCCGCGCCTTGGCGAATGCAAGGCTGACCTTCACAAAGCCATCCGGATACGCCGCGCGGACATAACTGACAGCTGAAGTGGCGTGCGCCGAGGCATCGGTGAAGGTATGTACTGTGAGCTTCGCGGTGTCAGCCTGGCGCTCCATGCTTTTGAAGCATCGTGGCACTTTGATCCCAGCTAGATCTGGTAGTTCTGCAAACCACCTCTGCCACTTGGTCTCCAGCTCTGATGGGAGACGGTCATCCCAGGAACAGCCGAGAATGCATGCCTCCTGGAACAGCAGTCGAGCCCTTATCGTAAACGGCGAAATATGCCCTCTTGGGTCATAGATGCTGGCCATCTTGGATAGGACGCTTCGTTTCGTCAGCCGCTGGTCGTCCGGTGTGTTGTAGCGATAGCTGAACGTGTCAGACGCTGCGTCCCACACGACACCAAGTGTCTTCACGACTGCCGCTGATGCGGCGTCGCTGCAATCATCGATGCTCACCAGTGCGTCGGCTGCTCGGTCGGCCTCCGGGATAGAACGGAGCACGTCACGGCTGTTACTGCGCCATTTCCGCAGGTGGAACGAGCCCATGTGGAGCAGGTCCTGCACCCCCTGCCGTACTGAGATGCCGGCTGGTACTGATGGTTGTGAGTTCAGGAAATCGTCAACGTAGAACGATTCCTTGACCACTGCTCGGGCTGCTGAGTCGTACTGTTCCCCATGCTGTGCGGCTACCTCCCTCAGAGCTCGGCAGGCGATGAACAATGTCTTCAGTCCGAACACGAGCCGAGTAAACTCGTAAATGGATGGTTGCTCGTCTGTCGACTTGCGCCACAAGAAGCGTACGTACCGCCGATCTTTCTGTTGTAGCTGGACCTGCAGGAACATCTCTGCAATGTCTCCTACGATCGCAACCGGTTCACGGCAGAACCTGAGTAGGACGTGAATCAGGTCATGTTGCAGTTTCGGACCAGTGTACATCTCATCATTGAGAGACACACCCCGCTGACGAGCCGCTGCATCGAAGACAACCCTCACTTTCGTGGTCGCCTTGTCGTGGCGCACGACAGGAAAGTGCGGTAGTAGCCATTGGTCACCGTCTCTGGCGGCACTATCCTCACAGCGGACCACATATCCCTTGTCGGTGTATGATTCGAAGACTCTGTCGTACTCTGCTTGGATGTCCGGCTTCTTGAGAAGAGATCCCTCGAGGCTGATCAGCCGCTTCTCTGCCATGGCTCGGTTTGGCGGCAGCTGTGGCTGGTGGTCTGGCCGAATCCAAGGGATGCCTGTCGTGACACGACCATCAGTGATTTTCATCCTGTCAGCCACGAGGTGCTCTGCTTCTATCTCAGCCATCGTCTTGTCAGATTGTGGTTGCATGCCCACCTGGTCATCCTCCCAGAACTTAGCGACCAGTGTATCGAGCAATGGCTCACATACTGCAGATGCGCGCAGCGTGCACTCGGATGTGGCACCCGTCGGCATGTCCACCGGCCCAAAGCAAACCCAGCCGAGTGGTAGACGGCGTGCAATGGGCTCTCCCGCACGCCCAGTGGCCTCCTCCAGCACTCGGTGTACGTCAATGACATCGATACCAATCAGGATGTCTACCTGCCGCGAGTCGACCTGTGGTAGCGGTAGTTGCTGGAGGTGGGGGAATTGTTAGCTCATCTGATGCCAGTCAACGGCCGGTAGCGGAGCTGTGATGTTGGGCTGGGTCCATGCTTGGAACGCCGTGCTGTAGTCACCATCATGACTGTGGATGGTCAGGTTGACTCTCTGCCGGCGGCCTGTTACTGTCGTTCCGCCTAGGACTGAGGTGGTGAGCTGCTCATCTGGCCCGCTGACACCCAAGCTCTCAGCAACGTCAGCCCTGATATAGCTGGTCGATGATGCCGAGTCAATTAGTGCCACTGCTTCATACATCTGGTCTTGGTGTTGCAGCTTGACTGGCACAGTCATGAATGCAACATGGACCCCAGTGTTAGCGGTGCAGGTGGTTGCTGTGGCCGTCGCTGCTGTGTCGGATGGACGCTGTGGCTTCTCACGTGATCCACCGCCTCGCTGTGGACTGTCCAGTCGATTGCTTTGATTCATGCTGGCTGGCTCTTTGTCCGTCTTCCTGCTGTAGCTCTGCTGTTGTCTCACAATGTGGAGCATGTCATGGTGTTTTCCACCGCACTTAGCACATGGGTTGCTCCTGCACTCAGCAGAACGATGGCCAGCAACGCGCAGGCAGCAGGTACACACATTCAACAGCTTAACGAATTTCCACCTGTCTGCTGTTGACAAGGTGGCAAATGCCCGGCAGTCAGCTAAGGCCCCGGTCACACCGAAACAAGCCACTTTGGGCTTGTTATCGCTGGCGCTCAGCTGGCTTGCGTGATCCCTGTGACGCGGTCACACCAGACCTTGAGTGCAAAGCTTGAATGGCTTGTTTTTCTTACCCGCCAAATTTTGAATATCTCGAAACACACCAATGTTTGCAAGAAACTGGAGAGCAGAACGTTCGCGATCTAAAACTGTACTTGTTCTACTGTTCAGTTTTGATGAAGAAGCAAAGGAAGCCCGGATTCTGAATTGCGAAGTCGTGCTCTTTTATTTGTTCGGTGTGCATAGACACGATGGTTCGGGTGGTGTTTCCTGATGTCGAGCTTTCTGCCCCGCCGGTTGCCGTTATGGAACTCAGTTGCAATCCACTCTCTTCTTCCCACATGTACAACATTCGTACCCGGCTTTCTTCATGAATTCGGTCGTGAGTGTGGTGCCTTGTCTTGGCCTCAAACCACAGCTCCAACAATCTACGCAGCAGTCTAGAGGCACAGCGGCAGAAATCCATGGTCGTCGGACAAAAATCCAAATCAAACTGAATACAGTGTAGTTGGGGTAGACCGTGGTAGACAGACTCACGGTCAAAACCAAAGGCACAGGGATAGCACGGTTCCACGGACACAAGAGAGAACATCAATATCAGTTCATCATGTCAACTAGCTACATGGTGTGCTCCGGAGCTCCAAGCGCACTCAAATTATTTTTTGAATTTCGGCTTTCAGCCGCTTGTACAAGCTGTGGCTGAAACAAGCTGGAAAAAAACGGCTGAGAGTCAGCCACGGCTGAAAGTCGCTTGTAGGACATTTTTCAGCCATTTCCATGGTAATAGTGACGTAAACAAGCGCTTGTTTCGGCTGAACGGCTGAATCGAGCTCGGTGTGACCGCGGCCTAAGCCGTGGCCCTCTCCGCACTTCTTGCATCTGGCCTTTGGCGTCTCATTTCCTGCTGTAGTTGCCAACGTTCTATGTGGTCGATGATCGTGTCGGCTCTGTGACTTCTGCAGCACTGCCGTTGATGTGGGTGTCTTGTGGGTCTCTGCCTGCCTCTCCTCTACCTTCCTCAGCATATGAACCAGATTCAGTAGCCAGTCTGCAAAGTTGCAAACATCGCAGTTCCGGTCCTCGTGCAGCTCAAAATACCTCAGCAGGAGGGTCGGTGGTATTTTCTGGGTTGCTGCTAGGTACAGTTCACGGCCGGGAGCAATGCCACACAACTTCATGTTGACCAGGGTACTCCGCAGCTTTAGAGCAAACTGCTTTAGCTTGTCGGTGGCTTTAGCGTTGTCAATCTTGGGCCAAGTCAGGATATCTTTCTCGTGACGCTCAAGTTGTCGCTCCTCACCGCCATACCAGGCTTCTATTTCCACCAATGCTGCTTGAAAGGCGCCTGTTCCGTCCATAATGTCCTGGACGAGTTCCTCGGCACTCCCTCCGGCGAGTGACTCTCTCAGTCTCGCCATCTTGTAGTGCTCAGTTGTGTGGGGGTCTGTTCCCACCAAACTCATGAATTTCTGTCTCCAAGGGACATAGTTCACCGGCGCTCCGTCAAACTGCGGTAGCTTCAACGGCTTCAAATGGGATCTGTATGTCCCGGCATGAGGGTAAGCAGCTGGTGATGTATATGGACGTTGTCCATCTGGCTGACTATACTGCGTAGCCAACTGACTCTGTGCAGCTGCTGGTGCACTTTGCTGCTGTACATACGGTGAGTAGAAAGTAGTTGCAGGATTCTGGCTGCTGGCCGCGTGTGGGTCTGGCTGATTGACCTCTTGCACTCACTACTCTGGCCTGTCCAAACTGGCTAGGCACTTTCTGCTGGACTGTGTAGCTACTTGGCTGCACTTTAGATGTCACAGCAGGGTGATACTTCTGGTTAGCTGGTGTCTGATACTGTGGGCCTTGGGGCAGTTGTGGCTTCAGACTAGTTGTGGTGAATGGTGCAAAGCTGGACTGCACAGTGACCCTCTTTCCTGGTCTGTATTGTGCGTTGTTACTAGTATTAGCCACAGCTACTGGGGCAAAACTGTTACTCTGCAACACAGGATTCACTGCACTAATACCAGACATACCTGCATGTACTTGACTGCCGCTAGCGCTGTCGCTGCTCACTAGACCATCAATGACAATGGACTGTGGTAGCCGGCTCTGGGCCTGGGGACTTCTTCGTTCCACATCCACAGCACTCAAGCATGGAGGCAGACTACCAGCTGGTGTTTGTCTTGGCTTGGTCGGCTGGATGTCAACTGCGTCCACCACGCTGAAGGCGCGCCCTGCTCTCCCAGACTCTGCGCTGGTAATTTTGAGCTTCTCAAGGAGTTGATGATGGCGCACAAGTGCTTCTGTCGTGAGCCCTTGCCCAACACCTGCGTGGGACAGTCTCCGTGCACTTTCATCTCTCCGACTCCTGCGGCTGCTCGCGGTGGAGCCTTTCTCTGAGAGCTCCAACTCCAGCGCTGCTCTGTCTGCAGCCAATCGCTTGATCACCAACTCTCTGTTGAGTTTCAATCTCTTTTCGACCGCCTCAGCCTCCAGCTGGACTAATTCCTAAGCAGCTTGCTCTCTCTCGCGTATCCTGGCCACGAGTTCCAGTTCGGCTTCCTTACTGGATTTCTTGGAAACTTGGGAGACACTATCCCACTCTCCATATTGCGAAGGAGGCTTACCCTTCATCGACCTGACGCTCGTTCTTTTTTCCATCGACTCCGATTACTGCCTCGGACTCGGATCCGGCTCGAAGGACCAGTTGTTCGGTCACAGAATCTGGACTCCAAAGAACACTGTATTTATTTCTGTTCTTCGTAACTGAACGAAAACCTCTAGACTAATAGTATGCACACATCATCGTGCCTTGGCACGGACATACCAAATCTGCTGTTGTCCTCTCTCCAGGACAAAAAAAACTCCTTTCCAAAGAGACAAAAAAACTCTCTCCTCTCCAAAGTGAAACTGGTACTATAACAAAAAAGCACAGCTGATAAAGCGAACAGACCTACAGCCAATCAGCAAACCAGTTCCGTCATATGATCCGGCAGGTATTGCATGCCGTGCATGTACTAGATTAATGCTACGGTACAGACAATCGCATGCCTAGACAGGTCCTAACAGTGTCTAGTCAGTACTAGCATCATGCTCACATGTGCCGGGTCAGCACACAATACATCGACCTAGCAAACGGTAACCTACGGGGTCTACTCGAACAACAATGATGGCTGTACAATGATGGTTGTTACATGGGAGTGGTTCTGACCGTAGATGTTGAAGCGTCGGCAGAGGGTCCAGGTGGATCGCGACCTATCGCTTTTCCTCGTGATCCCTGCCGGCGTCCCTCAGGGATCTGTTCTTGGGCCGCTTCTATTCCTCATCTACACCATAGACCTTCCACGCGCATATGAGAATCCCCGCACCACCTATTTAGCCGATTTGCAGGTGACACCGCTTTGATTTCCATTGCGAGAACTCTTCAAGACTGCACCCGAAACCTACAACAGAGTGTCACAGCAGCTGGAGACTGGCTTCAAAGATGGCACCTGCTGGTTAACACGAAGAAAACAGTCATCCTCCCGTTCTACCACGACAACCCCCGCCCCCCCCCCCCTCCCCCCCCCCCTGAACAGCTACCCCAGATCACCCACAGGAATGGTCCGCTTACCTTAGCACAAAAACACAAACACCTCGGAATAATCTTTCAGCATGACCTCCGTTGGACAGAAAAATCACTCAAGTCTTTCAATATTCTTTTTACACTAATGTCTACACTCACCATCTATCAGACATACATCCTACCTATATTCTCATATGCGAGCAATGCTCTCACACCGTTGTCACACATTTCCCTTGACAGGCTAGAACGACTCCAGCGGAAAGCCACCAGAATATGTCTCCACCTTCCCCTTTACACACACTTAGAACACTCCCACCTTTTGCATCCCATCAAGTGGCCAACATTATGTTCACACTTTAAAGTTAAACATATACTCTTCGCACATTCTCTGCGCCACAACGCCACAATTATGCCCCACCTCACATACTCTCGCCGCATACTGCTAGCAGCGTGCAACCTTCGTATAATTTTCGTCCACTCTCGTACTTGGTACTTGCCAACTCCGCGGACTGATCACTGTATCCATTCTCCTCTGTACAAGGCCCTTGATTACCTTAAAATTGCTTGCCCACCCAGCTTCGAGAAATCCCTTCTCGTACGCTCTTCAAATACCAGCTATCCCTGCTGTTGCACAACTCTGTAGCGACCAGCCCTGCCCGTACACTTAAGTAGTCGTTAATCCTTAGGCTCTGCCCACCCAATTCTTGCTCATTTTTTCTCCCTTCTTACACTATTATCTCTTTTTGGGCACTGGCTTTCGTGAGAATATAGATTTGAAACATATTCTTTTTAGGCTTAAATCAACTCTACACACCAAATCACTCTCTCTCTCTCCCTCAGTTACAAAACATATATCCTGCCTATAATTGAATATGCATGCTTTGCTGTCACCCCGCTCTCAAAAAGTGCTTGACCGTCTTGAGCGAATCCAGCGCAAGGCGGCCAGAGTTTGCCTCCGTCTCCCCCTCTATACTCCTCTGAATCATTCAACACTGCTCCATCGGCTCAAGTGGCCGACAATGTTCTCTCGCCGCAAAGTGAAGCTCACCCTTCTTGCACCCTCCATAAAATACAAATATGCCCCACACATACGCATGCTGAACAACCCCGCTCCAGTTACGGCCCATTGATTAACTCAATCTGCTCCTGCAGCACTCACCCTCTAGAATACTTGTAAAAATCAAAGTGATGTAAATCACTTTCCAACTGCATAACCCACAGCCCCACCCACAGCATCTCACCTTCTCATAAACTTATCTGTTATTGGCGATGGTGCCATCGTGAGAATAAATAATTCAAACTCAAATTCAATTCAATACTAACAACAGTAAACAAATTGAAAATAAAGTAAACTATCGTATCCGTTCCCGAAGGGAACTCACGACGGCCGCTAACACCCGATAAACCCTAGCGGCAGATGCAGCGCCTAACGGTGGGGGTGAGTGGGTAAGTCTCAAAACCACTGGCATAAGTGCTAAAAACAACCCCAGTAGCTGCATCCATGTACCCCTTGTGCCTGGCCACAAGTTCCCAGTTGACTGTGGGTAGCAGCACGGCTGGAAAAACAACAGTAACATAACAATAATTATATTCAACGTTGGGTGTCCCTATGTAAGTTACCAGTGTTCTATGTGCCCTCTTCTGCAGACTATACGTGGTGTGCCCCCCCTGCCCCACATGCCAGCTTTCGTAATTTCTCGTACATCAGGGGCACGACAACTAAAGGAACAATGGACTGTAACCCTAGATTCACTCTCGTTGGTACCCTGCCGATGATGTGCAGGGGTGGAAACAAGTGGAGTTCTGAATGCAAAGGTGAGTCCAAAATCAACATTTACCTTAATGGCAATAAATAATGTTAGGTGCCTCCTCCCGTACAATCTTACCTACAACCTTTCCTAAGCTGGCCTGCCTGCATGCACCCGTGCTAGGTCATACTCACCTTTTGTTCCGTTGGCCCGGGTAGCTACTTGCGCGCCCATATTTGCCATAGCTATCCAGGCCCTTTATATTGGGTTGTTTCTCAGTTGATCTCTCTCTCTCTCTCTCTCTTCAATAATCTCACTCGTCAACGTAGTTGTTCGTTCGTCTTGGTCTCTTGTCTCGTTGTCTATAATATATGTCGGTCCCAATAACTTGTTCCCGATGTCCGTTGTAATGTCTGGAGAAGGTGTCGTCAGTTGGCTTTCTTCGGACCCAACATTTGCGCCGACTATTGATCGACCCACGACCCTGAGACCATCCCATGCCCAGTCGTCCTCTACCGCCCGACATTCGTCTCATCTATGTCAACCTCGTCTCGTCGTCAATAATCCTCATCTGGTCTCCAACCAAGTCTCGTCTATGTCAACCTCGTCTCGTCAATGTCAACCTCGTCTCTTCTATGTCAACCCCGTCTCGTCCAAGTCATGCAGATCAGCTATTTTCATTATTTCTCCCTTGCTTGTTCTTTTCATGTGTCCCTTCTTCATCAAATTTTTCTAGTTTATTTATTTTTGATTATTTTATCGTAGTGTGTGTGCGTGCGTGTGTTCTTCATAAAATATTAGTAAAATTAGAGTTCTGATCATGGTGAGCCACGCTCTAATTTTTAATGTTAGCAAAATTGTAACTACGCTATTTTTAGCCATGCAATCAGTATCAGTAGGTTCCTCGTCACTTCTAGTTTCCTATTTGTGCCAATTTTGTTCTTGAAGGGTTGCTTGGCCCGCTGTTGTTGGCAATGTTGGGTGGTGCATACATGTACACCTTAAGACTTAGAGAAGTACAGGAACATTAACTGCAATGCATGATAGTAAACACTTTTGTGAGATCCGTGCAGTGTGTGTGTGTTTGTGTGTGTTTGTGTGTGTTTTCTTCCTCAGTCATTTTTATCTCTATTTTTCTCTTCGTCTTATTATTTACAGCGAGGTCGCGGTTCTTTTTTCACTCAGGGGAGGTATGTTAGGTACCTCCTCCCGCACCTTTTCTAGCTGGCCTGCATGCACTTGCGCACTCACCTTTTGTTCCGTTGGCCTGGGTAGCTACTTGCGCGCCCATAATTGCCATAGCTACCCAGGTCCTTTATCTTGCCGCTCAGACTTGATCTCTTTCTCTCTTTCTCACTCTTCAATGTAGTGGTTTCATTCGTCTTGGTCTCTTGTCTCGTCATCTATAACGAGAGAGCTTGGAAGCTCAGTGCCCTACGCTATGCTTTTTTGCTTTGATGACCTAGACAAAACAAAGCATAGGGATGTTATAAAATTTTTTATAAAATTCCTTTTTTTTTAAGACATAACCTGGGATTCGAACCCGCACTATCGCGCCCTGCATGCATCCCCCGATATACTTCGCATACATACTAATTCTTCCAAGTTGCTTCACATTATGATCTTGCATTTGAAAGCCCTATTTGAATATGCATTGTGGCCAGCCGTCTTTGATGGTACGGTACGGTAGGGATAGGTACGGGACAGATACGATCGAGGGTAATACGACACCGTCTCCCGTACCGTACCATCAAACACAGCTGGCCACATACAGCTGGCCGCAATATTCAAATAGGGCTTTCAAACGCAAGATCATAACGTGAAGCAACTTGGAAGAATGGGTATGAATGCGAAGTGTACGGGGGAATGCATGTAGGGCGATAGTGCGGGTGCGAATCCCAGGATATGCCTGAAAAAATAGGAGAATTGAAAAATTTATAACATCCCTATGATTTTTTGCCGTCAGATACGGGATAGCGCCAGGCGTGACACAAACAAACAAACACACAAAAACACATATACCAAATTAAAGCTGTGTGGACCCTGGCTAGCGCCAGACGTTACTGAAGTAACGTCTTCTGCATAGCTACGGGAATAAATGTCGTTCCCACTAACTTGTTCGCGTTGTCCGTTGTAATGTCTGGAGAATATGTCGTCAGTTGTCAGATGGAGAGCCAAGGTTTAATTTATACAAAAGAGAGCAATGAACTACAAGTTATGCTATGCTGTCCACTATACTGTCCATTGTGTCGTGCAATGTTACCGCATGAGCTGATTGTTTAGTAACTTGTAGTTCCTTGGTCTTTCTCTTTTGTATAAAGTTATGTTCCATAACGTTTTCTTGTGACCTTCATCAGTGGAACACCGTCACTTAAAAATGCAATAACTTAAACATATGTAATCAAGCACGCTGAGGAGGTCATGATGGCTGAATCTTGCCCGAGCCTGCAGCCCTCGGGCCTACGGCCCCTGGGCTGGAGGCTCGGGCAAGATTCAGTCATCATGACCTCCTGAGCGCGCTTGATTTGATTTCTTACAGTGCGAAGCAACATATAAGGGAAAATCAAAGATCGAAAGGTCGGAAGGTCGAAAAATTATTCCCGAGGTGACATCAAACGGTCCTGAAACTCCCGAAATGACGTCAAACGGTCCTGATGGCCTGATTATGCCTGCGGCGGGAAGATGGCCTATTGGCCATGGCCCTGGCAACGATCACGTGTCATGTAAGAAACACATTTATATACATGTAGCTAATATGGTTTCAGGTAGAAATACAGCAGCCAGCAAGTACAAAAAGCGAAGTTTGCACCTTTGCAATGTGTGAATATAGTATATAGAATATAGTATAGATTATCACTCTCTTATTATTGACCCCCACAGAAACTTGTGATCTCTAAGCGGTCAAATATCAGCATAATTGACCGCTTATATTGACCACTTATTATTGACCACCTAGCCCGAGGACTTCTTTTTCGAGTCCTGAGCATACTTGCAGAAACTGCGGGACCAAACATCAGTTGCCTCAGCGGTTCTCTTTGGAATACGATCAAGAATCAGCTTGTCCCTTTCCTCCTTTGATGACAAAGTGGAAGGTGACGACGACGACTTTTCCGCCATGAACAAAACACATGAACAAAACACAAATAATTTACCAACTTGACTAGACCAAAATTTACCAACTTGACTACACCAAGCACGTGGAGAAAGAGAACGATCATCGAGCATGCTTACCTACTTGACTACACCAAGCACGTGGAGAAAGAGAACGATCATCGAGGATGCTTACCTACTTGACTACACCAAGCACGTGGAGAAAGAGAACGATTATCGAGCATGCGCCTGGATATCATTCATGGCCGTTCAGCCAGTTAGCAGAGAGTCGTAAAATACCGGTAGTTTACGACTCCCTGCATTCAGCAAACTAATACTTGTCGAGAACAAACACTCCAAAATAACAGCTGTCCACTAATTTTGTTGTTCGAGATTTTAGTAGGAGTTTTTCTGGTTGAATCTAAATACAATAAATGCTCCGGCCTTGGGTTTATGACCAATAACAACTCGGCCTACTCATTTATTGTATACATAATAGTATAGAAAACGTTATGGACCCTAACTTTCTTCCTTTTTTGCTTTTGTTATGAGTGCACAATTTATCTTGTTTATTGCTATTTACGACTAGTTTTGTCTCCTCGTCGATTATTTACCATAATATTTGCCCTTTTTACCTGTATTTGTTCAAGTCACATCTTGCTCCATTTCGTAATGTGTGATCCTTTACAGTGCACCTGAACTTTTTGAGTGAAACTGAGTTTGACGTGAGCCGCGCTCAGGTCAACAAACCAGACTTTACAAAATTGTGAAATTGCTGCTGCTTGCGCATCACCGATGACGACGTATTGGAGTTCAAAACGGAAGAAATAGCAACCATTCCTGCCCAAGACATAACACTTACTTGGTCTCATCAATATTGTCGCTTATCTTTCAGCTTTGTTTTATGTCCCCAGTGTTCACTTGGCAGCCCATTTCATCCCAATTTCGATTAGTGAGTTGGTATAAAAGTGTCTGAAAGGTCTAGCTAGATTTCGAGTTGTTTTTGAGAGCGACGGGTGAGTGAATCTGATTGATACCACTCCCCATCAAAACAAAATTATCTTGTCACACTGCGCAGGCAAAAGCAGCGTGACACAAAAGAAAGTAATCGGCCACTTGGAATCAGTTTCAATTTGCAAAACGGCTGAGATCGCTCACTTCGGACATCGTTTGCCTAGCTGAGATCGCATTTCCCCCACCTCCAGCTCAACGTTTGGAGTATCCAGCACATCGTGGAGATTTTTACAAGTACCCGGTACTGTAAACGTCGTCGTCGTTCAATATAAAATCATGCAAAGACTGGCGACTGATTTGAACCACACAGGTTGTCGTGCTGCCCACCTGAAGTCCTATAGAGAAGGCAACAGTCACGATCGACTTCCCTTCAGAAAATAGCCAGGCAGCTGGGAGGAAGAGAGATGAGCTTGCGAAAGCGAGAGAGTCGATCCAGAGCAAACATATTACATTTTTCACCAGCGCCGAGAGCAGCGACGAAGAGGACCAAGAAAAGCATGAACCCTTCCTTTGACAATAAATTCCTCGTGTCCAGTTTTCATTCTATACCTTACCTTCCATCGTACCAAGTTTTATCACGTCAAGTGCATGCGTTGTGTTCCAAAGTCTCAGTTCAAATTGTAGTAAGATAAGCGACAATATTGCTGACTTGGACCAAGTATCTGATTTCTTTATCAAACAATAAGAGGACGGAAAAGGTGTTCTCTTCGACCTACATATTTTAGTTTTTGGTAATAACCCAGGAATGACTGAATTACGATAGCTTGAAATTTTGAATAGTTTCGATTCTAGGAGATCGAAAGTTGTACAGTCCGTACACAAAGGGTTAAAAGAGCCTGTCTGAGAATACTGAAGTATGTGTGCAAGTGGATCTCTCCAATCTCGCTCGAAATTTGCAGAAAGTTCCCTTTTGGGGTGTAGATTGATTGTGCAAAGCCCTTGAAGAAAAGGTTTCTGAAGGGAACCTTGAAACTTGCATACCCCTCAGAAATGGCCGAAATATCACATTATTTAATTATTTATGGGTCAAACGAGTAACGCCACAGGTTATACGAACAAGCTATGAACAAAACTCCACCAAGCCAACATTGCCTTACCTTAGAAGAGTTCCTGGAGCAATACCGCTTAGCCACGCCAGGATCCCAGATGACGAGGGCCATCACCCCTGACGCAACTAATGATCGTCTTAAAAGTAGCCAATTTACAAGCGCTGGCAAAACAGCCAGCTACGTCCTCAACTAGCAAGAACTACACACCGACAGATAGTAGAACACCTCTTCTAGCACTGGGACCATGTCTCCCATCCGCCTTTTTGGGTTTTCTTGAAATATACTTTTGGAATTTTCCACTCGACCTTGCTGAAATACGGCCAAAGTCATACCTTCACAGGAAAGCTTGCCCCTCCGCGATATCTCTTCAGCAATTTCTACTCCAACACTACTCCCAATGCCGCAGAACAAAGTGTATTATTGACTCTGACGAGGAAAAGCAGCGGTGATTACTTGTCACTCCAAACGGCAAGATTCTCCTTGCGCCACCAACACTTTTTTTGTGCGATTGTTGATGCAAAAGTGAATGAAGTCCTGAGCGCAATTCTTGAATTTTACTACAAGAGGCAAGGTGGAATCACATGCCTTGTGATGCAAGAATGCCAAGTCGTGTGAATAACGGCTCACGAGATTTCAGAGTCACCTTCATCATGTGCGCTTGTTACTCGCCTTGATTGCCCGTTGGTCTGGAAGCGATCACACCCATCTTGTTACTGCACTCAAGAACACGCTGACCATGTTGTAGGCCTACGAACCGGGACTTTCTCTGGCCATGTAGCTAAAAGCCAGTGAAATGCTGATGAAAAGAAGTTCTTTACGACGTAAGAAATCTGTCATGCAGTTCACGCGACAAGCTGTATGGGGGATATTTCAACTGATTGCTGCCATTGCAACACTCCTAGGACAGTGTGTGGGCGTTCCGGAAAAGACGTCCAGACGAAAATCCAGCTTCAAAGAGTTTTGTTCTAGATTCCTGCACTGATGATGTGTATGCATAATGAAGCCTGCCTGGAAAATGGGGGCAAAATCTTAGAAATTGCCTGGTGTTCCCCCTCTATTTTGACACTCCCAGAAATGGCGCCCACTTCAGGATAAGTCCTCTGTGTGGTCGTTGACCGGATGTGGGTCTGTGTGTTTGTATGTATGTGTTTGTGTGTTTTTCGGTTTTTCAGCCGTGTGCTCCCTGCCTGTAATTGCCAATAGTTCTACAGTCACGGGGGAGAATGAATTAAATGGAAAGTTTTACAAGTACCGAGTCAAGTGTTCTGAAGGCTTTAGCCCATCAACACCTTTTCCCCCTCCATGTAATGAAAATGCAGGGACCTTCGTAAACCCGGTGACCTGTGATAGTGAGTCCACCATGTAGAATTAAAACTCTTTCTCTATGTAATTTTAAAACGCAATAAATAGAGTAAGCTGCGTACTCAGTACAAACACCATTAGCAAACACTTGTTGTCACGTATATATATATATAAATAGAGAAGTAGGCGAACAAAATTTATATACACACAACAACAAGGTTGTCAGTTTCATAATACTAAAAGCTTTTCACCCATTTCCATCAGTAGTTACATGGGAATGAGCAAGAACGAAAACGAAGCCAGAATTTATACTGGGGTTAGAGAGTCAGCACGAATATTCTTACGCGGCTGAAGTTCACACTACACTACCATAAGGGTGTGGTCCTCCTGGATATGTCAAAGGCGTTCGACAAGGTTCGCCACCAGCAACTAGTCGAAGATCTCTTCTGTGTGGGCGTCACCGGAACAGCGCTCCAGTGGCTCATGTCAAACTTGTTTGATCGTTGCCAGATTGTCCAGCTGGGATCCCAGCTTAGCACAGTGGCAGCCTGCTCCTGTGGAGTACCACAGGGGTTGGTATTAGGTCCACTGCTGTTCAGCCTTTACGCCCGGGACATGCCATCTGTTGCCCAGCAAGCTGAGTCCATCAAGTTCGCAGCTGACATCGCACTGACCTGCAGTCGCCCAACACAACAGGAACTGACCGCCACTCTCTCCAGAGCAGTGACATGCATTGCTGACTGGCTGAAGCAGCGAGGTTTGATCCTTAATGCATCAAAAAGTCAGGCATTGGTAGTGTTGTCCTGAAGACTGAACTGCTGTTACATACTAGAGAGACCGAATATAAGGTAAATAGGTGCAAGGTACATATTGTGACATAACTAACTCCAGGGTACTAAAGGTGACACCTACATAGTATCTACCACCACATTACTCCAATGCTTTAGTAAAAAGCTAGCAACCGAATGAAATGGGCAACGCAATATATTAATAAAACAACCGAGTAAATCAATTTCGAATGATCATATATCTTGCTGAATCGAATGATTAACCCAACACTTTAGCAACAAGAAGTTGAAAAGAATGATCAACCCAAACACTCTAGCAACGAGAGGATATTACTGCTGTCTATTCTTGCTCATAACTTTGATAGAATGAATGCTGCTATTGTCACTACTCCGGCTACTAAGGATGCCATGCTATTATAGTAAAATTGTTTCAATCGTATCCCAGCCGCTCCACAGGCATGCTCACTCTGCTAAAACGTCGAGGCAGCTGTGGCTGGTTGTTGTCGGCTCGGGCTTCTTCTTCCGTTGTGCCTGCAGCATCTTTGTCAGACCCAGGGCTACGGCTCCGCTCGGTGGTCGCCTCAGTTGCTGATGGCGGGATAGTCTCCCTGACTTGCCGGCGGTTTCTTATGGCCGTGCGCACACCGTCTTCCACCACCACTTGACGGCCTTCCTGTAGTACGACACACCATTCCTTGGCCGGTTGACTATATCCGTCTTGCAGTACCACTTTACTGCCTGGCTCGAGAGCAGGGAGCTCCCGCACGCCTCTCTTCTGATCGTGTTGATGGGCCATTCGCATTTTTTGGTCAATTTGCTTCTCCCGGTTGATGATTTGACCGTTAGCTAGATTCGGCAATCGTCCTCGAAGGGCCCGTCCAAAGAATGCTTCTCCTGGTGATGTCCCAATCATCCGATTCATGGATGTACGAATGCCGAATAACGCTTGCTGGAGTCGCTGTCTCAGAGGTAGTGATGAAGGCATCCCACTCAAGCGCCTGCGCACGACGCCATGGAATCTCTCCACCATTCCGTTGGAGCATGGATACCGCGGGCTCGACTTGATATGCTTGACTCCTGCTTTCCGGAGAAAAGTTTCTGTTTCGTCCGACACCAGCTGTGGCCCATTGTCGCTAACTAGCTCCACCGGTAGACCATGTCTTGCGAATACTTCCGACAATGCTTGTATTATGACTCTCGACGTGGTGCTGGATAGCAAGAGCAACTCGGGATATCGGGATCCGTAGTCGATGACCGACAAGAAGTGATGATCCTCGATCTCCACGAGGTCCACCGCCACCCGATACCAGACTGGTAGGATTTCTGACGGTTGGAGGGGTTGTGGAGGATTCCGCTGCCTCTTCCAGCATGTCGAGCATGTCCTAGCGAATTCTGAGGCATCTTTGCTCATGGACGGCCACCATACACTTTGTCGCAACGTGTCCAGAAACGTGTCGAGTCCTGGATGGCCTTCGTGTGCGATACGGAGGACTTGGTCATACAAGGTACCGGGTATGACGATGCGATTGTTATGCATGACGATGTCATCAACCACTGACAACGAGTCCCTAATTCGAAAGTATACCTCGGCGCTGCCGTCGCATGTATTCCACTTGCCTTGTAACACTCTGTTCCTGACTCGACTTAGCTGACCATCAGTGTCTGTGGCTAGCCGGACATCTTCGCAAGAGATTGGAGCTTCCCCCAGGATTAAGCCAACATACTCCTTCATTGACCTGGCTTCTGCCGGACTGGCTTCAACTGCTTGGGAGGGGGCTCTCGATAGCGCGTCAGTACAAATCATTGACGTTCCTGGCGTATAGGTCAACTGAAAGTCGTATGGGAGGATTGCCAGCAGCCATCGCTGCACTCGGGCTGGCACCTGATCGAATTCCTTCTTTACGATTGCCACCAGAGGCTTGTGGTCAGTGAATACGATCACTTGTCGCCCCAGTACGAATTGGCGGAATTTTACCAAGCCGAAAACCACAGCCAGCATCTCTCTCTCGAGCTGCGAATACCGTGTCTCGGGATCCTTGAGAGCTCTGCTAGCGCATGACACGGGTTGAAAGCGGCCATGATTGTCCTTCTGCCACAGTATAGCTCCCAGGCCACATGGAGATGCATCCACACTAATGGCCGTCTCCCTGGTTGGCGTGACGTCGAAGAACGACAGACGTAACAATCTAGACGCGGCCTCCTCTTTGAGTGTGTTGAACTCCATCCAGAGCGAGTTGTCTGCGACGAATGGCTCGCGTTTTGCCAATGTCCTGACCGGTGCCGTTGCGTCCGCTAATCCAGGGATGAATTTTCCGAGGTATGTTAGCATACCAAGGAATCGCCGTACATCCGACTGAGATTCTGGCAGAGGCATGTCTAGGATTGCCTTCACTTTGTCTGGGTCAGGATTGACGCCCTGGGCATTCAGTATGCTGCCAAGGTATCTAACCTCACTTTGCTTCCACTGACATTTGTCGTTGTTCAATTTCAGCTGTGCCGCTTGTAGTCGCTCTAGGACTCGCTGCAGTCGTTCATCGTGTTGCTTGATGCTGTCACCGGTGACCAGTACATCGTCTACGTACACGAAGACTCCTGGGATACCAGCGAGCAGGTCAGACATGACCCTTTGGAAGATTTCCGGGGCGCATGAGATGCCGAAGGGTAACCGCTTGAATCGGAACAAACCTTCCTCCGTCGTGAAAGTTGTGTACGGCTGTGAGCTGGATGACAGCGGAATTTGGTGGAATCCAGACTCTGCGTCCAAGACCGAGAAAATCGTTGCACCCTGGATTTGGGCTGTTATTTCCTCAGCGGTAGGCATGGCTCTCTTCTCCCGAATGATGTTTTGGTTCAACTTCCTGTAATCTATACACAAGCGAAGCTTGCCGTTAGATTTGCGGCTAGGAACTATCGGTGAGATCCATGGAGTCGCCTCTTTCACTGGTTCGATAATTCCAGCCTCCAACATTCGACTTAGTTCTGCCTTGACCTCCTCGCGGATGCTGAAAGCATGTCGTCAGCATGCAGACGCCACGGGCACGGCGTTTGGGTCCACGGCGATGTCTACCGGCCGCATAGTCACTGTGTTGATGTCGGCAATGTCTACCGGCGGCATAGTCACTGTGTTGATGTCTGGCTCATCAACGGTGACAGTGACCAATTGTAACTGCTGAATGACGTCCTGTCCGAAGAGGGGACATTTCCCGGGTGAGACCACAAAGCACCGACAAGCTATCAATCTGCCATTTGCTTCAAACGTTGCGGTCGCCGTACCAAGTGTGTGGACTTCCTGGCCACCGTATCCACGGAGTCGTCTGTCCGGTAATTCCTCTGGCTGGACGACCGTGCAGGGCATTATTGTCCGTGTGGCACCCGTGTCTAACAGACCGTGTACTATCTTACCATCAACCCGCACATCGACCCAATAGCGGGGGTCATGAGCTGCGCGTAGCGTTGCCGCAGGCTCCATGGTATAAGCCTCTTCGAATTCGTCTTCGACCACCAATGTATCTTCCTCTATTTTATTGCTGAGTCTGTCTTTCCGGAGGCAGACCTGAGGAAAGTGGCCCACTATCCCACAGTGCCGGCATCTAGTCCGGCCTGCCGGGCAAAAGGATCTTCCCGGGGTATGTTCTCCCCCACAATACTTGCACGGTCCTTTCCGCCTTTTATGTCGAGGAGGTTGTGCCGAGGCTCCTGCCACTTTCCTGGACTCCTCTCCTGACATGACTCTGTTTACCATTGGTGTCGATGATGATGATAGCGGCTGCGGAGTCGGTGCTACTGGCTGCTCGTACAGTAGCGAGTCCAGTATAGATGCTTCCATTCCTACTGCCTTTGCCGATGCCGCAGTTAGCGTCAGATCTGCGGTCGCTAGGAGTTCTCGTCTTATAGCTGATGACTGCAGTCCTTCAATGAACTGGTCTCTGATGACTCCATTCACGATTGTGTCCACATCGGTGCTGTCGAAGCTGCATTGTTGTGCCATAGCCCAAAGGGCTGACAAATAGGCTGTCACAGTCTCCCCATTCCTCTGCTTCCGACCTCTAAACCTGTGCCGTTCTGCTGTCAGGTTGATGGAAGGCTTGAAATACTTCTCCAAGGCCGTTTTCAGAGGAGTGTACGTGTCAGGTGGGACATCCCCTTCTGCCTCAGCTGTGGTCACAACCAAGCCTTTGGTGATCCGCCGGAGGTCGATTCCGCCAATATTCAGCAGCAGTTTCCTCTTCTGCGCGGCTGCGTCGATCTTCTGTAGGTCAAGGTAGGCTTCGAAGTCTTCCAACCACAAGGCGAATTCCTCAGCTTGGTTCGTGTCCTCAAAGACTTGAAAGGAACTTGGGGCTCTGCCGAGAGAACTTGCCATCTTGAGTCCTGCTTGTTCACTGCGCCAATGTTGTCCTGAAGACTGAACTGCTGTTACATACTAGAGAGACCGAATATAAGGTAAATAGGTGCGAGGTACATATTGTGACATAACTAACACCAGGGTACTAAAGGTGACACCTACATAGTATCTACTACCACAGGTAGTACCGGCTGGGAAGCTAGAAGCGCAAACTGAACTGGACGTATGGTGTCATGCGACTAAGCTGCCATCTGTCTCTTCTGCTCGCTACCTCGGAGTTCACATTGACAGCGCCATGTCTTGGAACGCCCAGATGGATAGGTGCGTTGCCCGCCTCAACAAGAAAGTCGGTGTGCTGTGGCGGATGCGCCGCTGCCTCAGCATGCAAAGCTGCATCCAGTACTTCAAGTCTGTGATAATGCCTGATTTCTCATATGGCTCCAATGCCTTCTCAGCATCGCTGGCGGGTAAGCACCTAGACCGTCTCCAAGTTCTGCAGAATCGTGCGGCTCGAGCTGTGTACGGATGCTCGCCGCGCACCTCTGCCAGAAACCTGCTAGTCCAACTCGGCGCCTACCGTGTCCGGGAGCTCTTCATCCAGAAGCTCATCTTCCTGGTTTGGCGCTGCCGCTACTCCCGTGCTAGGCCCACACTGCAAGTGCTGTTGCTACCAACCAGTGGCGCTCCTACTCGGCTGCAATTATCTATGGGTCTAAGACCACCGCCAACCCGCACTGAGCTGGGTAAGGGTTGTCTCGCGTTCCAAGGAGCTAGGCTCTGGAATGTGTTGCCCAGCGAGGTGCGGGCCATACCGCACCCGGCCCAATTTCGCACTGCTGCTGTTCCACACAGCATGAACCCTTGAGGTCAGACGGATCACTATCGCCATATTTTCATTATATGCCTGCCTGCTGGCCTGCCTGCCCGTCTCTCTCCTTGTTCTCTGACAACTTGCTTGTTAATTCGTGCAGTTGTTTTCAGACGTAAAGCCCTGTTGTAGAGGTCTCAGCCCTCATTTGTTAGTCTCTCTGTCTCTGTCTCTCTCTCTCTCTCTCTCTCTCTCTCTCTCTGTCTCTCTCTCTCCCTCTTGGATCTCTCTCTCTCTATCTCTCTATCTCTCTCTCTCTCTGTTTTTGGTGGACAAAAATATCTCCGGCGTTGATTGCTTTCTTCCTTCGACTCCTGCCGCGCCTTTGTTCTCGTACTCCCCTTTATGTACAAGTGTTGTGCAGACCCTCCCTTAATATAGTCTGTCTCATTTTGTCCTGAGATGTTTTGATGCATAGTGATTATGACGCTCATCATTCGCTCCCTTGTCACTGGACAGTTCTGTCCGTTTGGTTTTAGCGAATTCAAATAACGAAAACAACAACAAGAATGTATGGAGCAGTGGAAAAATGCGTGAAACAACACATGAAGGGAATGCAGTACCGGAACAAACACGTGATAAAGTTGTCTGTCCGGTTGCAGCTTGAACAGCCGCAGCACCTTGATGTGCTTCTTTTGTCTACACAGCTCTGGCCTCAAACTGCGAATGTACAGCGCCTCCAGTGTGAATCGGTGCGCGCTGTTCCGGGCTGGTGTGATGACACTGAAGCTGCTGTTGCGTTCCTGCGGGATGCATTCAGGTTGCGCCTGCAAATGCTTTGTGATGGCGCTATCACCTGTTGCCACACGTTTTTAAGGCGGCTTCTTGTACAGCTTTTCTGGGATATGCTGCTTGATCCTTTTATATATATAGAACAATAGAAGTATTTCTTGCGTCGGCAAAAAAGTGCTCAATGTCCTAAGACAGAGCGGGGTTATATGTAGGACTCAGTGAGCAGTCACGTCTCGATGACCGATCATGATCCCCGTGACCAATCAAACAGTCACAAATCCCCGAAGAGCAGTCATAAAGTCACACACCAGTTTGAAGCCCGATGACCGGTCACAAACAGCCGCGACTTTCTCTGTGAACGGTCACAGGGTCCACGTCAAAATATTACGACTCAACTGTGGGCATTCACGCGATCAGCATACTTTTTTCCTTCACAGGTTTCAGAAGTGAGCAAGAAAGATTTCGATCAACTCTCGATCTCCACGTAGTTTACTTGTAGCTCGAGTCTGGTGTGTGTGGGCTAATCTCCAAAACGAATGGGGGTCGAAAATCTTGCAGGTTTCAGATAGGACATCTTTTGAGAGGACGTTCTGGCTAGTAGATTGTGCTATTCATCATTATTAATTTTGAAGAACAAACTTCGTCGTTCAGAAAAGCTATTTCGGAACGTTTTCAGTCAAGTATTTTTTTGCATGCCGATCTTGCTAGAACGGAGACTGATTTCAACTGATCCACCATACAAGCAGCACTCGCTTTGTGTTTTTGGAGAGGATGGGTGACAAGATTACGGAGTCAGAAGTGGACATCGTTGACGATGCAGAGACGAAAATATAATGAAGATGGAAAAGAAAATATGTTCATCTCCAAGAAGGTACTGAGTACATCAAGCACCTTCGTGTGTGTAGCTCTGTCTTTCTTGTGGAAGACTCCACAGAAAAACATTGTCCAGCTTGTTGAAACTGAAACTGGGTAGTGCCTCTCAGTTGAAGTCGTTCAGGGAAGACATCTATTCAATACATCATTGATCCATTCTCAAGAACAATCGTAAGAAATTAAACCAAGTCATGTTAGCGATAAGAATGGCGAACTACAATAGACCAGAGAAGTGTGAGTGTCTTGTTTTGACTGCAGGAAACTGTGTTTCACTATTGTGGCTCAACGTATTGCTTACGCAGTTTACTGCTTCGAACACATCTTCATTCCTACTTCAAAAGAAGTACTCCCAAAATAACTCTGTAAAATTTATTGATGTAACATTATGGTACATGTACATGGTCTTTCTCGTTGTGCTGCTATAACGTGTATTATAAGTACAGTCAGACCTCGTTTATCCGGTCCTCGTTTATCCGGATCCCTCGCCATCCGGAAGAAAATCGCTGGTTACTGATGTGCAGCATATGTCATGCATACAACATAACCGGACCTCGCGATCCGCATACCGGTGCATGATTTTGTGTACAAACTGGTTAAAATGTGTGCAAAAAGCTTCGTCGTATCCGGTTGCATGTGGCTGGCTAGCGCTTGCAGAAGCTAGTATCAGGGAGTTGTACAAGCAAATGAGGTCCTTGACCTGCTGGGTGTATGCGGACAGCACTCAGTTGCATGCACTTGTCATTTTCCTCACTTGTTTTACATACTGGGCACGCTAGTTGTACTGCATAGGACCTGTCTGCATGTATGTACGATGTCACTGCTTTTGACATGCCACATGCTTATACAGTATGTGTGTTCAGTTATCCGGTTATCTCGCCTATCCGGATATTTTTGTGGAAAACAGATGTGTGCGGTTAAGCGAGGTCTGACTGTACATGCATACGAGTACTGTGTACCGTTTACTGTCTCTGTACTGCTGTGTCAGTGTTTTTGGGCGATCCTCCACACCTTCATTTTTCCATTACATTTTTTTTGTATTGAGCAGGGAGTGGTGCTTTCTTGCAGGTTTGCCGAGTCGAAGGTTCGATGGACTTCTCGTGTGCTCTGGATGGCAGTCGTGAGTCAGTCAAGTGTCAAGTAAAGTCGGCGGAATAGCGCGAGCTCCGGTGTGGGGAGCAAACCTTTCTTACAAAATCATCGCCGAAGTCGCAACCACTACTTCGTACTTATTAACTTTATAGAAATATTCACTCACTACAACTTCTTGTGATTGCTGGTGCGAATGTACCCTGCAATGCCTGCTTGTTAGCGAGTGTGCACCAGACATGTATCAATATGTGAGCCCCAGCCAGCAGAAACCTGAACATGTGTAATTTTTTCAAAAAAAATTTTTTCGCTCGAAATTGATTCTACACTAATAATCATTCAAGTTATCAAGTTTGGTGACAATCTGATAAGCCAAAGCTTGGAAAATAGAGTTTGAAGTCACACAGGTCAAAATTCGGTACAGTTGGCGCAGCATCCATGCCCAGTGACTCCATGCAAGTTGATCCTACAGTTTCTGATTGTGATGTGGAACAGGTACATGTAAGTAAATAGAATGCAAGTCAGGCTTGCCCTCTTGGTGCTGCAGGCATGAGTAGTTCAGAAGTGTGACGATATTCCGTATACACCGCTACCTTCTTTACAACACCAGAGTGCAAAACGATGATTGGTGGCTGGTCTTCCAAATTGTGTTCAGGGACCTCTGTGCTGGCAGTTTGAGCGTTGTCCCAAAGCTTGCCATACTGATAGATGTACTGACCAATACCACTGACATCCACTCCCTTGCACACTTTCACTAAGACCATGATTTCAGCATAATTGTATTTCGATGATATGAGCGAATACTCGCGTTTTGTAGCACGTGAAGATGTTGCCCCAAAGCATTCAGCCGGTTTGACTTTTTAGGAATCCCCTTTCTCAGCACAGGCAGCAGCCAGCTTGGCGTCGTCTGGCAAGGTAGAGTACTGTACTAATAATACTACGCTCTGTTTTGCGCCGTGAGAAGCCCTCCATCAGTGTCTGGAACATCATTGTTGTCGATGTAGAAATACGGATCGCTCAGCGGGTCGACATTCAGCTTCTCGCAGTCGCTATTACTCCAGCACTGACTATCGTCGCCACCAGTATCCAGTGTCGATTTTATGAGGGCTCTTCGTTGCTATGAATATGAGACTCGCCACTGCTGGACAAACTCAGCGAGATCGCCACCAAAGAAATAATTCCGATCGCGAACTAACTTTCAGCGCCGCTTCGTACAGGGAGTCTCACGCTGACAACTCTGGACCTAAGTCCTTGTCGCGACACCTGTCGCCATCGCTGTGTCTAAACTCAATCTCCGTTTGACGAGCTCTCACCTAGCACTAAAATCTATTGACCAGACTCATTTGAAGAAACTTGAAACTCCTTTGACAACCAAGACACCCACTCGATCGAAAAAGAATCTTCAAAAGCAAGCTCACTGCGCGTCCCAAACTTTGACGTCACATTTTGATGATTGATATCAAGTACACAAGTGCTGGTTTTCGCTGGCCGGGGCTCATGTATGTCTGACGAGATGTTCTTGAACTGGCAAATCAGTATCATCAAGAGTACGGTTCTTCCGTCTACGCATCTCTTCTTGGCTTGTAATAATAATAATAATAATACCACAGCACGCGTAATAATATAATTATGTGGGTATAATTATACGTTCCGCTTCTGTCCTATCTCCTATGATCAAATTCCATTGTCAAGGTAATTATTAACACGGCGCACTGATGACCTGTGACGCCAGATCATGGATTGTCGGCCAGATTTCTCCATGTAGGCTTGTCCAGAGCGATGGCCCTCACATTCCCCAGCTGACTGCTGCGCTTCAAGTCGATGTTCCTCCTCTGTAAGTCGCTTGTGATGCGCGTCGCAATGGATGTCCTTGGACGTCCACGCCCAGCCTTGGCATCTCCCGCAAAATAGCCCGTCAGCGCGATCCATGGCGGCGCATCCCTGTCCATACGGAGAATATGGCCGGTTAGCTGCCATCTTCTCCTGTCCACGATGTCAGATAGTGGTTCCGTGTTGCACCTCTCATACAGCTCAGTATTTGATATCCTGGCTGGGTAGACTATGCCAATGAGCCGTCGGAGCTGCTTCCGGTGGAAAACGTTAAGCGATTCTGCTTGTGCTGCCGTGAGCCCCCATGCGCCGCAGTTCTTGACTTGTGGATTGTTTGAAAAGAGATAAAATAATGATACAGAAATACTTGTGTCCAAGTGTCGTCATGAAAACAAGTTCTACCTCCGTAACTTTGTCCGCAAGGTCGCGTGAATCTAGCTGGTAGTCCCGCTGCCAATTTGTGTGTGTGTTTGTGTGAGTGTGTGTGTGTGTGTGTGTGTGTGTGTATGTGTGTGTGTGTGTGTGTGTGTGTGTGTGTGTGTGTGTGTGTGTGAGTGTGTGTGTGTGAGTTGCCGATGAGATTTTCTCCTCCCATTGCTGACGCCGAGATACACAAAAGATGGAGCGAATGCACCGGTGGTGAAAGTTGTCCAGCAGATCCAAGTCGTGCCGAAGCGGAGCCCATGACTCAGCACCGTAGAGTAAAACCGACAGAACACAGGCTGTGTACAAATGACGCTTTGTTGCCACCGTCAAGCTGGTATCCTGGAACACTGGTAGGAGGCAGCCAAACGCCTTTGCCGCATTGGCAATCCGTCGCTGGATGTCAGGTGAGGATCGGGTGTCTGGCGTGATGAGGGAGCCCAAGTACACAAACGATTCAACATACGAAATGCTGTCGCCACCCATGTCCATCGGCATCCTGTCCTCCGGGGAAATACCAACACCAACTACCATGAATTGTGTTTTCGACGAACTGACGGACAAACCAAACGAGGATGCAACACGATGAAAAGTCTGAAGCGACTGCTCAGCCTTAGCCCGACTCATTGACAACAAAACGGCATCATCTGCAAATTCAAAGTCGTGGAGTTGCACTTGAAGGGTACCCTTAGCACGGGAGTAAAGCTGACCATTGATGTTGTAGGACAGTGATATACCAGAATCAGTGCTGGCCTGACGCATCGCATCTCTCCAGCACATCATAACAACACCAAGGAAGATATTGAACAAAACCGGAGCCATGGTGCATCCCTGGCGCAAACCATTTTCAACAGGAAACGAGCCACTGACTTCAGCACCAACACGCACCTCTGCTTCCATGCCGCAATGGAACTGCAGGATTAGCTCTGTGAGTTCCTCAGGTACGCCCAGCTTGAGAAGGCATGCAGCGAGAGCAGGGCACGGCACGGAATCATACGCTTTTCGTAAATCCACGAAAACGAGGCAGCCCTTCTGACGATGCTCATAAAACTTCTCTACTAGTTGGCGTATACAAAAAGCTCCGTGCGCGCTGGGGTGACACTACACCGGTGTCAGACCTTGTTCGGCGTCGGCGGTTGGAATGGCTCGGGCACGTCGCGCGCATGCCTGCAGACCGTGCTCCAGATTTTGTTTGGAAGGTTGAGTGGTCGTCGCCCTCCTTGTGGTCCCCGGCGGCGCTGGAAAGACGTTGTCCAGAGAGACATGAAGGCAGCTGGCGTGGATTCCTGGTTTCAGAATGCGCAAGACCGGCAGAACTGGAGGATGTTCCTTGCTGAGCCACCACCGCACACAGATGATTCGCCACCTTTGCGCTGCTTGCTGTGTGCCAGAGACTTCCGCCGCCGTAACGACATGGCCCGACACAAGTGCATTGCTCAGCGGAAGTTGCCTGTGTCACAACAGAAGGGTGCCAGGCAATGTATGAAGTGCATGCGGTGGTTGAGGAGCGCTGGAGGACTGGCTGTGCATCGCTGTCCTGTGTCCACGGATGTCCCCACTGTATCTATTCGCCATGAATCTGACTCTTTTCGATGTGATGTTTGTCGCCGCTCTTTCCGCTCTCGTTCTGGTTTGAGGCGTCATCACTGTGACCGTGCGAAACGGATGTCACGTGCAGCCAGGAACAACTGCCGTCATGAATGCGAGCATTGCGAAAGACGGTTCTCAAGGCCACAGGACTTGCAACGCCATGCCAAATATTGTTTACTTTGCGATTTCTCTCTCTTCTCTTCTCTCTTCTTGTCGTTGTCTCCCGCTTCTGGGAGCGGCGTAGCCCGATAGGGTAGATGTAAATAGTAGTAGTAGTAGTAGTGTGAGAGTAAGTGTGCGCGCGCATGTGTGAGTGTGTGTGTGTTTGTGTGCATGCGTGCGAAAGAGAGTGTGTGTGTGTGAGAGAGAGAAAATGTGTGTGTGTGTGAGAGAGATTTAGAGAATGAGTGTGTGTGTGTGTGTGTGCGCGCGCGTGTGTGTGTGTGTGCGTGTACGCGCGTGTGCGTGTATGTGAGAAAGGGGACAGAGTGTGGGTGTGTGTGGGTGTAATGGTGTGGGCATGTGTGGATTTGGCATTTAAGTCTCCAGCTCTATTCTATACTGTATCATTCACGCTGGAACTGCTGCTGCATAGCCCCAAGTCTGAAGACTTGGCAACTTCACGCCTGCACCTGACTCTTGCGCTATGATGCACATCGCCTATGATACCCCTCGGAATCTCCCACCTTACTCCCCCTTATGTTCAGGCTGCCCGTTTTGGAGCCATCAGTTGCCTGACGATCGTAGTAATACGTGAAACTCAGAGTTGTGACAAAGCTTCCAATCTCTCTTGTAATGCAGAAATACCTATATTCTGTCTGTGACTACTCACAGAGAAAGCGTGGTCACAACTGTACAGTCTGCATATAACTGTTCGCTTGGAATTATAGTGGTCACAGCAGCAGGGCCTGCTGGAGAGCCGGGTCAGCCGGGTCACGCACCCGGCTGGGGAACTGCACGACCTGGCTGAATAGATAACACCGGGTCCAGTCTGACCCGGCTGAAAAATGTCTCAAACTGACAATGGATTCCTAAAATACCGGTATCAGTTTACGACTCGCGGACCCCATCTGTTGCAAATCTAGCGCAACCGTACACACTACAGTACAGTCTACAAGCGACAGACTCGGCTAGGGTCAACTGGGGTCAACTGGTTCCAGCGCGATCTGGCCAGCGGCGAGCAGGAAGTCAGGACATTCAAAGTCGATGGGGCAGGCGCATGCAGTCAAAAGCGTAACTAACTTTAGCTATACATAGCTTTCGACACAGTTGCAAGTTTTCATCCGACTGGTGATTTGGACGATGGAGCTCGCAGCGAAGAGAAAAAGAACTCACGCTTTCCAAGACTCTTGGAAGAAAGGTCGACCCTGGCTGGACTACGAGCATGCCAGTCTATCCATGTCATGCGCTTTGTGCAAGACGCATTTCCAAACTTTGGAAATCCACCGCCGCTCGTGTTCCGGGAACACGAGTGGCGGTGGATTTGGTCGCGATGCGTGGTTGAAAGGTAAGAACTCACTGCTTCGAATTATCGGCATGCTTCTCGGCTCCTGGGTGCTGCAGGCACCCCCAGTGCTCTATTATGTGAACATGGTCGTCCTACTACTAGCACTAATTAGAAAACAGAATTCCTTTTTTTCAAATTGTTAAATCAGAATCCAATGGAACTGCTTTGCATTCTTCACGTAATGTCGTTTACCTTCTACGTTTGCAGACTTTGATAGTTCGCCTTGTTCTCTAAACGATTTCCGGTAATAAATTCGCCTTTCTGTTTTCCTGCGTTTTGAGCAGGCTTTTTGGTTGTTTTTCTGCCGGATGATCTGACCCGGCTGGCCTGCATGCGCCAGGTACACTCTGACCGGGCTGTGTTGAATGTCTAGAGCAGGCCCTGCAGCTGTATTCTGTGACCGCTCAAAGAGAATTATAGTTTCCACAACAAATCCTGCAGTACGAAGCACTCCGCGAGCAGTCACGAAATGTGTGCTTTACACATGTACATGTATGGTGATTTGTGACTGGTCATGGGGCATTGTGACTGGTAAACCAATTTGTGACTGGTCATGGGGAGTTTTGTGACTGTTTGACTGGTCACGGGGACCGTGATTGGTCATGGGGCCTTGACTGGTCACTGAGTCCTACATATACACTCAGACACAAAGGATCTCCAAGTTTCTCAGTGTTGCTACTCTGAGTTTCGTGCAAAAGCACTCTTCAGGCAACTGAAGATCCTTTGTGTCTGAGTATATAATATATATATAATTTATATATACTGACGAATCCACAAAGGACGAAACAGTTCTGTCCGCAGATTGAGTATAATTTATATATATATATATATATTTAAACAGAGAGGTAGGCGAACAAAATTTATATACACACAACAACAAGGTTGTCAGTTTCATAATACTAAAAGCTTTTCACCCATTTTCATCAGTAGATACATGGGAATGAGCAAGAACGAAAACGAAGCCAGAATTTATACTGGGGGTAGAGAATCAGCAAGAATATTCTTACGCGCCTCAAGTTCACACTACACTACCATACGAATGTATGGAGCGGTGGAAAAATGCGGGAAACAACACATCAAGGGAATGCAGTACCAGAACAAACACGTGATAAAGTTGTCAGTCCGGTTGCAGCTTGAACAGCCGCAGCACCTTGACGTGCTTCTTTTGTCGACACAGCTCTGGCCTCAAACTGCGAATGTACAGCGCCTCCAGTGTGAATCTGTGCGCGCTGCTCCGGGTTGGTGAAACATCCTTCGCGATAGACCTGAATGCGGGTCTGGTTGTATAAATTACAATGGGGGATACTGTAGGATAGCAGTTCAAAATTGCAGCTTTAATCTTTTTGCGGAAGGCAATGCAATTTTGCCCTTTCCAAGGCAATTTTGTGATAATACGCGTTGCATATTCAAGTTGAGCAGAAGCTGTATCTGGGCTAGGTTCAAGAACGCTTGTCATGACTTGCTTGAGTACTTTGAGTGGGTAACTGTTACAACACAGATTATCCTCTAGCTTAGCAATTTCAGCTGACAATAGTGATGGTGAGCAGATGTTTTTAGCTCTGAAAGTTAATGATCTGATCAAATTGATTTTGTTTCTAGTGTCACAAAACGAGTCCCAGCGGGTGTAAAGACCTGCAAACGTCCGCTTTCTATATTCTTTATACAACCAGACCCGCATTCAGGTCTATCGCGAAGGATGTTTCACCAACTCTTGAAAATAGTAATTTTATTTATAAGTATGCGTGTCGCTGTGAGCGGACGTACGTTGGTGAGACATGTCAGCGATTCTCGGAAAGGATCAAGCAGCATATCCCAGACAAGCTGTACAAGAAGCCGCCCGACAAACGTGTGGCAACAAGTGATAGCGCCATCACAACGCATTTGCAAGCGCAACCTGAATGCAACCCGCAGGAACGCAACAGCAGCTTCAGTGTCATTACACCAGCCCGGAACAGCGCTCACCGATTCACACTGGAGGCGCTGTACATTCGCAGTTTGAGGCCAGAGCTGTGTCGACAAAAGAAGCACATCAAGGTGCTACGGCTGTTCAAGCTGCAAAATTCTGGCTTCGTTTTCGTTCTTGCTCATTCCCATGTATCTACTGATGAAAATGGGTGAAAAGCTTTTAGTATTATGAAATTGACAACCTTGTTGTTGTGTGTATATAAATTTTGTTCGCCTACGTCTGTCTCTCTCTCTCTCTCTATATATATATAGTGCTGCGCTGATGATTTCAAAAAGAACGAAACCGCATGCTGTCCGCAGATTGAGTATATATATAGTTATATAGTTAGATTGAGTATTTCGCTCCTGCTCTTGTAGCAGTTGAGCACTCTTGCGTGGGGTAGTGCCTTTGCTGATTGCGTTATGCAGAGCTCACTGACTTGTCAGTTTGAGCACTCTGGCAAGGTACGTTCGGGCCTGATCGGAAATTTTTATTTCCATTGCTTTCAGGTTCGGCCTCATTTTCTCTGTGCTGCGCTGATGAGTTCAAAAAGAACGAAACAGCATGCTGTCCGCAGATTGAGTATTTCGCTCCTGCTCTTGTAGCAGTTGAGCACTCTTGCGTGGGGTAGTGCCTTTGCTGATTGCGTTATGCAGAGCTCACTGACTTGTCAGTTTGAGCACTCTGGCAAGGTACGTTCGGGCCTGATCGGAAATTTTTATTTCCATTGCTTTCAGGTTCGGCCTCATTTTCTCTGTGCTGCGCTGATGAGTTCAAAAAGAACGAAACAGCATGCTGTCCGCAGATTGAGTATTTCGCTCCTGCTCTTGTAGCAGTTGAGCACTCTTGCGTGGGGTAGTGCCTTTGCTGATTGCGTTATGCAGAGCTCACTGACTTGTCAGTTTGAGCACTCTGGCAAGGTACGTTCGGGCCTGATCGGAAATTTTTATTTCCATTGCTTTCAGGTTCGGCCTCATTTTCTCTTTGCTGCGCTGATGAGTTCAAAAAGAACGAAACAGCATGCTGTCCGCAGATTGAGTAGTTATATAGTTATATAGTTCTGGCTACAAGCGAGGGTCCCTGGTTCGAGTCCTGGTGGTGACAGTCAATTTTTTCTTCAGACTTTTCCCGTTTGTCTCTTTCCCTCAAATCAGTTAATATATATATATACACACAACAACAAGGTTGTCAGTTTCATAATACTAAAAGCTTTTCACCCATTTTCATCAGTAGATATATGGGAATGAGCAAGAACGAAAACGAAGCCAGAATTTATACTGGGGGTAGAGAATCAGCAAGAATATTCTTACGCGCCTCAAGTTCACACTACACTCCCATAAGAATGTATGGAGCGGTGGAAAAATGCGGGAAACAACACATGAAGGGAATGCAGTACCAGAACAAACACGTATATATATATACTCTTGCGTGGGGTAGTGCCTTTGCTGTTTGCGTTATGCAGAGCTCACTGACTTGTCAGTTTGAGCACTCTGGCAAGGTACGTTCGGACCTGATTGGAAATTTTTATTTCCATTGCTATCAGGTTCGGCCTCATTTCCTCTGTGCTGCGCTGATGACTTCAAAAAGAACGAAACAGCATGCTGTCCGCAGATTGAGTGTATATATATATATACACCCAAAAACAAGGTTGTAAGTTTCATAACACTAAAAGCTTTTCACCCATTTTCATCAGTAGGTACAGGGGAATGAGCAAGAACGAAAACGAAGCCAGAATTTATACTGGGGGTAGAGAATCAGCAAGAATATTCTTACGCGCCTCAAGTTCACACTACACTACCATAATAATGTATGGAGCAGTGGAAAAATGCGGGAAACAACACATGAAGGGAATGCAGTACCAGAACAAACACGTGATAAAGTTGTCAGTCCGGTTGCAGCTTGAACAGCCGCAGCACCTTGATGTGCTTCTTTTGTCGACACAGCTCTGGCCTCAAACTGCGAATGTACAGCGCCTCCAGTGTGAATCTGTGCGCGCTGTTCCGGGCTGGTGTGATAACACTGAAGCTGCTGTTGCGTTCCTGCGGGATGCACTCAGGTTGCGCCTGCAAATGCTTTGTGATGGCGCTATCACTTGTTGCCACACGTTTGTCAGGCGGCTTCTTGTACAGCTTGTCTGGAATATGCTGCTTGATCCTTTCCGAGAATCGCTGACATGTCTCACCAACGTACGTCCGCTCACAGCGACACGCATACTTATAAATAAAATTACTATTTTCAAGAGTTGGTGAAACATCCTTCGCGATAGACCTGAATGCGCGCCTGGTTGTATAAATTACAATGGGGGATACTGTAGGATAGCAGTTCAAAATTGCAGCTTTAATCTTTTTGCGGAAGGCAATGCAATTTTGCCCTTTCCACGGCAATTTTGTGATAATACGCGTTGCAGGTTCAAGTTGTGCAGAAGCTGTATCTGGGCTAGGTTCAAGAACGCTTGTCATGACTCGCTTGAGTACTTTGAGTGGGTAACCGTTAGAACACAGAATATCCTCTAGCTTAGCAATTTCAGCTGATAATAGTGATGGTGAGCAGATGGTTTTAGCTCTGAAAGTTAATGACCTGATCAAATTGATTTTGTTTCTAGTGTCACAAAACGAGTCCCAGCGGGTGTAAAGACCTGTGAACGTCGGCTTTCTATATACTGTGGTGAGCAATTCTGTGGAAGAATGCTTAATCAATACATCAAGAAACCGCAATTCTCCATTATTCTCCTCCTCCATTGTAAACTGGAGAGCTGGGTGAAGATTATTTAAACGCTCAGAGAATTCCAATGCCAGTTTCCGGTTGTGAAATGCTGCGAATGTGTCATCCACATAACGCCTATAGAATTGGGGCCAATGACTGTCTGGAATTGTGTTCTCATAATATCCAACAAAGATATTGGCTAGCACGGGGCCCAAGGGTGAACCCATGGCTACTCCGTCCCTCTGTGCGTACATATTGCCATTGAAACTGAACTGCACGTCTGATGTGGCTTTGAAAAGCAGCTTCTTGAAAAGATCTTGGGGTATTTGCGGGGCTGATATTTCATCATCATGGTATAGCGACTGTATGCAGATATCTATTGTTTCCTTGAGAGGCACGTTTGTAAAGAGGCTGACTACATCGAAAGAGCACAGGAACAGCGATCCAGAGTTCTCTGCCTGCTGCTGGCCAAATTCCCTTACTTCATCCACGAACTCGAAGGTATCCTTAGTTGCGTGGGCGGAATATTTATTGAGGACTGGTTTTAGTAATTCAGCTAACCACTTTGCCATTTCGTGTTGGGGAGCATTGATCATGGACAGGATTGGTCGAAGCGGCACGTCTTTCTTATGTATTTTCGGTACGCCATAGAGCACAGGTCGGCACGAGCCAACGGGTCGGATCCGGTCGTAATCTATATTGAGTATTTTTCCAGCCTTTTTGTATCGCAATAGGTATGCCTGCAAGGCGCGTTCATCCAGGTAAGTGCGGTCATGCGTTTCCGTCGGTCCCAGGAGTTGAAACTTCGATGCATCAGCCAGAATAGCATTCATCTTGTCATTGTAATCACTTCGCTGCATTATCACCACTCCATTCCCTTTGTCCGGCCTGCTGATTATTATATCTTTGTCATTCTTTATTTTCCTGATGGCTGCCATATGCTTGTCGTTGAGGGGATAATCGGTTTTATCTGCTTTACTGTTACTAAACTCTTCTGCAAGATTCGCCAACGCTGCTTGACACGTATCCCTCTTGGCATCACTCACTGGTACGCAGCGCTCCAATTGATCATTTGTTAGTTCGAATTCTGCCTGCACAATCTCCTTGTCCATTCTGGTTCTAGGGGGGACTCCAAACTTCAAGCCCCTGCACAGTACGTCTTTTTCAATATTAGTTAGCATAACTCCGGCCAGGTTGAGTAGGTGGGAGTGTTTTAATTCGCTTGAGCCCTTCTCATAGCGCACCTCCCTCCTGAGTGCATCGTCAAACTTACTTTTGATCCGGCATTGTAATCTTGAGGAGGTCTGGTTGATGAGCTTCGCGAACCTGAAGCGGTCCAGCACGCTAAGGCTCCGATTGACTTCGTGAAGAACACGGCGGTACTCGAGGAGAAAGTGTTCCAAGTCAGCGGCGGTCCTCTCCAGTTCGTCCTTGATAAAGGCGCGTTCGATTCTCCATGGCTTCTTGGCCTTAACTCTCTGCACCCGCTTCTTGATAGAGCGGGGCGCAACGCCGCACGTAAGGCAGTTCCGTAAAAAGTCTGCATTCTCACGACCACGGATGATCCGGCCCTTGCACTTTAAAACATAATTCAGGTCCTGAATTAGTCGGTGGTCCAGTCGCCGTTTAAAATATTTAAACAGAGAGGTAGGCGAACAAAATTTATATACACACAACAACAAGGTTGTAAGTTTCATAACACTAAAAGCTTTTCACCCATTTTCATCAGTAGGTACATGGGAATCAGCAAGAACGAAAACGAAGCCAGAATTTATACTGGGGGTAGAGAATCAGCAAGAATATTCTTACGCGCCTCAAGTTCACACTACACTACCATAATAATGTATGGAGCAGTGGAAAAATGCGGGAAACAACACATGAAGGGAATGCAGTACCAGAACAAACACGTGATAAAGTTGTCAGTCCGGTTGCAGCTTGAACAGCCGCAGCACCTTGATGTGCTTCTTTTGTCGACACAGCTCTGGCCTCAAACTGCGAATGTACAGCGCCTCCAGTGTGAATCTGTGCGCGCTGTTCTGGGCTGGTGTGATAACACTGAAGCTGCTGTTGCGTTCCTGCGGGATGCACTCAGGTTGCGCCTGCAAATGGTTTGTGATGGCGCTATCACTTGTTGCCACACGTTTGTCAGGCGGCTTCTCGTACAGCTTGTCTGGGATATGCTGCTTGATCCTTTCCGAGAATCGCTGACATGTCTCAACAACGTTCGTCAGCGGGAAACAACACATGAAGGGAATGCAGTACCAGAACAAACACGTGATAAAGTTGTCAGTCCGGTTGCAGCTTGAATGGCCAACAGTCATTGGCCCCAATTCTATAGGCGTTATGTGGATGACACATTCGCAGCATTTCACAACCGGAAACTTGCATTGGAATTCTCTGAGCGTTTAAATAATCTTCACCCAGCTCTCCAGTTTACAATGGAGGAGGAGAATAATGGAGAATTGCCGTTTCTTGATGTATTGATTAAGCATTCTTCCACAGAATTGCTCACCACAGTATATAGAAAGCCGACGTTCACAGGTCTTTACACCCGCTGGGACTCGTTTTGTGACACTAGAAACAAAATCAATTTGATCAGGTCATTAACTTTCAGAGCTAAAACCATCTGCTCACCATCACTATTATCAGCTGAAATTGCTAAGCTAGAGGATATTCTGTGTTCTAACGGTTACCCACTCAAAGTACTCAAGCGAGTCATGACAAGCGTTCTTGAACCTAGCCCAGATACAGCTTCTGCACAACTTGAACCTGCAACGCGTATTATCACAAAATTGCCGTGGAAAGGGCAAAATTGCATTGCCTTCCGCAAAAAGATTAAAGCTGCAATTTTGAACTGCTATCCTACAGTATCCCCCATTGTAATTTATACAACCAGGCGCGCATTCAGGTCTATCGCGAAGGATGTTTCACCAACTCTTGAAAATAGTAATTTTATTTATAAGTATGCGTGTCGCTGTGAGCGGACGTACGTTGGTGAGACATGTCAGCGATTCTCGGAAAGGATCAAGCAGCATATTCCAGACAAGCTGTACAAGAAGCCGCCTGACAAACGTGTGGCAACAAGTGATAGCGCCATCACAAAGCATTTGCAGGCGCAACCTGAGTGCATCCCGCAGGAACGCAACAGCAGCTTCAGTGTTATCACACCAGCCCGGAACAGCGCGCACAGATTCACACTGGAGGCGCTGTACATTCGCAGTTTGAGGCCAGAGCTGTGTCGACAAAAGAAGCACATCAAGGTGCTGCGGCTGTTCAAGCTGCAACCGGACTGACAACTTTATCACGTGTTTGTTCTGGTACTGCATTCCCTTCATGTGTTGTTTCCCGCATTTTTCCACTGCTCCATACATTCTTATGGTAGTGTAGTGTGAACTTGAGGCGCGTAAGAATATTCTTGCTGATTCTCTACCCCAGTATAAATTCTGGCTTCGTTTTCGTTCTTGCTCATTCCCATGTACCTACTGATGAAAATGGGTGAAAAGCTTTTAGTGTTATGAAACTTACAACCTTGTTGTTGTGTGTATATAAATTTTGTTCGCCTACCTCTCTGTTTAAATATATATATATACACACAACAACAAGGTTGTCAGTTTCATAATACCAAAAGCTTTTCACCCATTTTCATCAGTGGTTACATGGGAATGAGCAAGAACGAAAACGAAGCCAGAATTTATACTGGGGGTAGAGAATCAGCAAGAATATTCTTACGCGCCTCAAGTTCACACTACACTACCATAAGAATGTATGGAGCAGTGGAAAAATGCGGGAAACAACACACGAGGGGAATGCAGTACCAGAACAAACACGTGATAAAGTTGTCAGTCCGGTTGCAGATTGAACAGCCGTAGCACCTTGATGTGCTCCTTTTGTCGACACAGTTCTGGCCTCAAACTGCGAATGTACAGCGCCTCCAGTGTGAATCGGTGCGCGCTGTTTCGGGCTGGTGTGATCACACTGAAGCTGTACAAGAAGCCGCCTGACAAACGTGTGGCAACAAGTGATAGCGCCATCACAAAGCATTTGCAGGCGCAGCCTGAATGCATCCCACAGGAACGCAACAGCAGCTTCAGTGTGATCACACCAGCCCGAAACAGCGCGCACCGATTCACACTGGAGGCGCTGTACATTCGCAGTTTGAGGCCAGAACTGTGTCGACAAAAGAAGCACATCAAGGTGCTACGGCTGTTCAAGCTGCAACCGGACTGACAACTTTATCACGTGTTTGTTCTGGTACTGCATTCCCCTCATGTGTTGTTTCCCGCATTTTTCTACTGCTCCATACATTCTTATGGTAGTGTAGTGTGAACTTGAGGCGCGTAAGAATACTCTTGCTGGTTCTCTACCCCCAGTATAAATTCTGGCTTCGTTTTCGTTCTTGCTCATTCCCATGTAACCACTGATGAAAATGGGTGAAAAGCTTTTGGTATTATGAGACTGACAACCTTGTTGTTGTGTGTATATAAATTTTGTTCGCCTACCTCTCCCTAAATAGAGAGGTAGGCGAACAAAATTTATATACAAAAAACAACAAGGTTGTCAGTTTCATAGTACTAAAAGCTATTCACCCATTTTCATCAGTAGTTACATGGGAATGAGCAAGAACGAAAACGGAGCCAGAATTTTTACTGGGGGTAGAGAATCAGCAAGAATATTCTTAGAGTTGGTGGACAAGCCGTTGATTATTCACTCTCATTGTAATATCGAAAAGTATTCTTTCTAGACCAAAGAGTGGTATATTTGATAACATTTAATAACGATAGAAATTTTTACGATATTTCTCCAGACGTGTCGTTGTTCTTAACAACATCGTCAGTGGACGCCACTGGCGATGTTGTTCAGAACAACGAAACGTCTGGAGAAATATCTTAAAAATTTCTATCGTTATTAAAATTAATGTTATCAAATATACCACTCTTTGGTCTAGAAAGAATACTATTCGATAAGAATATTCTTACGCGCCTCAAGTTCACACTACACTACCATAAGAATGTCTGGAGCAGTGGAAAAAATGCGGGAAACAACACATGAAGGGAATGCAGTACCAGAACAAACACGTGATAAAGTTGTCAGTCCGGTTGCAGCTTGAACAGCCGTAGCACCTTGATGTGCTTCTTTTGTCGACACAGTTCTGGCATAAAACTGCGAATGTACAGCGCCTCCATTCTTCCACAGAATTGCTCACCACAATATATAGAAAGCCGACGTTCACAGGTCTTTACACCCGCTGGGACTCGTTTTGTGACACTAGAAACAAAATCAGTTTGATCAGATCAGTGCTAAAAACATCTGCTCACCATCACATTATCAGCTGAAATTGCTAAGCTGGAGGATATTCTGTGTTTTAACGGTTACTCACTCAAAGTACTGAAGCGAGTCATGACAAGCGTTCTTGAACCTAGCCCAGATACAGCTTCTGCACAACTTGAATCAAGCAGCATATCCCAGACAAGCTGTACAAGAAGCCGCCTGACAAACATGTGGCAACAAGTGATAGCGCCATCACAAAGCATTTGCAAGCGCAACCTGAATGCATCCTGCAGGAACGCAACAGCAGCTTCAGTGTCATCACACCAGCCCAGAACAGCGCGCACCGAGTCACACTGGAGGCGCTGTACATTCGCACTCGCTGACTGTATAAGATCTGGTTACGTTGGTCGACAGTTAGTCATAACTCGTAACATTTTGTCCTTCTTCTTTTCACAATTATTATTATTATTTGAAACTCGGATGTTGAGCCATAAATAAATGTAGAAGAGAAAAGGACATATGGATACTAGTTAAGAGTTAATTATCCATATGTCCTTTTCCCTTCTACATTTATTTATGGCTCAACATCCGAGTTTCAAATTGCAAACCTGATGAGCCGTTACGAACCATACGGCGAAACGTACGTCGTGTGAAACAACTTGTTTTGTAGTCAACTAGTTAATCACAATGTCATGCATGAGGAGTACTGTAGGAGTTTGGCTTTCGGCTTGTACAATTCGTTTTCGCAAAGCTTCCCTTTCTTTACTTATCTTTGATATTTATGACCCACCCAAGTTGGGTGGTGTGCTGCTTTGCTGCTTCGAATTGTAGTTAGACCGCTTTGTCAAATATCGTACTGGTCTCGTCATCGTCCAGTGACAATCGACATTCTTTGTTCATTTGGGACTGTAGCTTTTGCTCGTTTTCGTTGCGCTTGCCTTCCCCTCTTTGGTCTTACCATAACCTTGAACCTTCCAAGTTGGAAGGCTGTCGGTTCACACTACGGAGATGTGTTGAAGCTAGGTGTCAGGACGTCGAATGTTTCAGTACTCTGTCAGTTTTGTGCCTAGTTATTGCACTTTCTGACTGTATATAGTATCATGTTACAGTGATGGAGAGTTACTCTTAACTCGTATCCATAATTATGTCCTTTTCTCTTCTACATTAATATTATTATTATTATTTTTATTTAATCGTGCAATAATAGATACTTATACTGTGAAATTGTAGTGTGTGAAATTTCATTGCCATATATGGGCAATATTCTTTCTTCATATACACTGGGGGCGGCGCTCATTGTATTCCTTGGTGTTTTAGCTTCGGAAATAGTATTACATTCCAAAGACTAAACAAGTATCCAAATTTACATGATTATCCACAATATTTGTGGGTCTTAAAGGGTTATGGTTGATAAATATAGTGATAAAGACACACCTGGCAATATGGCGGTAAACACACGCCTGCCCACACACGCTCTTAAAGGGTTAAACCCGTTTACTGCTCATCACGTTTTTTAAAGAGACTTCTTTTTTTGTTTTTACCATTTTCCTGCACTTGGTTTGCATTTATGCAGAGTGGCAGCGCTGTGATAATGTGCCCGGTTTGGAATATTTGGTAGTTTCATCTCGGAAGAACAAATATCTAGCATCTCAGCATTGCCAGGGATCCTCACAGGGAGGTGAAATCGCCTGGCCCCGGAATCCAGCTGAAAATGATTGCCTGCTTAGGTTTTACCCGTCGACTTCAATCTGGTTGGGAATCTCTCTTATAGCTAACAAATGGCACTCTTCTTCTGGAGAAGTAACTTGGTTGAACTTTGCGCCAAATGAACCTAGCGGACTTGGTTATTGTCTACAAATGTGGAATAACCGTCACCCTGGCAAATGGGATGACTTGGCATGTGCGCATACATTTCATTTTGTTTGTCAAAAAGGTAAGGGACTTTTCCTGCGTCAGCGTTTTTTCTCACGCATTTTACCTAGCACCTTTTCAGACTCAGTCGTTTCTCTCCTTCTATGACACTTTGCCCCTAGTACTTCAATGGCAGTGCTAACCTGTCTATCAGCTGGCTCATGATCATGAAAAGAGCGTTGAAGTTTGCGAACGATTAGAACAGTTTATCTAAACAACTGCAAGTGATCATTATTATATAGAAAGGAAAAGGACATAAGGTTACGAGTTAAGAGTAACTCTCCATCACTGTAACTGGATACTTTATACGGTCAGAAAGTGCAATAACTAGGCACAAAACTGACAAGAGTACTGAGACATTCGACGTCCTGACAACTAGTTACTCTTAACTCGTTCCCGTAGCTATGCAGAAGACGTTACTTCAGTAACGTCTGGCGCTAGCCAGGGTCCACACAGCTTTAATTTGGTGTTTGTTTGTTTGTGTGTTTGTGTCACGCCTGACGCTATCCCGTATCTGTCCCGTACCGTACCGTACCATCAAACACAGCTGGCCACATACAGCTGGCCGCAATATTCAAAGAGGGCTTTCAAACGCAAAATCATAACGTGAAGCAACTTGGAAGAATGAGTATGAATGCGAAGTGTATGGGGGTATGCATGTAGCGCGATAGTGAGGGTTTGAATCCCAGGTAATGCCTAAAAAATTGTAGAATTGAAAAATTTATAACATCCCAATTCTTTTTTTGCCGTCATTAAGGCGGTAGATGGTGTCGTATTACCCTCGACCGTACCTGTCCGGTACCTGTCCCGTACCGTACCGTACAATCAAAGACGGCTGGCCACAATGCATATTCAAAATAGGGCTTTCAAATACAAGATCATAAAGTGAAGCAACTTGAAAGAATTAGTGTGTATGCGAAGTGTATCGGGGGATGCATGCAGGGCGATAGTGTGGGTTCGAATGCCAGGTTATGTCTAAAAACAAAAAGTAGAAATTTATAAGAATTTAAACATCCAAATAATCGACGTGGAGACAACAATTTTATAATAGCAATAAAGAGAACAAATTCTGCAGTCATCGCCACACTACAACGAAGTCATGAAAGTTTACCAGAATTAATTTTCTTGTCACATTCATCAGTGGAAAGTCGTGACTGAAGAGTAACCATGCTGAACAATGATTAAATATATGTAGGACTCAGTGAGCAGTCACGTCTCGATGACCGATCACGATCCCCGTGACCAATCAAACAGTCACAAATCCCCGAAGAGCAGTCATAAAGTCACACACCAGTTTGAATCCCGATGACCAGTCAGAAACAGCCGCGACTTTCTCTGTGAACTGTCACAGGATCCACGTCAAAATATTACGACTCAACTGTAGGCATTCACGCGTTCAGCATACTTTTTTCCTTCACAGGTTTCAGAAGTGAGCAAGAAAGCTTTCGATCAACTCTCGATCTCAGTTAGTTTACTTGTAGCTCGAGTCTGGTGTGTGTGGGCTCCTCTCCAAAACGAAGGGTGGTCGAAAATCTTGCAGGCTTCAGATAGAATCTCTTTTGAGAGGACGTTCTGGCTAGTAGGTTGTGCTATTCATCATATTTGAAGAACAAACTTCGTCGTTCAGAAAAGCTATTTCGGAATATTTTCAGTCATGTAATTTTTGCATGCCGATCTTGCTAGAGCAGAGACTGACTTCAACTGATCCAGCATGCAAGCAGCACTCGATTTGTGTTTTTGGAGAGGATGGGTGACAAGATTACGGAGTCAGAAGTGGACATCGTCGACGATGCAGAGACGAAAATATAATGAAGATGGAAATGAAAATATGTTCATTTCCAAGAAGGTACTGAGTACATCAAGCACCTTCGTGTGTGTAGCTCTGTATTTCTTGTGGAAGACTCCACAGAAAAACAATGTCCAGCTTGTTGAAACTGAAACTGCCTCTCAGTTGAAGTCGTTCAGGAAGACATTCAAGACATCATTGATCCATTCTCAAGGACCATCGTAAGAAATTAAATCAAGTCAAGGTTATTCGATAAGAATGGCGAACTAGACCAGAGAAGTGTGAGTGTCTTGTTTTGACTGCAGGAAACTGTATTTCAATATTCTGGCTCGACGTAGTGCTTACGCAGTTTACTGCTTCGAACACATCTTCATTTCTACTCCCAAAATAACTATGTAAAATTTTATTGATGCAACATTATGCATCATGGTCTTTCTCGTTGTGCTGCTATAACGTGTATAAGTACATGCATACGAGTATTGTGTACCGTTTACTGTCTCCTTGTCAGTGTTTTTGGGCGATCCTCCACACCTTCATTTGTCTTCCAATTATTAATTTTATAGAAATATTCACTCACTTCAACTTCTTTTGATTGCTGGTGCGAATGTAGCCTGCGATGCCTGCTTGTTAGTGAGAGTGCACCAGACATGTATCGATATGTATGTCTGACGAGATGTTCTTGAACTGGCATGCTGCTTTGCTTAGATAAGGTTTAGAATTGGGTGCTCAATGGCCTGGAGGAATTAATCATGTTTGCGATCAGTATCACCAAGAGTACGGTTCCTCCGTCTACGCATCTCTTCTTGGCTTGTGGATTGGTTGAAAAGAGATGAAATAATAATACAGAAGTACTTGTGTCCAAGTGTCGTCGTGAAAACAAGTTCTACCTCCGTAACTTTGTCCGCAAGGTCACGTGAATCTAGCTGGTAGTCCCGCTGCCTATTTGTGTGTGTGTGTGTGTGTGTGTGTGTGTGTGTGTGTGTGTGTGTGTGTGTGTGTGTGTGTGTGTGTGTGTGTGTGTGTGAGTAAGTGTGCGCGCGCATGTGTGAGTGTGTGTGTGTGTGTGCATGCGTGAGAAAGAGAGTGTGTGTGTGTGTGTGTGTGAGAGAGAGAGAGAGAATGTGTGTGTGTGCGTGTGTGGATGTGTGTGTGGAAAAAAAATAGTGGCGGTCAATTCATCAGCCTTGCAAGCTGTTGGATGGTGTAATCCCAGCACAAGTTGCTATGTCTAAAAACATAGCTGTTCGCTATCATCGCTCCCGCGATGGGCATGTCTGAGGTCTGAGGTGTGTGTGGATGTGTGTGTGTGTGGATGTGTGTGTGTGTCTCAAACTCTCTCTTCTACTCCCCCTGTCTCGGGGGCGGCATGGCTAAGCATTTGGCAGCTGTACACCAGGCCAGGTGTGTGTGTGTGTGATGTAGAGAATGAATGACATATGTGCGTGTGTGTGAGAGAGAGAGATTTAGAGAATGAGTGTGTGTGTGTGTGTGTGCGTGCGCGTGTGAGTGTATGTGAGAAAAGGGAGAGAGTGTGGGTGTATGTGTGTGTAATGGTGTGGGCATGTGTGGTCCCCAGCTCTATTCTACAAGTATGTCATTCACGCTGGAACTGCTGCTGCATAGCCCCAAGTCTGAAGACTTGGCAACTTCACGCCTGCACCTGACTCTTGCACAATGATACCCGTCGCCTATGATAACCCTCAGAATTTCCCACCTTGCTCCCTCTTATGTTCAGGCTGCCCGTTTAGGAGCCATCAGTTGCCTGACGATCGTAGTAATACGTGAAACTCAGAGTTGTGACAAAGCCTCCAATCTCTCTTGTAATACAGAAATACCTATATTCTGCCTGTGACTACTCACAGAGAAAGAGTGGTCACAACTGTACATTCCGCATGTAACTGTTCGCATGGAATTATAGTGGTCACAACTGCATTCTGTGACCGCTCATAGGGAATTATAGTTTCCACAACAAATCCTGCAGTACGAAGCACCCTGCGAGCAGTCACGAACTGTGTACTTTACACATGTACATGTATGGTGATTTGTGACTGGTCATGGGGCATTGTGACTGGTAAACTAATTTGTGACTGGTCATGGGGGGTTTGTGACTGTTTGACTGGTCACGGGGACTGTGATTGGTCACGGGGCCTTGACTGGTCACTGAGTCCTACATATACATTCAATGATGTGTTACGAGAACACAATACAGTGCCAAAGTAGAATGAGGGAAGGTGAGACAATAGAAGTGAAGTGAGAGCTAAGTGCAACGGCAAAATTGTACAGCAAACTTACTACGCGGTACATTTTGTACCCGTTTTCACAACTGTACGTGCGTTCACGGTGAGGAAGGATGTCCTACCAACCCAACTTGCATCTAAATTGGTATACCAATTTGAGTGCCGACAATGCGGTAGTCGGTACGTTGGTAGGACTCTTCAACATCTGAACGCACGTATCAAGCAGCACGTCCCACTGCATATGCTAACTGGCTCGGCACGGGCACTGCGACCCAAACGCGGCAGGCCACTGAAGAACCCTCGGCCACAGCCATCGTTAGCACAATTTCCGTCATCGGCAATAGTGCCTACATTGCCCGTATCGAGAGCCTTGGAGTCGGGTAATGGGCATATTGTCACCACAACACAATGCACCATAACAACACAAGATAACACACCACAACAACATTCAGCTCAAGACCAAAGTGGACACTGTGATGAGGTAATGCCCTCATCGCCGTCTTTGCCGTTGCCTCCCCCAGAACCGCCACCTACATCTATCATCGGCGGTGCTGGGGCTGAGTTTGTGGTGTCGGTGGCACGTGCATATATGGATGAGGCAAGCACTGAACGTGAACAACGAGAAAGAAGGCTGAAAGGAACGGAATTCAACAAAGAAAGTAACACAATCAACATTCAAAGACCTAGACGAACAACGGCAAATTATTCAATGAATTATTACAGTGTAACTCGTATACTCTCAGCACTCAAAGCACAATCATACTTGTAGTTACGTAAGTAGTTATCATTCCTTCATTGTCTCACAAGGAGAAGAAGAAGACAAGGCAGTGCGAGTATGCGCACTGCCATCCATGCATTCCTATGGTGTACTATTTATGTGTATACAAATTACGTGTCATAAAGTAGCCATGCTACACTATCCTCCTCCTACCAAAAATTCACGCCCTCGTGAATAGAGAAAGAAAACAGAAACATAAAAAATAAAAAAAACTCAGGACATAGCAAAATTAGTAAACCGAGCAGGCAGTCCAGGATTGCGAGCGAGATGGGCTCTGACGACAGCGGACAACAAGTAGGGTCATGGTCGAGGGCTTGCAGAGTAAGCACCGTGAGGCATCAGACGCGAACCGAATGTTCCTTCTGATCCAACTGCATTAGCCGAGAACAAACGCATGGTACGACTAGTGCCAGAAACCTTCGGGAGGGCGAACAAATTTTCCACTCACCGCATTGTACATGGGCAAACTGACCACTGAGAGGTCGACATTCACAGCTTTGGCAGCAGCCAACTCAGTTGCGGAGAGACCAGCAAGTACAGAAGTGGCGACATCCACAGACGCAGTTGTGGCAGAGGAACTAGCTTGCTCTGGCTGATTTGCGGGAGTCTCGAGATGGGAGGGTTGCACCTCCGGCAACAAGGAACGCGACAGACCATCTGCATTCAAGTACTGCCGACCCGGTCGGTGAACAGTAGTGAAGGTGTACTCAGCGAGTTGCTCCACCCATCGAGCTTTTCGACCGCGTGGTTCCTTCACGGACATCAGTGCGGTGAGGGCAGTGTTATCTGTGCGGGCAATAAAATTCCGACCAAGCAAATAGTGCCGGAACTGATTCGCGAAATGGACAAGGGCAAGCGTTTCCCGGTCTGAGGCGTCATAATTCCTCTCTGCCTTCGTCAAGACCCGGCTGCCGAACGCAATGGGGCGTTCCTCGCCATCTTGCATTTGGCTGAGGACAGCTCCAATGGCCACCTTGCTTGCGTCAGTGTCCAAAATAAAGCCACCAGACGAAACCGAAAAGTCGGAATACGCCAACACGGGGGCTGTGGTCAGTGACTGCTTCATAGCCGTCAACGCCGCATCACTACTCTTAGTCCATGTAAAGCTGGCACCCTTGCCTGCTAATACATTCAGTGGAGCGGAGCGCTGAGCAAAACCACGGATGAAGCGGCGGTAAAACCCGGCGTACTCCAGAAACACCTGTACACCTCGTACAGACTGGGGTACGGCACACTTCACAATAGCCTCAACCCTGGTGGGATCCGGAGCCAAACCTTCAGCCGAAACTTCATGGCCAAGGAAGAGCACCTTCCGTTGGAAAAAAGAACATTTTTCCAAGTTTACCTTTAGTCCAGCAGCACGAACCCGGCCAAATACAGACTGCAGGATCTGGAGCTGTCCAGTGACGGTAGAGCTGGCACTCAATACACTGTCGAAAAACACTTGACAGATTGGTTGGTTAGGCACACTACATAAACCATGAAGCACCGCTTCCATTACACGGTGGAACGTCGCTGGACCATTTCTACAGCCAGACATAACCAAGAAATCACACAAACCCCACGGTGTCGTAACGGCAGTCTTTGCCGTATCGTCCTTGTGCTTAGGAACCTGCCAATATCCTGACGCTAAATCCAGGCAAGTGAACCATGAACAGCGAGAGAGGGAGTCCAATATGGCGTCAACACGTGGGATAGGATACGCATCTGGCTCCCCAATGCTGTTCAACTTGCGGTAGTCGATACATAACCGGAGAGATCCGTCCTTCATGGGAACGAGAACTATGGGCGACGCCCAGGGTCTAATGGACTCGGTGAGTATACCACGGGACAACAGACCATCCAGCAAAGCTTGCAAAGCGCGCGTAGGCTGCTTAACTGGCTGTATATCACCAGTACTACTACTATGTGGCAAAACATCACAAGGACCAAAATCACCCTCCTGCAAGAGAAACAAGTAATGATTCTCACGGAGAAGCTCTGTAAGTCTGTTCTTTTCAGGTACTGCCAGATGATTCCGAGACTCAACATACGTACGGATTATCTCGGCACGTTCAGGGGATAGCACAAGCGGTTGCATATCCGCAACAGATGAATCAGCAGGATCATCATCCTCTCCAATCAAGTTATCGGGTACAAGAGATAATTCTGCAATATCAACATCTGTAGCAATTTGTACTGGGTAGTCAGAGTGATTCTCCAACACAACTACCGCACCGGACCTGCCAGGTCCAACCGTAACCACACTGGGGGTCACAGACACATCTGGAAACTTTAACAAGAATGAGTCCAGTGGAACAGCAACACAATCCACAGTGACAGATGCCTCTTGCACCGACTTGCACGGGACCAGCACGACATGGCCGGCAGGCAGAGTTAATTTACTACAAACAGTGACACGGGAATAGTACGTGCCCGGGTCTTCCTCAGAATTACTATCATTACTCCAAGAGTCAGATAGCGGGTCAGCGTCCGCCGCAACAACCGGACTGGGCTCTGATGGACCAACACTAGTAGCTTTCACGCCTAGCAGGACTGACAGATCATTAAAAGTTAGTGTGCCTTGAGCAATGTTCAAAAATGCTCCATGGACAAACAAGAAATCAGATCCCAATATCATATCACGGCGGATATCAGGAGACACTACAAATTTATGCAAGAATGAACGCTCTCCAATGCAGCATACAATATCCACAGCACCCAGAACCTGGAGTCCCTCACCATTAGCCGCACACAAACGGGGAGCAGCTTGCAAGGGCACATCACCATACGTGGACAAAAAAGTTTGCTCATGCAACATAGAAACACAGGAACCAGAGTCAATTAACGCCGTTACACATTTGCCTTGAACATGGAGATCTAGCGTAGGGACTGACGATACAGCCTCGATACGTACTGCATCTGATGGCTCCTCGTGAACGACTGGGAGTTGTCCCACACCACCAGTCGTACTCAGTTTCCCGAGCGCCAAGGGTTGTGTGGGCAATCTAGAGCAAAATGGCCAGGTTGTCCACAACCACAACAAATCGGTGGTTCCACCTGACCACCACGACCATACGAATGTCCACGACCACTGCTACTACTATGAGGCTGATCAAATTCGAAACTTGCTCCTACAGGAACCTGTGTGCGTGGAGCAACAATTTCCAAACAGCTCAGTCTCTTTTCGAGGTCTGTCAACCTGCGATCAAGTTTCTCGAGCGCCTGAGCTAGTTGATCACGCACTCCGGTGTCATTAGACTGGTGCAACTCTGATGCACTGGCATGTTCGTCAGACGGTATTTTGAACGGACGAGGTCGAGGGGACCTGGTCTTCTTTCTGCCTTTGGACTTGCCCATCTCGATATCTCACTATCAATGGCCCAAGCTACAAACATTTGTACAATCATGTAGTTCAAAAAAACTTTTGAAAAATGTTACAAAAAAATTGACCTACACAAAACATTCTGGTTACGTCACACGGACGTACACGTGCACAGGACATGACGTCAACAGTGTACTTGCTAAGTATGCACGCACACTCACGTGCGCAAAATATTTTTGTGAAAATGTAGCCCTTTGTACACCCAACAAAACTGTTACTCATGCACAGCGAACGATCAGTCAGGGAGTAAAGAATGGAAAACGAGACGAAGGCTAGAATGATCAATACTAGTAAATTAGAACTTAGTCTGTGGGCTGGTCTCCCGAGTAGCTGGAACTGGTCTCAGACTCTCTGGAACTTGTCGACTCTGCAACTTGTCTCTCCTGCGGAGGCGTTTTCCCAGCCGTGGACAAAACAGACGACTATTTTTCCGCTGCCACCATTGTTACTCGTATACTCTCAGCACTCAAAGCACAATCATACTTGTAGTTACATAAGTAGTTATCAATCGTTCATTGTCTCACAAGGAGAAGAAGAAGACAAGGCAGTGCGAGTATGCGCACTGCCATCCATGCATTCCTACGGTGTACTATTTATGTGGATACAAATTACGTGTCATAAAGTAGCCATGCTACAACAGTACTGGAGATCAAGCACCGGCGAGGACACTTGGAACACAAGATTTAACAACAACAACAACAATGGTAACAATTTACCATCAAGATCAAAGGAGGAGTCAACGAACAGAGGTAAAACAACATGAAGCGAGCCTGGGACCGATCGGTGTTGATGAGGAGAATGACACGGAGGATGACACTGACGATGAGGTGGGAGATGAGACGGAGGACGAGGTTGCGGTTGTTGGAGACGAGGAATCAGATGGTGATTGCGATCGTAAGAAGTCTGCCGTTTTTCTTCACTTGTTGTCTCACCCTAAGTGTCTGCAGGTGTATGATGATTTTAGTTTTTGTGTTCTTTGTCGTGCACGGTATGCTAGTCAGTTGAAAGTACTTGAGGCTGTTTGTATTCGTTTGCATAAGCCTAATCTTTGTAAGCAAAAGAAACATGTAGTTGCGTTAAATTTGTTTTCGTAGGTGCACAGCATGATTGTTTGTCTCACTACACAGTTTTAGTTATAACTATTAATTTCTCACCCGCCGTTGCACTTAGCTCTCACTTCACTTCTATTGTCTCACCTTCCCTCATTCTACTTTGGCACTGTATTTTGTTCTCGTAACACATCATTGAATGTATATTTAATCATTGTTCAGCATGGTTACTCTTCAGTCATGACTTTCCACTGATTAATGTGATAAGAAAATTAATTCTGGTAAACTTTCATGACTTCATTGTAGTGTGGCGATGACTGCAGAAGTTGTTCTCTTTATTACTATAATTTAAACATCCCTATGCTTTTTTGTCTAGGTCATCAAGGCAAAAAAGCATAGCGTAGGGCCCTGAGCTTCCAAGCTCTCTCGGTTCAATAATTGTTGTGAACCCTCTGGTTCTCTAAAGTATCAGGAACGAACGACCCCACACGGCACGAGGACAACTATTTATTCTCAACAGTATATCTCACTTCCATCGACTAGTACCAATGAACAATGAATGTATGAACAACTGAAACAACTGAACTAACTGAATGACTAACACTAAAACCACCAGGTAGTTATAGCGTGAAAATGACAGCGTATATGAGAAAAGCATACACATACAACATACAACTACAGCGCACTCAGCAAACCGCACATAGCGCATGTAGCGTATACTACGTCGTAAACATCAACGGTACGGCGGAGTCGGAATACAACTGCATTGGAACGAACACAATGTCACAAGCGAGAAGGCCTTTCACTATCGAGAACTTGTGGTTTCACAACATTCTCCCCACCAAAGGGCTTCTCACCGCCGTACAACAACTCACAAGTCAAACGATTTGGGGCTTACAACGCGTCATCTTCTGCTGCGGTGGTGGCCATGGTAGAATATCACTAATGCCCACCAATTCAGAAAACTCGACATCGCGAAGCTTGCCGCTGTGGACTGTCGCACACGACACTGTCACCGATCCACTTCGACATGGGGCAGACGCTGGACCAGACAACACACAACCGATAATGTCATAAAGCTCGACGATGTGGGCTGTCACACACGACATGGTCACCGGTACACTGCTTCGAACCGGGGCGGGCGCGGAATCCGAGGACACACATCGGATCTCTGTGTTCCACACAGTCTCGCCGCTTACTTCTTCCGTGCTAACCAGTAGCATCGCCCTTCTCATTTTCCCGGCTTCTACGCCTTGCGTTTCTAACTCTTGCGCCTCTAACTCTTGCGCCTCTAACTCTTGCGCCTCCAACTCTTCCGACTCCAACTCTTCCGACTCCAACTCTTCCGACTCCAACTCTTCCGACTCCAACTCTTCCGCCTCCAACTCTTCCGACTCCAACTCTTCCGCCTCCAACTCTCGCGCCTCCAACTCTCGCGCCTCCAACTCTCGCGCCTCCAACTCTTGCGCCTCCAACTCTTGCGCCTCTACGTCTTGCGCCTCTAACCCTTGCGCCTCTACGTCTTGCGCCTCTACGTCTTGCGCCTCTACGTCTTGCGCCTCTAGGTCGTTCGGCCGAGACTCCAGCTGCTTCTGAGCGTCTCCGACCGATGTCGCCATGCACTGTACCGACCCAGTGGGCCTTGGATCTGATCCTCCCACTGGCTTCGAATACTCCTCTGACCGCTGCTTGTCTGCAAGCAAAGTCTTACACGCCTTGTCCGGCGTCCTTCCGGGCGAGGCAAGCAAATCTCGCTTTGCTTTCTCATAATATGTACTGACGGCGATGCGCTCGGCCATCTTCTTGAGCTTTTCGTTAAACTCTGCGCGGAGCGCACACTCTTGCCGTCTAGCACTGCGCTCTTCAAACTCCTCGCTCTGTCGGAGCCTCTTCTCCACGTATTCTCTCAACCTATCGCCTTCAAATCCATACCGAATTCCGTTGGCGATAAAGCTGGCTTCAATGATCCATAGTTCCTGTGCCATGCTCGCTTCGTATCCTGGCGTGGTCGCCAAATGTTGTGAACCCTCTGGTTCTCTAAAGTATCAGGAACGAACGACCCCACACGGCACGAGGACAACTATTTATTCTCAACAGTATATCTCACTTCCATCGACTAGTACCAATGAACAATGAATGTATGAACAACTGAAACAACTGAACTAACTGAATGACTAACACTAAAACCACCAGGTAGTTATAGCGTGAAAATGACAGCGTATATGAGAAAAGCATACACATACAACATACAACTACAGCGCACTCAGCAAACCGCACATAGCGCATGTAGCGTATACTACGTCGTAAACATCAACGGTACGGCGGAGTCGGAATACAACTGCATTGGAACGAACACAATGTCACAAGCGAGAAGGCCTTTCACTAGGGAGGTTCTGCTCTACGTTTTGGGAACGCGACGCAAAGAATCACGCGAACTTTCTTCGCGTTCCCGTAACGTAAAGAAATGCTGTTCTGCTCTACGTTTCACCTAGAGAAGTCACGTGGAATGTGTACTGGGAATTTCCCCTTCCATATTTGGCAGTTTTCTGCATGCAGTTGATCGATACCCAGCAAATCCGTACGCATTTTCTCTGCGTGTGCCACAACGTAGAGAACCCCATCTCCGCGTAGAAATCTGGAGCCAAAACACGCGAAGCCGTAGACTCTAACCCAGACACCTGCTCTCTACGTGATTTCTCTACGTTTCACGTATAGCAGAACCTCCCTACTATCGAGAACTTGTGGTTTCACAACAATAATGTCCTTTTCCTTTCTACATTTATTGTTGGCTCAATACCCGAGATTATTATGGGGTTGGCTTTATTTCACTCACGTTGTCATGACATGATGTAAGAACCCCATCACCGGGCCAAAAGAGACCAAGGGTAATGAGAGAAGAAAAAAAAAAGATAAATGGCCAATGCAATGAAGACCGAAGCAAAAAGGATTGTAAAAACCAAAGCAAAAAAAATAATATTGAAAGCCAAGGCAGAAACTGAGAGACGAACAGAAATAAGCACAACGCTGGAGGAGGCCAGGACATATTTGTATACAAAAAGAGTGATCACAAAAATGGACTACCAGTACAGGAATAGACCTGTAGAAATAAAGGAAGAGACGAATGCCGGACATACTGCGGTATTGGAGGTTAATACGGACTAGCTCTACCCATAACATGAGGAGCCTAATGCCGAATGCCAAGAACCGACTTGACGATGTTCAGCGTGCTCAGGATAGCACATTGCTGAGCCCTTTCAATGCGCAGAGTGCCTGGCAATGCCAACACAAAGTGTGACAGGGACGCACCAGTCAGTCCACCAAGCGCCCCAACAACCAGGGGCACAACGCGGACATCATCCACATGCCAGATACGGCGCAGCTCTTGGCAAAGGGGAGCGTACTTGATTGTTTTTTCTGCAATTATTATTATTATATGGCTGTTGGTGTGTGTAATGGCTACCGAGGGTAGCAGTGAGTCGGCTGTGAGAGCGCATGGAGGAGAGGAGAGGAAGAGTTTTTTAGATTATTATTATTAACGCAATAAATAGAGTAAGCTTCTCACTCAGTACAAACACCATTAGAAACACTTGTTTTCCTGTAGAGTATCTTGTTCCTTGAATGTTTTCGTGGCCATCTCATCAGAAGAATTACTGGCAAATCAAAACTAATTCTAAACTCAATATATATATATATATACGCACAATGCAAGTAATAATTTAGAATTTAGTGTGTTGGAGTCTATCTACATCTTTACCACCAAACCGATCTTGTGTAGGCAGAAAAAGATTTTTTTTACGTTGAAGTTGTTTGTGAATTTAGATCAGTGGTTCTCGTTTTTGGTTGCATAGTTACTTTCTATCCCGTGGTGAATTTATCTCATCTGTTGTCACCTGATATCGTTGATTGATGTTTTTATTTATTTCGATTCTCACTTCTCACGCTAGATAGGGTCTAAATTATTACTTGCATTGTGCGTATATATATATATATATATTGAGTTTAGAATTATTTTTGATTTGCCAGTAATCCTTCTGATGAGATGGCCACGAAAACATTCAAGGAACAAGATACTCTACATGAAAACAAGTGTTTCTAATGGTGTTTGTACTGAGTGAGAAGCTTACTCTATTTATTGCGTTAGTTACATTTTTATCTCCACGTAAGCTCTTTATAAGTAAACAGTTTCCTCTGAGACAAAAATGCGATAATACTCATAAAAAGGAAACACTTCAGGCTCATTACAAACATCTTGAAAGTTTTTTGTCTTCACATGTATACTTTCAAGCCTTCTCGTCAGGTGAAATACAGGCAAGGGAAAAGGAACAGGAACAGTGGATCAAATACAGTAAGAAGGTGGTAAAACAGCGCATCCACAGAAAGAAACCTAGCCTTTGCAAGCAGAAACAAATCAAATTCACACTTAGGCTGTTAGGTAGGTCGTCAAAACCTCGTTAGTTACATGTATGTCCAGTGGTTGTCTCTTGTTGTCGCACTACATAACACGCTTATTGAGTTTTCTCGCACTTGCACCTTTGTGTCATTATTGCAATTTTCGCTGTTTACTTTAGCTATCTTCTTTTTTTGCGCTGTTTTACCACTTTCTTACTGTATTTAATCCACTGTTCCTGTTCCTTTTCCCTTGCCTGTATTTCACGAGAAGGCTTGAAAGTATACTTGTCAAGACAAAAACTTTCAAGATGTTTGTAATGAGCCTGAAGTGTGTCCTTTTTAGTATTATTGTAAGCTCTTAAATGATTATTTTTTACAAGAGGTCGGAGGCGGATAATACTTTAATAACGAAGGTACTTGTTGGGTCGTAAGTATCCACGCAAACACACATCCAGTCAAAATAAGGCACTTGTCAAAGTATCCGAACGTTTTCGGAAGGCAAACAATCATATAACAATCGACATTCTTTGTTCCGTTGGGACTGTAGCTTGTGCTCGTTTTTGTTGCGCTTGCCTTCCCCTCTTTATTCCTTCCATAACCTTGAACCTTCCAAGGTGGAAGGCTGTCGGTTAGCGCTATGGAGATGTGTTGAAGCTAGGTTTCAGGACGTCGGATGTCTCAGTACTCTGTCAGTTTTGTGCCTAGTTGTTGGCTCAATACCCGAGTTTTGAATTATTATTATTATTATTATTAATAAACTGTTGAACGGTAAGTTTCGGCTGTTGATTTTCGTTATTGGTGTATGTAATGGCTACCGAGAGTAGCAATGGTCGGCTTTAGAGCGCATGGAGGAGGAGAGGTAGTTTCTTCTTCTTATTATTATTATTGTAGAAAGGAAAAAGACATTATGGATACGAGTTAAGAGTAACTCTCCATCACTGTAACATGATACTTAATACAATCAGAAAGTGAAATATCCTTTCTACATTTATTTATAGCTCAACATCCGAGTTTCAAATTATTATTATTATTATAATTATTTTTAGAATTGCGATCAACAGAACGAGCTGAATCGACATTTCACAAAGGCTTTTATTGTATTAAAATGACTACCGAGGGTAGCAATGGTCGGCTTTAGAGCGCATGGAGGAGGAGAGGTAGTTTCTTGTATTTTTATTATTATTGTAGAAAGGAAAAAGACATTATGGATGCGAGTTAAGAGTAACTCTCCATCACTGTAACATGATACTTTATACAGTCAGAAAGTGCAATATCCTTTCTACATTTATTTGTGGCTCAACATCCGAGTTTCAAATTATTATTATTATTATAGAAGAGAAAAGGAAATATGGATACGAGTTAAGAGTAACTCTCCATCACTGTAACATGATCAGTCAGAAAGTGCAATAACTAGGCACAAAACTGACAGACTACTGAGACATTCGACATTCCTTTTCTCTTCTACATTTATTTATGGCTCAACATCTGAGTTTCAAATATTATTATTAAAAATATTTTTAGAATTGCGATCAACAGAACGAGCTGAATCGACATTTCACAAAGGCTTTTATTGTATTAAAAACATGAGTGGATACGAAGGCAGTGAAGAACATGGAAGAAAGACAAAATGTGATGTGGAAGAAATGATGAACAAAAAATCTTACTCCGAACTAGTTTTCGCACAACACTCCTCAGGAAGCTACGTTGTACTAATGAAAAACAATCCAGAAAGATACTAATGAAGAGAAATTAGTATCTTTCTGACCGCGATTATTTTGTCATTTCTACAATTTTTGAAGGACATTACCTGGGATTCGAATGGCCCTACGCTATACGTTTTTGGCTAGGTCATCATGCATGTTATTAGATTTGATTGGTCTTTCTCTTTGGCCCGAACTTTGTCGCGGTCTTATTGTGTTTTACGTCGACCGTGACGGCTACAATGCCCAACCATACCACAACAAACTTATCGGCAACATCATTGTATTGCAAAAGGTTTCCATCTGTTCAAATTTACATGCATGATGAGCTAGGCAAAAAAGGATAGGGTAGGGCCCTTAGCGAAAGAAATAAACTTTCCCTTTGCATTCGAGGGTAACTCGACACCGTCTACCACCTTGATAACCTAGGCAAAAAAGTATAGGGATCTTATACATTTTTCATTTCTCCTATTTTTTTTAGACATAAACAGGTATTCGAACTCACACTATCACCCTGCATGCATTCCCCCGATACACTTCTCATACATACTCATTCGTCCAAGTTGCTTCATGTTATGATCTTGCATTTATTATTATTATTATTATTATGACGGATAACCCAAAGGCAATGGTACCTAAATCAGGGGGTGGCTCATTTGACAGTTCTATTTGAATATTATGGCCAGCTGTCTTTAATGATACGGTACGTTAGAGGTACGAGGCATGCCGACTGCACAAACACACAAACACGGAATTAAAGGTGTGTGGACCCTGGCTAGCGCCAGACATTACTGAAGTAACTTCTTTTACATAGCTTCTGGGATCACATCTACTTCATTCGTGTCATTACAATTTTCGAAATTTTACTTTTGATATAAAACTGCCTGTTTTCTTACCAGCAGTCGTCCAACGGGTAATGTTTTGGACCTGGACTACAGTCGTCAGTCTTTATAATTATGACCTTAAAAACAATTCCTGCAAATGGGAGCTGAAGCAGTTAAGCTAGACGCCAACATTTGAAATTAAGTTGCAAAATCTTCCATTCTGGGCACTTTGGGCATTGTGTGACTATATCCAAGAAGACAACTATGGACAGCATTCCAAGCATGTTTTCTCTTCTAGCATTAAATAGATGCACAAAACTCTCAGCTAAGCTAGCGAGGGAAAGAGATGCAGGCAAGAAAGCCAAAGAAAAAAGACAAGAAGAGCATTCAGAAGTAAACCTCTAGCTGGGCTGCTTAGCTGTAAGATCAGCATCCGTGAATGTGCCCAATATTGAGCGGCGGTGATCACTGCTGGTGACATCGACAAATGCATTGGCCAACTCTTAAACAAGTTTTGGTTTAACACTCATCAGGAATCGTCGAAACACTGAAACAAAATTGAGAACCTAAGTTCGAGAAATAACCCCAAGAACAACCGCTGCCTGAGTGAAATTTACAATTATTCCCGTAGCTATGCAGAAGACGTTACTTCAAGACGTTACTTCAGTAACGTATGGCGCTAGCCAGGGTCCACACAGCTTTAATTTGGTGTTTGTTTGTTTGTTTATTTGTGTCACGCCTGGAGCTATCCCGTATCTGTCCCGTATCTGTCCCGTATCTGTGACTACAAAGGCTCTACAGGATTGTACATAACAGCTGTCCACAATATTTGCTGGCTCCCATATCTGTCCCGTACCGTACCAATATTCGTCGCATTATGTATACGACTCCCTGATGTAGAGGGAAATTTGGAAAGAAATAGGGAGACGAGGAGGAAATTAAATTAGAATAGACGCCGAATAGGTGATAGGATGCGTCAGCAAAAACATACTTTGGAACTGATCTCGTCGTCTCCAAAATAAGCGTGAACGAGCGATTCAGCGCCGGTCACAGGAAACGTTGGAAGAGAGATTCCGTCGACTCCACAACGCCCGTGATCGGCAGAGTCCGTGCCGGTCCCAGGAAACGTCAGGACAGACATCCCGTCGAGTCCAGAACGCCCGTGATCGGCAGAGTCACCACCGGTCCCAGGAAACGTTAGGACAGACATCCCGTCGAGTCCAGAACGCCCGTGATTGGCAGAGTCAGCGCCGGTCCCAGGAAACGTCAGGACAGACATCCCGTCGACGCGCAGAAAAACTAAATCTGCAGCCTCTTTTTTCGTATTTTAGGAGACAGTAAAGTTATGTAATGTGCTCCACAGACAACCATGCATTTGGCTTCCTCATTGGCTCAGCAGGTCAATGTTTTACTACAAAAGGCCAAAAATCCGATTACTGTATTAAAATCAACTAATTTTCGCTGGGGATTTAATTTCGCTGATTTTGCCGCTTGGTACCAACCAGCCAAAGTAAATCGCAGGCCAATGCTTGCCATAGAGGCAAATGATGCATGATTGAGCAATGGATGCATGTGAGAGCAAAATATACCGAACAATTTCTTTTTGAAAACTCCAATCGGCCAAAGTTTCATGTGGGCGAAAAGTTTCGAGATTGGCCAAAGTTTCTCACCTGCCAATATGTGTTGATTTACAGTATTAAAGGAGATGAAAAGAAAAGAAGGAGCAAGGCAAAAGTCTTTGCAGAATTTATTGCGGATAATGTTCAAACTGATTAAAACGTTTTTGCAATACAATGATGTGGCCAATCAACGGAAAAAAACCATTTCCATCAGTTCTAATAACATTTATTTATTTATTTATTCAACATCTCCTGGCCCGTCCGAAGACTGCCAATAAACATGAGAGGTCAGGTGATAGCCAACCACGGCAAGCTAAAAGGGAGAAAAAGAAAGATGCTGTCAGAGAGGGAAAGGAGATAGGGAGAGAAAAAGAAAGGGAGGCACATTAGTAATACATGGGATCACTTCGGATGAGACAGTGTGGAAAGCTGGACTTTGAATTTCCTGATATCCTGGCATGTCTTAATGCTAGTAGGCAGGTTAGACCAAAGGGAGTATGCTGAGAAGAAAGGGGATTTCAAAAACAGAGAGGAACTAGCTCGGGGCAGTGATAAGGCATTGCGTGTTGGTCTAGTGGTAACAAACCAGTTGTACTTGGCAATATGTTTCGGGACTTGGGCTAGGAAGATTTTTTGCACAAGGATACAAAGATGCTGCTGATGTCGGGCAAGAAGAGGGTGCGTGGAAGCAAGTTTATAAAGACAAAGGGAGGCAAATGTTTGGTCTTTTCGAAACAGAATTTTCAGAAGCAAGCGTTGATGTACTTCCAGTCTGTGGAGTAAAGTCTGAGACAACCCGCACCAAGCTATATCGCAATAGTCAAATATAGGCAAAATGTACGACTTAAAGAACAATTTTCTGCAGTTATCATTCAAGTGTTGGCAGTGGGGTTGTAGCATACCTAAGCACGCACTCGCACGCTTGCACACAGACTGGACTTGTGGAGACCAGGAGAGTTGGCGGTCGAGAATAACGCCCAGGTGCTTGTGCTCGTTAACAACTTTAATAGGTGTACTATTTAGACCAGGAAAATACAGAAGCTGAGTGGGGGGCGAGGGAGAGAAGAACATGGCCTCGGTTTTGGCGAGGTTAGGCTTCAGTTTCCAGGTTTCCATCCATGTTACTGTAGCGTTGACCCCGGACTGCATGGAGGCCGTGAGGTTGTCTGCCGAGCTGTCGGAGCACATCAGAGCAGTGTCGTCAGCAAAAAGACTTACATTTGGTACAAGGGCTGGCAAGTCATTAACGTACAGTAGAAATAGGAGCGGCCCAAGTATGGACCCCTGGGGTACCCCAGACACGACTAGTAATGGGTCTGATAGGGAGGTAGATACTCTGACAGTCTGGTGGCGGCAGGAAAGATAGGATGAGAGCCATTGCAGGGCTGGACCATGTACCAAGAAGACGGACTCTAGCTTTGCAAGCAGACCACGATGCCAGACGGTGTCGAAAGCTTTCGCTAGGTCAAAGAACACGATGCCAACATGCCGCCTGAGGTTCCGCTGGGTGTAGATGTCTTGTACTAGACGTGTTAGTTGGAAAGTTGTGGAGTCTCCACGGCAGAAACCGGATTGAGATGGTGAAAGCGCTGGGGTGACGTGGCAGTACAGAGACTCAAAGAAAATACGTTCACAGACCTTTGACACAGCGGGAAGGAGAGAGATTGGTCTGTAGTTGCCAGCCTGAGAGCGTTGGCCTTTCTTATAGATCGGGACGATAACAGCAGATTTCCAGACGGACGGAAATACTCCTGTACGATATGACATGTTAAAGAGCAGGCACAAGGGATAGGACAGAGATGGCGCAAGCCATTTGAGAACCTCATTGGGTATGCCATCTTCGCCAGGGGACTTACAATTCTTCAGGAGTTTGAGGTGCTTACAGACGGTAGCAGTCGTGGTAACGACGCGTGTGAGTGGTGCGCTAAGTTCAGGGGCTGGGGACAGCGATGGAATGTCCCAATTCGGATCCTCCGGAATGCCGGATGAAACAAACTGCTTGTTCAGTGTGTCTGCAATCGCCTTCACATTGTGCTGGCGGTTGCCATTGGAGTCCGTCAGGTACTGGATTGGCGCGCGGGAGGTCCCGTGGCACTGGTTGCGAATGAATTGGTGGAGTGATGGGCGATCGGGGGAGGAGAGTGTTGCAGAAAGAGAGTTTAGAAAGGAGCGGTGTGAGGTACGAGAAAGGTGCTTGACAAAGTTGCGTTGAACTCGGTAAGCCTCCCGGTTAACCGGCGTTGGGAATTTCTTGTAGATGCTGAAAAGATCACGCTTGCGCTTCACTTCAGATACGAGGGACCGTGTCACCCATGGGGGACTAGATGTCGAGGATGTTGGGTTGGAATGTTTCCGGTTGTTGTAGCCGATAGCAAAGTTAGAGAGGTGCTGTTGGAACCCTCGTTCAAGGACGGCTGCAAAGTGATCTACCGCGGCGTCAACAGTTGGAGAGCCTTCTGGTTGCAGAAACGACCAGTCGTGGCAGGAGAAATCAGCGTTCATAGAGTCCCAGCACTGAGAGGGAACTCGACGGAAGCGATATGGGAACGGTTTGCGAGAAGGAAGTGGCAGGTCTGGGTCCGAGGGCAATGAGACGGCGAACTGGCATGAAACCATGAGATGGTCCGAGGAGCCAAGAGCGCAAGCTGTGTGAACGTCCGTCGCCAGCAGGGGTTGGTTTGTGAAGACAAGGTCTAGACATGACTGTGTTCCGGAAGATGTTGTGTGCGTTGGACTCTGCACCAGCTGATCCAAACCGAAGCAGGTAAGGGTGCGAAAAAGTGCCGCCCCAGCAGGACACGTTAAATCCGATGGGCACCACCGTTTGTGCTTACTGTTGAAGTCCCCAGCCATTATGACATGGTACGATGACATGGGAACGGTTACCAAAGCACTAGCTAGCATATCACAGAAGTGGTCTATTTCCGTGGTTTTGACTGAGGGCGGACGGTAGGTACAGCAGACGAGGATGGGTGTCGGGGAGCCTAAGATTGGGTGAAGCTCAACCCATACGGATTCACAGGTCGGACGAGCAAGGTCGTCGCGAACTTGGACTCTTCCGAAGCGATTTTGCCGGACAAGAATCGCAACTCCACCATATCCTCTGGTTGCCGTACCGGATTTGTTATCATGAGGTGGTCGGTCGCGACGAAATGTGGTATAACCGGAGATGGTGAGCGCTATGCTTGGATTTAGCCATGTTTCATTTAGACAGATGACATCAGGTTTGTTGAAATCAGCAATGACAGACAGTTCGGCAGATTTGTTAACGATTGAGCGGCAATTTACGGAAAGCAAGGTCAGTTTACCCTGGCAAGGGGGGAAGTAGGGCCGAGCCAGTGGATTCAGCTGTGGTCGCGCCATCATGCTGAGCCTGAGGAGAGGACGTTGTTTGCCTGGTTGGCATTGCTGGTGTCAAAACTGTCCGCGGCAAAACGCCAGGGCCTAACCGTGTGCGAAAGAGCATCCGGCCAGAACCCTTTGTCACCGACTGTGTTCTCATCAGCTGCCTCGACGGTCACCCGTGCGTAGGCAGTTCTGAAGTGCTTGGATGCAAATATGACACCTTCCTGAATCTGCACTCCTCGGGCAGAGCACCATTCAGCAATTGATGATGCGGAGCAGTGTGGCTGCACGTTGCCAACGTAAAACACTTTGCGTTTGGCCCGGGGTGATGCCGTGAGGTCTACTGCCGGCTCGCTATCACGAGCCGGCTTGGTGTAGCGGGATGTTTCCACCCACCTTGTTATGCTTTGAGCTAGCTGGGACTGACTACTAGTATCTGCCGCGTGCCTTTGTCTCTGGGCGGCTTGAGTGCGTCTGCCCTGGTGTTCCTGCCATTCATGTACTTGTTGTTCAGGCTGTGTTTACATGAAGCGTTTCAACCCGGGTTGAGTTCGACCCGGGTCAGATTTCAACCCCCCATGTGCACAAAGTGAATGGCGCGTTTACATGACGCACTGCGCTTGACCCGGGTTGAAATTTCGCCCCGGGTTGATTTCAACCCTCCCCCCAAGGGGAGGGTTGAAATCAACCCGGGTCAAGAAAATCGTACAAACGTACTTCTGTGCGTATCTCGCGCCAGGTTTGAACAGGACTGCACATGCAAATTTCGCGCGAACGGATTCACGTGACCATACAGGACTCTAGAAGTGGACTTTTGGCGGCATATCAGTATTTGACCCGGGTCAACTGTCTTCATGTAAACGCTCGCCTTTTTTGTCTATCGTACAGACTTTCAACCCGGGCTGAACTCGACCCGGGTTGAAATTTCTCATGTAAACACAGCCTAAGTATCGGTGGACCTACGGGATGCATCCAGGCCTGCTGCGGGGCTGGAGCTACGACTTGTAGTAGTGCTGGACCTACGGGATGCATGCACGCCTGCTGCGGGGCTGGAACTACGACTTGTAGTAGTGTTGGGTTGTTGCACACGCGTTTCTCCTGGCAGGCTGCCACTGCCGGCGTGTGTACCGTACGTTTGTACAGACCTGCCCGTTGTGGTGCTGAGCCTCGCACGTGCACTTGCAGTTTGTGTGGCGGTTCCTAGTACTACGTCGCTGTACTGGTGTGGCATGGCGTGCTGTGTGTGTACGCTAGTATCTCGCAGGTCAGCCATTTCCCGCCTCAGCTGTTGAATTTCAAGCTTCAAGGAAGCAATTTCATCATCTCTTCCCACCCTAATTGCCACTATTTCTTTATTCAGGTCCATTATTGTCGAGGACAATGCGGCCAAAGCAGTCGTGACATGTCCTATACCGGTCATACCTTCCAGGATGGGGTGGGACCCAATCCCCTCCTTCCGGAGCGCTCCCACCAGGTCGGGCCGTGAGAAGGAGTCCGCTTTCGGGATGCCAGTCCGGGTGGCCAGGTTTTGTAGACAGTCGAACGTCAGAAGGGCCAGGTCGACATGCTCATTGGTGGCCATAGTCCGCAGTACAAGTCACAGCTCCTGTAGGTTACAGTTACAGACTCGGAAAGGCTGATAGGAGCGGAGCTCCTAAAACTGCATCCGCACTCTAACTGGTACTTATATATACGATGAGCTAGGCAAAAAAGCATAACGTAGGGCCCTGAGCTTCCAAGCTCTCTCGTTCTTTGTTTAAAAATGTTCTCTTCGCAATTTGTGCTGCTATTCCTCATAGAGGTTGTGTGAGCTTGCGCCACTTCCTGTATTATCCTTGACGAGAAGGGAATGGAGCCGTCCGATAACTTATGAGAATTGACTCGGATGAAGAGCTAATGGGGTTTCTCAGCATCTCTGCCAATGCTTGTGAGATTTCTCCCCTAATCCCCACCGCTTGGTGCTGCATCTGCCGCTAGGGTTTGCCGGGTGTTAGTGACCATCGAAAACACATGTACTTTGTCCAGTGCTTTGTCGGTTCAATTGCTCTCAAAACGTGGTAATATAGGACTTCCGATTGGGAAAGTAATGACACCTGAACTTGAGGCCGCTTTTCGAACAAACCCTTTTTCAGACCCTGTCCTAAAGTGGCTGGTATTTTTGTATTATTCTTCGTATAGTGCTGCTTTTTTGGTAGTTGCCAGCTAAAGACCCGTGTCTGATGCCACACTGGTCTATTCATGCATTGACTGTCATTCAAAAGGGGGAAATCCTTTGACTCTCGCCCACTTGCCCATGCGAAAACTTGCAACTGGACGAAAAAAAATTTCTGCGTACCTCCAAAATTCGACCTTGGATCGACTTCGGACTTGTTCAAGCCGACAGCTGAATAAATTTCTCAAGTCAGTCCCGGGAAAGCCGACTTCCGAATAGGTGAATTGTGTGCAGTGTGCACTGCAAGTGAAGGGTGAATGGTCCGCTCTACCAACCACAACAAAATCGACGGGGTTCGCGTACCGGGCTGGTCAACAACAAGAAGTCGTACAACTCCGTGGTCAAGAACCACCTTTTCGCTTCCGTGGGACGCCACCCCATGATCAGGCGTCAGATGCGGCTCCTAACCGGTGGGGGAGGATAGATCAGATCCCCCAACCAGAGGCCAAAGGCCTCGATCCCATTTGCCACATTCATGTATTACTCATGCCAGGCCACGAGTTCCCAATTAACTGTGGGTCGCAGCATGGTTGGAAAAAATCATTCCGCTTCCAAGCAGGACTTGAACCTGGTACCTCTCGTTTCTCAATCATGGCCTTAGACCAAACCACTGTGCCTGCCTGTACCAATCACAATCACAAGATACTAGTAAAACAAGAAAAGTTATCTTTCCCGCCAAAACGTTTTAAAATTTCCTTTCCAGCTACCTTAACTTACATAGAGCGTAGTAAAGTCAATGGAGTTTGCCTTGATAGTTTGTGTTACTCTGTGTTGTTGTTCACTCACCAGTTCTGAACTGCACTGTACCAGTAATTGCGCATGCTACAGCTAACAATCAACACATAGTGTACAAGGAAGCTGTGACCTACACTTGTCATACCGGATATAGAATGTTTGGCATTCCCAACGCAGTGTGTAATTCAATGAAAGTAGTGTCCCCACTACCTGCTTGTAGAAGTAAGTATAGATTTTCCTTTTCATCAGTAAAAAAGAGAAGAAACACATGACAACGAGTTATGCAGCAACTATCCATGACTGTAACAAGATGATAAACGGTCAGAAAGCTCAATAATAGGGCACAAAACTGACAGGCTACTGAGACCTTCAGAGACCCGAGACCTAGCTCTAACACATCTCCAGTGCGCAAACCAACAGCCTTCCAACTTGGAAGGTTCATGCTGCCGTCACCTTCCCCTCTTCGGTCCTACGTAACCATGAACCTTCCAAGTTGGAAGGCTGTTGATTTGCGCACTGGAGATGTGTTAGAGCTAGGTCTCGGGTCTCTGAAGGTCTCAGTAGCCTGTCAGTTGTGTGCCCTATTATCGCACTTTCTGACCGTTTATCATCTTGTTACAGTCGTGGATAGTTGCTGCATAACTCGTTCTCATGTGTTTCTTCTCTTTTTTACATTTATTACTGATTGAGTATCCGAGTTTAAATTTTCCTAAGTAACTGATGATTTCTATTTGTACCAGTATGTTGCGGCCCTGTGGCCATGGTAGACAAGATTTCCTTCGAACCATTACTTGTTCTTGTTCTTTACCAAGGTGGAATAAAACTGAAACTCAAAGGGTTCTGAAAAGCAAAGAGCGACGCGCGTACATGTAGCTTAGTTCAAGCAGAAAAGCTGGCAGCGCAAAAGGAAACATGCAGCCAAAAAGATGCCTAGCTCTGGCGTACATCGTAGATGTCACTGCGCATCCGGTGCACTGCGCCCCAAAGGTGCAGGCACGGCGCCCCAAGGAGTGACGACATCCATAAACTGAATCGCATCAATCAGATAGAGCGATAGCGTACAAAGTACAAACAAAACAAAAATAACTGAGAGAAGCGAAAATAAATCAATCGAAGAGAAGAAGCGAGAGAGAAGAGAGAAGGAATTTAATTCAATTATTTAGAGCTTGACAGGTATTATCAAGGAGGCATGCAGATACACAATAGAATCGACTCGACTGCATGTAGAGCAGCTGCCTCTAACTGCAGCAGAGTGGAGCACGCACGTACGCGATCAACTCGGGAATAGTGAAAGTTGAAAGAAACAAAATACAAATAAATTCGAACGAGCAAATACAATAATTGTGAATTCATGTGCAAGTGTCTGTAACACAGTAAGTGAAGATGTCTCCACATAGAAGTAAATCTGGATTTCTAATAAAATTTCGATTTGTGCTGGTACAAGTAATTTCCGGGGAGATATTACTTCCTCCGCGTCATCGAAATTGTCACAGTTTGAATTTTGGTAAAAAAGGGGTATAATATACTCACCTGCAGTCGTACCACAGGTAAGGAATCAGACATAGACGGAAGTCATCAGTGTAGGTTGATGGCAAAGTTCTATTTTCTGTTGTTAGAAACTGAAAATGCTGAACTAAACGCAATTTCTTCGCTGACGTCGCGGCGATGGTACTTTCGACTCGCTGAGATCAGTTAGGCGTTGCAACCTGCACATTTCTCGCGCTTATGGCCATTCACTCAAAAACTCACCACTGTTTTACCAGAGCTGGGATGAGAAGGACTTCGTGAAACAAGCAGCAGCGCTTGGATAAACATCGAGAGGTCAGCAAACTAATGGAAGCAAGAGCGATACAATTTATCGCTCTTGCATTCATGCAAGGAATGCTGAGACACTCAGTACCTGCAAGGGCAGTGTAAACTCTGCGTGTGCACTGTAGACTGTAGTGGTAGTGATGCACGTGCAGATACTGTACCAGTGATGCTGAAAAACAGTGTGCGCTTGACCTGATAGTACAATTACCTGAATGAGTAGTGACCACACAGGTAAAATGAATGGGCATCCCACGGCTAAAAAAACAGTTCATTTCAAGATCGAGGTGATTCCGCCGACGGTAATCAACCGACCTCGCAACGATCGAGTATTCTTACTGCGTTAGTGATGAAGTAGAGATCATCCAGAGCTAGCAGACGGCAAGCATAGCAGCTCTTGTCGTGTGGAGAAAGTCAAAGCGTGTGAGATGAGGCATGACCAACTTACAACCTACCTGGAAAATTTGTGGGACGATATTTTTCGACGACGACGAGGCCTTCATCTCCGTGTGAAACGCTCAGTCCAACTGTCCTGGAACGTTACTCTAAACTTCAGACTATCATTCCTGTCTGATAGGTTTTGTATTATTTAGCTTATGGAGTTGTCAGTAACAAGTGACAAGTCACTAGTCAAACTGCGGCAATTTCGATAACCCGGAGGCAGTAATTTTAATAGAGCTATGAACAACACGAAGGCCGCAAGCAGCCATCACGCAACCAAGTTTAATTGTTCGACAAGTATATGGCCCAGTATCTGCGGAAATGGACCTTAGGGTGATTTTTCACAAAATGACTTTTTTCTGCTGTTGTCATCTATAGGTATCTAGTGATCACATGGCAAAGTATTAGACCAAACAAAGCAATATTGATGACCCAGAAGCTTCTCGAACAAGCATAGGTACATATCAGGAAAAACAACAATTTATCACAGTGTTTTTCACATCGGAATACTACATGTATGTGTTACAGTGAAATAAATAAAAAATGGACAGTGTAATAAATCATCCATTCAGTTTTGTTGTAAAACAACTCTCGGGCAACCTCTGGCATAGAGCATGGATGGCCTTGATCCTCATCACTGAATACCAATGAAAACTGTTTGAACGCCATCCCAAGTCTGCTGAAAATCCACAGAAGTGCAGAACAGGAGGCCGAGGGAGGGTGGCTACAACTACACCTGGAGTCCCAGTCTGTGCACCCCACAGGGAATACGACACAGGCACAACATTCTAACACCCCACACTTCATCTCATACACGATTTAGAGGTAGTCCATCACTGCTGCACCTCTGTGAAATTTGAGCTCTGTGGGAACTGGCTGCATGCGCGTCAGTGCGCCATGATTCCAGCACTGAGCGCAGAGAGTTCGTAGCTCATCAATCAATGTTCAGCTCTTGCCCCGTCCAAGGGGTTTGGTGTTCACCACGGTGTCCAGTGTGGGAGCCTGGGAAAATTCAGATCATGTCACTAGCGGCAGCGCTCTTTCGTCCTGACTCGAGTTGATCCAGGGCGTTTCAGTTCGTCTACCTCTGTTGCCGTCGCCTCACTAGTTTCTCCTCGTTGAGTATTTCTCCTGAGCGGAGCTGTACTAAATTCAGAAGAGCCCTACAAGGATTTTCAGATGTCAGAAAGTACTTTTTGCCAGCAGAGAGTTTCTTTGGCGGAGCGCCTAAATCAAGTAAGTTGAAATTCTCGTCGCTCAATAGGAATTGCGCGTCGACGAAAACATCTTCTGGAAACTGTCGTCGTTCTCTATCAGACGCGACGATTCCTGCCTAGGAAATCCAATGACTTCTGGCAGAGCAGGAGGGCAGCTAGCAGGCCATCGTGAGTGAACTCTCCTGCTACTGAGACGATCAAAAGCATTCATTGTTGCGATGAACTAATTTTTTGTTTGAATGTGCAGAGCGCGAAGCAAGAGTTTTTTGCCGTTGCAGAAAATGACTTATACTGAAAAAAATGATTTTCACCCGAAGGTCGATTCTCGCTGATACTGGGCCATATGTAATTTATAATGTTATAATCCCGAACCGATTTCCTTGTTCCAATCATTAGTGGGTTCCCTTCTGACCTGCTTTCAAACAAGATAATTTATCTACTCCCTGATGATTAGGTCAATCTGCTCCTGCAGCGCTCACCCTCTCCCATATTTGTAAATTGACATAAAGTTCCTTCCAACTGCATAACCTGCAGCCACACTCACAGCATCTCACATTTTAATAAACTTATCTATTATTGGCGATGATGCCATCATGAGAATAATAATAATAATAAAAATAAGTGCCAATTTCAACAGCAGCGCCAGTTGGAACAAAGAGACCCGACATTGTTATAAAAAAAAAGAGGATAAAACATTGCCTGTGGACGTACCGTATTTTCCGGGGTATAAGCCGCACCGTGGTATAAGCCGCACCCCCTTTTTGAGGCAAAATATTGACTAAACGTTGGTATTCGGAGTATAAGCCGCACCCACAAACCAAGATTTTTCACACTCATTGACAAATGGCCTTTCTACAAATTTATTATGGTTATGGAGCTAAATACCATGTTAGATCAGATTATGAAGTGTTAGTGCACCACAGGTTGCTGCAGAGATGTTGGTGTATTGCTGTGTTGACACCGGCACTTGCATGCAGTACGCAAAATAGAGTCCCCGTATACGCGTACCGTATGGTGTGGCCCGCTCACTTAAACTAGTAAAAGTGCCGGGATAGCAACAGAGGCGCGAAGCTGAGTCGAATGACATGTCACATGACGTCAGCATGCATACTGATGTAAACAAATTCATTCGCGCAAGCATATTCGGTGTATAAGCCGCAGGGGCGGTTTTGATCCGATTTTTAGCGAAAAAAAGTGTGGCTTATACCCCGGAAAATACGGTGAGTGTTCCTCTGGATAGGAACATCTGCCAAAAATCTGTGGAAAAAATACAGAAATATCAAGACGACAGATGGCAGTGATTGCGGGGTGGGAGGGGGGGGGGACATTAGGTGGATTAACCCCCTCGACTGCTGACTTTGAGAGGGAACTGGATGCCAGAGCCAGCGTATCCATCTTGCAAAAGGAGGCCATCCTTGGCCAAGTTGACATCATTAGGTCAATAACTCAAAATAACAATTAGACTCGGGTGAAGAGCCAAGGATTAATTTATAAGAAGAAAAGAGGACCAACTATTTGTATACTCTCACCTCCTTTTCTTTCACCCTGTTTTCTCGCAGTTATCAATTGCACTGTTCCAACACTTGTCCATGGAACAAGTGACAAGACTATCATCCCGTATCAACACAAGGCTACATTTACATGTGACACTGGCTACCGACTGGACGGACCCGCATCAGCCACATGCAACCATAATGGTGTTTTGCAAGTACCCACATGTAATAGTAAGTGACAGGTTTATCGCCCTTTGTCGGTATTTCAAGTTTTTCAACGGCTAGTGGATAATTCATTGGTTCGGGTTGTACACTCAGTTCAAACGCCATGATTAAAAACTGCTTGGCATTGTGCCTGAAAAGCACCACTTATATGCAGTTCTGTAGTCCAAACCATCACCAGGGATACAAACTTACAGAGTTGCAGAGATGTGGTTTTCACTCACAATCTTCCTCAGGGTACTCGAGCTCAACTGATGAGCGGCGAATTCCCCCAAAACACTGTGTATTTAGTAGGTAGTGCTTTTTTGAAGGTTTGCCGAGTGGAAGGTGCGACGTACTCCTTTTGGGCTCCGGATGGCAGTGGTGAGCCTGTCAAGTGTTAAGTATTGGCAAGAAGTGTTTGTTCCTAGTTGGAACACAACTCCATAACTAATACTGATGAAGTCTCAACTTCTAAGTTCTTATTGTTGTCCCTCATGGGGACGTGCGACTAGTTATTGGAGGTGAGAGAGTTGTGAATAGCTACTGGCTCTCAACATCGGTTGAGCACAACTCCATGAACGACTCAGACTCACACTGCTACCTGGAGCTTCACAAGGTGTTTGTCGTGCTGGAAACAATGCGTCTCTGTAAGTTTGTATACCTGGTATTGTTTGACCTCAAAAGCAGCATATAAGTGGTGCTTTTTGGGCACAATCTTCCTCAGCCTACTCAAGCTCAACTGATAAGGAGTGACAACTGCTCGCTTTCGAGGATCAATTTTGAATGAGTTGCACAGGGATATGGATGATGGTTCACTATTATCCCGACATTCTCTTTGACCTAGTTCGCTAGAAATGGAGTCGGCTGTAGTTCTTAATCCACCGTGTAAAAAAATGTCAACTTAAAATTACAAAAAAAAACATTTCATATTCCACCTGTACCTGTATTGTGTATTGTGTTGTTGTTCTAGGAACAGTGTTAGGTATGATGTTTCACTGTGCTCAGCAATGTACAACTCTCTAATCCGTACTATGTGTGTTCTCTTCTTGATTCTGTGTACCAGTCATCACCTGCAGGACACCGGCAATTGCCAATGGTCACAAAGACAAGTCATCTGTTATCTATCAACAGTCCGTGCAATACACTTGTAACAGCAATTATTGGATGCTGGGAAATTTTACACAGAACTGCACAGCTAATGGGGCATTGACATCGGTGCCAGTGTGTATTAGTAAGTTTGAGCACGCAATTGTACATTGCATTGATCAAACCCTGCAATATATGCACAAGGTTCACTGAGGCTCCAGTAAATTGTTTTGGAGCCTGAATACTAGCTGATGCCTGGTTCCCTGGTTCATTTCCTGATGTTGACAGTCATTTGTGGTCAGACTTTTCTCTTTTCCGTTCCCACAACTTATGAAGATTTGAATACTTGTACGGTTTGTTTGCAGGTGAAAATCTGCTAACCGGACACAGGTACTGCTCTGGTGTGATCATCAGAGAAACTTCAACGGGAGTAAAATTCAAATATTTAACAGCTCAGCTCATCTGCAAAAGGCAAAACGCCAGGGTCATCACCGCGGAAACAGCTAAATGCGTCCAGAATGTAAATGCTTGGGTTCTCAGAACAAATCCTAACGCGCCTCAAGTTGGTCTTCTGGGCGTGATGTGTGAACTTAGTAAGTATGGCATGTGTTAACGATGATAATTATGAACATGCAGTTATTTGCACATGCTGCTTGTTTCAAACAATTTCTGTTTACCAATTTCTGCCTATATAAGGTCCATGCATTACACATTCTAATAATCTGGCCACCCATTGACCATGATGCTATATGAGGAGACAATAACGACGACGTTTCCCCCTATGACACCAAATTTATGACGCTCCATGTTACTCTATGTTACAGAAGTGACTAACTTTGATCATTGGTTTGTAGAGCCCCATTCTCTAGGAGATATCTACATCTACTCTGTTTCAATGCCCAGCATAAGCGAACGTGTGGATCAAGCATAACTGCTTGGTTGACGCTGCCGAGGAAATGCGTATAATACTAAATAGTAGTAAGGTCCATACAAAGGAGTGTATAATTCAAAGTTAATGTCAGAACTGGGCTCATGCCAAGGAGTGGATATTTCAAAGTTAATGTTAGACCTGGCTATTGCGAGTACTTGTTCTGTACCTGCTATGTAGCGGAAATTAGTTCTTACAAGAGTCATTGTTTTTATCGGCAGGCAGCTTGAGTTTCTTTATAGAAAGTTCTTCATTGGGGCCCAGCTGATGCCTTGCCATGCATAGAATCTTAACAAGCGGTGCGATTGCTTAACTTCCTGACTTGACAAACACAACTCAAACAGTAGAAGGTTTTCATACTGAGATACTGACCGCATTCTTCTCCTTCTTCTTCGTCTTCTTCTTCTCGGCGCCATGACAACGTCCTGAAACAAATCAGTAAATTCATGACAGAAGTAGTATCAGCAAAGCAAAAGTCGTCAAATACCGAGCAAACTCCCACTAATGGTGCATACATTGCCTTCTGTAAACCGGGTCGAAACCTCCCCCGTGGCGAGTTACCTCAGCGGAAAGGTCTGAGCGATGTTTTTTGTCAGGATCACATGATTGGCAGTTTCTTTCAGATCTGGACGAGAGGCTAGTATTCCCACACTTTATTGCACCTACCACGTGTCGTCCCGACATAGTTCTCTTCTCGAAGAAATTGAGAAAGGTTATTTGGCTGAACTCATGGTGTGTATCGAAGACCGTATCATCCAGTCCAGGGAGAAGAAGCTGTCACGTTATCGCCACCTCAAACAGGAGTGTATGAAGAAGGGCTGGGACGTCGAGGCCCTCACAGCGGAGGTTGGAGCTACAGGAGCCATTTCCAGCAGCCTGGACGGTTTGGCACGAGCATTGGGCTGTTGTAAGGAAAAACAGCGAAGAAACTGCAGAAACGCAGCACTAAATTCCAGCTACGTTATCTGGCGGAGGTGACGTGAGAAGGCTTGGCGCGACTGGCCACTGTTTTAAAAGTCCCCGAGAGGCAGTTTGTTGGCACTTGGTTGGCGGACAGCCACCCAGCGAGGATAGTTGTGTACCCTTCAAATTTTGGTTTTAACTCGCCACACCGGCTTCTAAAGGGCCGGGGGTGGGTGTTCGCCAACCAAGTCGAGCTTTCGTTCGCTTTTTTTTCGTTTTTCTAGTCTACTTGCTTGTGCTGCGCCGCGCTGGAGCGAGTCTATCAGTAGATGCTTTCGCCGCATAGAGCTACTATTACACAAAGCCACAACACTGCGTGCTGCCATTCGCTGTATGCTTTCGCTGCACCTAGCTGCTGTTTAACTGCACGACGCCACAACACAACTTCACTACAAGAGCCTCGTCCACAACTTCACTACAAGAGTCTCGTCCATATTGCACTTTGCTGAGTACTGGCCTGCTCCCGCTCTGAAGAGCTGTTTAGCCTTCACCGTTTTCGCTTAAACCCAGCCTTTGGCCCACAGTGGCAGTCGCTTCCTTTTCTTTTTGTTTTCTTTTCTCCTTTTACTTTTCTCCATTACTGCCTAAAAATGAGTCGACACATTTTTTTGCCTACCAGTCTTTTTTTGAAAAGGCGACGAGGAGACAATAACTTTATTAATGCGATTAATAGTATAAGTGAAGCGGACATTACAAAATGATGAATGAGAATACATGTATCTAAAATGGTTGTTCCTAATCGATTTTCTTGAGACTATCATCAGGGAAAATCGTCTCACAATAGAGGCTATACGGAGAAACAAACTACTTATAGGTTAATGGATAGTGGGAAGTATACAAGGTGAGGTGTGAAAAAAAAACTAAAGTGGGAGAGAAGACGAAAGAAATTAGAAGAAAAGATGTGAGAGTGTTCTGACGGTGTGAGCTACTACAAAAGGTGAGTGAAATGAAGGCGTGGAAGCAGGTGAATGTGATAGAGTGAGGAACTGTGAGGTGTAGGTGTATGCGAATGAATACGTGTGTGAATGCTAGGTGAAGAGTCTCAGTTTTGTGACATTTTCTTTCTGAATGCATAGATTAGGATTGTGTTTACGGATGAAAACAGCTTCTAATACCTTAAGTTCACGAAACCTACGAGCACGACACAAAACAGTGAAGCATGAATCATCATATACTGAGCGGCATTGGCTACTAGACAAGAGGTGTTTCTTAATGGCTGACCCTTTCGTTGTGGTCTCACCTTCAGTCCGGTCATCTTCATCTTGGTTGTCCAACTCACTCTCTTCATCACTGCTCTCACCTTCCTCATCCTCCTCCGCTTCCATCCCGTCCTCTGCACCCAACGACAATCCCACGCTACTGCTCGCTGCCAGTCCATGTCCGGTTGTAGATGCTATTACCAGCGCACGAGAAACACCTCTTGTCTAGTAGCCAATGTCTCAAGAAAATCGATTAGGATCAACCATTTTAGATACATGTATTCTCATTCATCATTTTGTAACGTCCGCTTCACTTATACTATTAATTGCATTAAAAAAGTCTTTTTTTGGTGCGAATTACTTTCCTTCTCCCTCATTTTTATGGTCCGTGTTGGTGTTGTTCTTCCACTATCTAGCTTGTGCTCGTCAATCTAATGATCATATCAGCAGCATATCCGAGAGCGGTATAGTGACATGTGATCAGGGCTATGAATACATCCACCCACAGCCTGTGTGCATGGGAACGCAGACAATCGAACGCTGTAGCAGTAAGTACTCTATGACCATATCTCATTGTGTTGAAGTAGAGCGATGTTCTGGTCCCCAAACACCCGAGTTTTTATGCGGTGAAAAGCAACAGTTATAAATGGTTATAGTTTGTGAACTTTATTGTTAAATTAAAATTGCTGTCTCCGAATTGCTTGTTTAGTTATACAGGGCAGTACGTAATCATCCAATCAATTCTTCCAGTAGTTCCAGACTGTGGTGTGAAGATTATTGCACAGTATATGCTTGCAAGAGGCAAGTGCACTTTAAACACGATGCGACGATACGACAGGCAACTGAAGATTGGCAACTGAATGAGACTGAGAATGTGAATTTTGTTACAACTTGACAGTGCAGCACTCTACTGTACCTTCTATCTCCAATTAGTAGTTGCTACATGCTCGATGATGGTAATGATGGCAAGTAGCAAGCCGTTAAAATAACCAAGAGTTCATAACCCCCAAGAGTGTGCAACTCCAGCTATGGGGTCTGCGACGGCAGAACTTTACATCACTGTATAGAGGTTGTGCATGCAGTTGCACACTATTTGGGGTTATGAACTCTTCATATAACAGAAAACCCGGGTGTAAGTGATCTCTGTGTTTAGCGACCACATGCTCTTAACCGTTTTTCTATCCACCGACACTGCGGGACCTAGTTCTAAAGACCACCTGGTTTTAACCACCCCTTTTGCTTGCACCGTCGGGTGGTCGCTTAAACCAGGTTTTACTGTAAAATATGCGTCTGCCCAGTGTTGACTCCGAGACTTACGGTCAGACCAGCTGCCCAGTGTTGACTCCGAGACTTACGGTCCGACCAGCTGCCCTGCTCTCACCACCACTGTCGTCTCTGTGATGCCTTCTCTATACATACGCACCATGTACACTGTCTATACATACGCACCATGTACACTGTCTATACATACGCACCATGTACACTGTCTATACATACACACCATGTACACTGTCTATACATACGCACCATGTACACTGTCTACACATACGCACCATGTACACTGTCTATACATACGCACCATGTACACTGTCTATACATACGCACCATGTACACTGTCTATACATACGCACCATGTACACTGTCTATACATACGCACCATGTACACTGTCTATACATACACACCATGCACACTGTCTATACATACGCACCATGTACACTGTCTATACATACGCACCATGTACACTGTCTATACATACGCACCATGTACACTGTCTATGTGAACATTCTCACATCTGAAGGTTTGTCGTTTTCAATACAAATAAGCCTTATTAAAGTCGCCTTTAGAGTCCTGAGTGTGGGCGGAAGTGGGACCTGGGGAGACCACGAAAGGATATTCACCCAGATTCATTCACCCTGAATTGCTACTAATTCATTATTTTTGTATTTAAATGCCGTAGGCAGTAGGTGGGGCAGTAGGTGGGGCAGTAGGTGGGGCAGTAGGTGGGGCAGTAGGTGGGGCAGTAGGTGGGGCAGTAGGCAGGGCAGTAGGTGGGGCAGTAGGCAGGGCAGTAGGCAGGGCAGTAGGCAGGGCAGTAGGTGGGGCAGTAGGTGGGGCAGTAGGTGGGGCAGTAGGTGGGGCAGTAGGCAGGGCAGTAGGCAGGGCAGTAGGCAGGGCAGTAGGCAGGGCAGTAGGCAGGGCAGTAAGTGGGGCAGTAGGCAGGGCAGTAGGCAGGGCAGTAGGTGGGGCAGTAGGCAGGGCAGTAGGCAGGGCAGTAGGCAGGGCAGTAGGCAGGGCAGTAGGTGGGGCAGTAGGCAGGGCAGTAGGTGGGGCAGTAGGCAGGGCAGTATGCAGGGCAGTAGGTGGGGCCGTAGGCAGGGCAGTAGGCAGGCAGTAGGTGGGGCAGTAGGCAGGGCAGTAGGCAGGGCAGTAGGCAGGGCAGTAGGTGGGGCTGTAGGCAGGGCAGTAGGCAGGGCAGTAGGTGGGGCAGTAGGCAGGGCAGTAGGCAGGGCAGTAGGCAGGGCAGTAGGTGGGGCAGTAGGCAGGGCAGTAGGCAGGGCAGTAGGTGGGGCAGTAGGTGGGGCAGTAGGTGGGGCAGTAGGCAGGGCAGTAGGTGGGGCAGTAGGCAGGGCAGTAGGCAGGGCAGTAGGCAGGGCAGTAGGTGGGGCAGTAGGCAGGGCAGTAGGCAGGGCAGTAGGCAGGGCAGTAGGCAGGGCAGTAGGTGGGGCAGTAGGCAGGGCAGTAGGCAGGGCAGTAGGCAGGGCAGTAGGCAGGGCAGTAGGCAGGGCAGTAGGAAGTAGGCAGTAGGCAGGGCGAGTGGAACATTTACCACATGCACCATTGGGTTGTTGTCTAGGTTGAGAAAATTTTGGGAATTTTAGGGGAATTCTATCGATCTTTTGTGAGATCCATTGACCTTCAGAAGAGTTTTGGGGGAATTCTGTCAATTTTGACGTGCCAGAGAACAAGCGCGCATCCATGGACGAAAGTACCTGTACATACAGCAACACTCGGACACGACACCGGTGGCCAAAAACGCCAAAACAAGAACGGCAAACAGTCCTACTCTAGAGCCCCACGCCCGCGTAGATCTATGCATGTGCAGCCTGTGTACATAGTAGCTGTGTACGGTCATGTAGATCTAGTACATGTAGTGCAGATCCTGCATGCAGTGATCACATGCCTGACTGTCTATTTTGCATACTTCCTCCGTTAACAAAAACTTCGTGATGGATTTCGACGGATATGAAAACGCTTAGAACAGGTCCAGAACAGTTTGTATCGACTGCAAATCACTGGACGAAGGTAGTTCATCCTATGTACAGCGTCTTTACAAGAGAAACTGTTGGTGGAATGAGCAGAGAGTTTAGTTGGCGTCGCTTTTGCTCGACTCATTTTTGACCCTGCGTCGCTGTCGTCATCTGCTGTACGCGAGTCATCATCTCTCTCTCCAGTCGTTGTTCAGCTCCTTTCAGCTTTGCCTCGGCTTCTTTGATCATACACCGCTCAACTTGATGTCGCCATCGTTCAAGTACATGTAAGTAGTTGGCTTACCAGCTGCGTGATCCGCCGCTGTGCCGATTACTCGCTTCCACCAGGGAAGTGTAAAAATATTGTACGACTCCCTGGTTTCATCTCCCCAGAACTCCGCGAAACGAGGAGTAAAGGTACAAACTGATTCCATTTTCTCTGATGGATACTGCTGCCAACACTGAACGGCAGCTGCTAGCAAGTCCAGTCGACTTTCCATAGCCACGAGACTCGCGTCGGACTGCAGACTTCTGAAAGAATGCATGGTCATGAGCATTCGAATCTGGGCTTTGCGCAGGTTGAACAAGAACTACCTTACTTTAATTCAGAACCATTTCATTGAGCTGTGCGATCGGAGCAGCTCCTTGTTCACTCGCTCATTGTGTGGGCTCGCTGCTCCGTTCCATCGCTCTATAGCGCTCTCAAACTCAGTGGTAGAGTAGTAGAGAGGCCAAGCAGCGCATTATGCCTTCGGGGAAGTGGTATTTCAGTTTCGCTCGCCATGACTGTCATCACCTATGTTGCCAGAGCGCAACCATAGATTCCGCTCGGCTTGTTGTGAAAGGTCGCTTTCCTTGCATCATACTTCTTTCATGGCATACCAAGGAAGGCCGAGAAAGCGATCGTGACTCATTTCAAAGTAGTTTGTGCCCAAACGAGTACCTCAAAAATCCATCATGGAGTTTTTGTTAACGAAGGAAGTACTAAAGAGCATGCGCACGGCACGGTTCGTGCTGGGATTCTTTTTTAGGGGAGGGGGTGAATTCTGGAGAATTTTTTCGATGTTTTGAGAGAATACTTTCGAAGTTCCGCGGGAAATGCCCGAAAGCATAATATCGGGTGCGTGCGAGCATAATCCGCGCCCCTATTGTCGTCCCCACGAAAAACTTTAAATTATCTATTTGAAATCGATATTAGTGCTATCATATATTCCACTCTTCGTAACAGTTCTGTACATTTGTGCTATAGCATATGTGTTTGCCTCTGTGATAATATTGTAGCAGTTCCTGACTGTGAGGACTGAAATTCTCCTATTTTCGTACTCCTTTTCGAAAAATAAAGATCGGCTTCACAGCTTCAAATTTTTCAAATCCTCTCGACAATGCCACTCAGTGACTGTCTGGATGTTCACATAAGCTCTCTTCTTACTATCCTTCTCTTCTCTTTGAATCCTATGCTCCATGTCCCAAGATAAATCGCAAGCTACCAAAGGTATGTATTTCTCCTATCTTTTTATGCATACGCTATCCAACTTGGTTTAGCATTATATTATTCTACATTTAGTGGGCAAATGGTGGACATTTCTTCACACTGGTAGACTCCATTGCAGCCACTAACACATTCGGGTACCCCAACTGAAACGCTTAAAACCCCATCTCTTTGCTGTGTCACTTAAATTCACCAAATTGGTACACAAATGTCCCCCTCCTCCTCTCCCCCTTGCCCATCATGCCCCTGGTCTAACATGCTCCGGTCCATTATGCCTACCCCCAAATTGGACCATCATGTCCAAACATTTGATGAATACTTTACGTGACGTGTGCAGAAATCAAACCTTGCTTTGCTTTGAAATTATTACATCTTGCAAACCAATATGGGCATTCTACCAACAGTTTGAACAACATTCTTCTTAACTGTACTACCCTGGTTGAGATCTGTTATCCAACATGTCATATGAAAGAATTTGTAATAGGCATCACTTGTACTCTATGAGATATACGCATCTGAGATATGATGGGCATCACCCTTTCTTGTGCATTTCAAGGTAAATCCGGACTGTTATGTCCAGACTAGATTTTGGAGCATTATCAATCAGAAAGAGCGCACTATAGGGCGACGATTGCTAGAATGTTTTTTAAACTAATAATTACTATTGAACAAAAATCAACCGTCTGCAATTCTTTTCAAGGGAACGAAAACGTTTGGTTCTAAACATTTTTGTTGTTGCTGATTTGGACTGGTGTGGATAGCATAGATGTTAATATTGATCGAAGGAGCCACGTACGAATCATCCATTAGCAGTGTAGCTGGCAGTAGACTAGATATCGCGGCATATGATGAGGATCACTGACATATTTGGACCCACTGATGGCAGGTCAGTGTGACACATGTAAGTGGCTAGCACCAAACATGAGCAGAGCACCAGTCACTCTCATGTTGTCGGTGATGGTATGAGGTGATTCCAGGCTGGCTGCTTGTCCGGATCTGCCTGTGGCAATTTATCTGACACTGGCACGATACAGTATGGGAAAGAGCACATAAGGATATCAAGAGGTTGTGTGCGAGACATTCAGCTCAAGGTGATGGGGATGGTGCTTAGCGACATCCACTCTGCATGCCCGCTTTTCATTTGTTTTCTTACCTTTGCTTTGAATTGTACAGTCGTGCCCTGTCCAAATCTCTACAGACGTGGAAGTGATGGAATCAGCTGTGTAAGGTGTTCTTGCGACGCACACGGAACAGAGAGCTGTGATCCTGACACTGGAGTGTGTTTTTGCAAAAACTATGTGGATGGTAAACAATGTGACGTGTGCTCTGATGGCAGTCACACAGCGTCTACTCATCTAGACTCCTGCACCCCATGTTCCTGTGTGGCTAACACTACTCAAGCCAAAAATACATGTGACAGAAATAATGGTATTTGTAATTGCTTGGATAAATATTCCGGTCGCAGATGTCAATCTTGTAGTCTGGGCCACTACCAATCAGGAAAGGACTGCATACCTTGTGAATGCAGCTCTGAAGGTACTAATAACAAGCACTGTAATGTTGCTACTGGACAGTGCAAATGCAAACCAGGGTATGGAGGAAGGCAATGCTCTGTGTGTGCAAAAGGTCACTTCCTACCAGACACTAACGTTACACTGGCAGAATCGCTGTGCGTGGCTTTTGACTCCAACTTAGAGTGTCAAGGTAAACATTTTTGAACTAATTTTGATATGCATTCACAGTTGTCCATCCAGAGTTCTAAGTTTCTCAGTTTACTATTACTCGGTCCGACTTATTAAGATGTGCGCTTCACTTCAAAACTCAAGCATTTGTACAAAGGAGCACCTGTACTAAAAAAGCAACCAAGAAACGGTAGATAGATAACTACTGTGTCCTTTCTTGGCCTGACCTTCTAGTTTTCATCGCTGCTGGTGTCTCAGGGCGCATCTGCAAGTGTGTCAACCTGCAAACGTCGACATTTTTTTAATCTCCTCCAAGCTACACTGCGCTTCTTTGATTTTTTCACTCCATAGGCACGATTTACACGATCAACTTCGCCTCCTTCTCGTGCAGTACGACTACCAGAATGGTGGCTGTAGGTGTTTTCGCCTGTAGCTCCCATGACACCTTCAAATGAGGCGAACAAGTAAACCACCAAGCATAAAAAATCACTTTTGACAACTGTGTACTGAGTTTGATCTGTGTTGACATGTCATCTCATGCAGTCAGGCCATGGGTGCTCTTCCCTGCCTGTTTCACGAATCCACTGGCCCCGGAGACTGGCGATCTTGTGACGTATCGCGATCGCGGCTCCGCGCACGGATCCGATGACTCTGCACCGTATCCGCCGGATAATTCACCCTTTCTGCGCTACAGTTTTCCAGACAGGTTGTCGCCTGAAAGTCGACCTCAAGGTCGGTTATTTATTTCGATCAACTTCTCGACGATCTCTTCTGTGATCTTGATTCGTCGGCCGCCACATCTTGATCGACTCTGAGAGAGATCAGCAACCTGGACGGAGCGATGCTGGTGCTTTCTGCACGAGTTTCTGGATGACGTCGCGTTTGCTGAAATTCTGCCTACGAAATAGCGATTCCAGCGATTTCAATCCGCCAGGAGGCACTCGAGAACGATCGCCCAGGAGGTTCTGGTACTCCGTGACAATCCACCATCGCAGTGGGGTGTTGATTTCAGCACCAGGCCTTCTCTGTGTTGCGCAAGAAGCAACAGGAGTCCCCTGACGGCAAAATGCTCGAGTCGACTAGGATCCTGACGCGCTGCCTCCTTTGGAGTTGGAGCCATTTCTTCTTCAACATCACAAATTGACAACTGAAGGATAGTGTTAGATAGCTGGAAAGTTTATTCCGTCCTGAGATTATTTGAATTGGTTTGGTTGACGTTCGAAGCGAAACGCACATTTTAATAAGGCGGACCAAGTATTTATAATTTTAAGAGAAGAACCACATGAGAACGAATTATGCACCAACTATCCACGACTGTAGCAAGATGATAAACAGTCAGAAAATGCGATAATATGGCACAGAACTGACAGGCTACTGAGATATTCTATCGACCTGAGACCTAGCTCCAACACATTTCCATCTTAGAAGGCTCATGCTGACCGAAAAGTGTAGTGTGGCTGCGTACCGAATTGTACTGAGATATGGCATAAAAATTGTACTGTGATTTTTCCGTAGTGTGGTTGCGGCCTTTCCCTCAGTTCCGAGACTGACTAGCGAGCTGAACGCGAAAATCTATTTTGGATAATAAATTCTTTAAACTCGATGTTGTCTGGGAATTGTACTCTTCATTACACCTGCACAATTTGTGCTATTTTCTTTATTTTCTGCAGCTTGCTATTGTTCTCTAAAGGGATCAACAAGCAGCAGCTGTGCTGATGGCACCGGAATTTGTCATTGCAAGCCAGGGTACACTGGAGAGAAGTGTGACACTTGTACCAGTGCTAACCTGTACCACTCTACAACTGACGGTTGCAAAGGTATGAATGGAGTACACTGCATAATACTGTTTTGTGATTTCCAACGTGGTCTAGTGGGCTGCTAAGCTTTGAGGCAGGCCTTATTCGCCACCAGTGAGCAAGTCTTCGCTGCTCTTGTTCTGCCACTGGCTTGTCACATGTCTAGTTCACCAACTGAATTTCACCCATCCGTCAAATTATACCTGTTCCCTGTAAAAAGGCGTTGACCCCTGTTGGGAATTGCATAGGAAAACAATATTACACAATAGAACGCCAAACAGGTGAGGGGACCGTGCATTTTTTTCTGAACCCATAACTCGTGCACAACTTACGTCCACACAATGCCTCCAAAAGCAGCTAAGCGCAGCTTAGATCTACCACGAGCCAAAACGGGAGGATGCGTTTTCATCCACTTCTCATCCTGGACTCATAGAGGGAATAAGGCGAAATGATTAAGAATAACTTTATTGTCTGCATGAACCCATGATTAGGAGAGAAAGAAAATGTTTGCTTCAAAATATCTGAACAAACGGCGAAGAGACAATTATTTGATAACCGCAATCAATAATACAAGCTGAATAGACATTTGTGTACACTTTATTCATGCAATGAAAAGCTGTGGAAAAATGTGCAATAAGACGATGACAATATGAAGAAATGGTGTAGAGAAAATAAGGATTCAAACAAGTTTTCGTACAAAACTCATCAGGAATCGTCGTTGTACTAAAGGACACTGAAAACAAAATTGAACTATTATAGAAAATCTTAGAGAAATAACACTAAGAACAACAGCCGTGAAATTTACAAGTGTGAATTTTAACAGTGTAAGCAAGAGCAATAACGAATGTGCGTGCTAACAATAAACTTGCAACTTAAAAGTGAACAAAGAAGAGAAAGAAAGAAAGAAAGAAGGAAGGACAAAGTGATAACAAATAACATCAGTGCATTACACACTAGAACATTAACGGCCAAGCTTGGCCGCACCAAACACGACACGAAACCAAACACGAGCAATTTCAAACCCAATTATACTATCTTTCTTAGGCTTATACAGATGCTGACAGAAACTTTAAACTGTAGTCCATAGCCATGCTGACCACGGCACAATACAGAAAAAGAAGAGTTGGAATACGAATTACAACAATCAGGACTACCTAGCAGATGATTGTACATTGAAGACTTGTTACCACGAAACCTACGCACAACACTAACATTCTCGACGGCACTCTCACGATCACTACCATCGTCGACCTCCGACTCATTGCTCCCTTAACCGTCCGTTCCATCATCCGCTTCCTCTTTGCTCTCTCTGTTATCCCGCCTGACTTGGTCCATTGAACAGGACTCAGCCGTCACCCTGCTGTCACGTCCCTCTTTGCCCCCTTGTCCGTAGAGTGCGTAGCTTCTGTTGTTGTTCAATTTTGTTTCAGTGTCCTTTAGTACAACGACGATTCCTGATGAGTGTTGTACGAAAACTTGTTTGAAACCATATTTTCTCTACACCATTTCTTCATATTTTCATCGTTTTACTGAACATTGTCTACACAGCTTTTCATTGCATGAATAACGTGTACACAAATGTTGATTAGGCTTGTATTATTGATTAGGGTTATAAGAATCTCTTCAATTTGTTCTTCTGGTATGGCCAGCTTATACTGGTAGAAGCACAACTAATGTACTACTACTGTTAAGGGGAAGTGTATCGATATTTAAAGTAGGATCCAGGAGAAAGACAATTTGATACCGGTTCGAATTGCAAATCTCTGGCTTTCATGCGATAAACCAAACTTGCCAAATCGCCAATTGTATGCTCACGTTGTCAAAGCGACCAGTGCAGTGATGACACACGTTCTTCTAGGTCGGTGAGAGAGACGGTCGATCCCTGCAGAATTTGGCTTATAGTATGCAAGCGAGAGATGTGCCATTCAAATCGATCTCAAATGTTCCTTCATCGGAAACCTACTTGAAAATCGATGCACTTCCCATTGAAGAATTGGAGCGCTTCCAATTATTGAAGAAGAAGGAGAAGAAAGGGAATGAAGATGAAGACACCAATACAGCTGTATGGTCGATTCAAATGGTGGTAAACGCACACCCGACATTATGGAGATTGATGGATGAATTTTAGATTGATAAATAGACAGATATAAAGAAACTCAATCTCAGGACCGCAAGCAAAGATAAAAGGAGATTACTTTACAGGATTAAAGTCACTTTCCAAAAAAATCCAGAAAAGCTCTGGCAGCCTGCCTGGGTTGTTGGATGAGTTGGGTTAACGGTGCTGCTTGGATGGTGTTTGCCGCCATACAGGTTTGCTCATGGTTATGCTATTCCCTAGTTGACTTGATTATTTTATTTTCTAATTGGATTTTCCTATTTATCTGGTTTTGATTTATCCTATTTACTTGACTGGATTTGTCACCATTGCTTTATTTGCTTGCACTCTTCGAATTCTCCATCCCGTGCATCACCCAGTTTCTGACACCCAGTTTGTTTTGAAATAAAGGCCAACTTCTAAGTTGTATTATGTTTTACTTCATCACATGAACAGGCTCCGAAGACTTCTCACCAAACGGCTGTGTGTGTGTGTGTGTGTGTTTGTTTGTGTGTACCTGCATGCTTATGCATGTGCACACGTTTGAAATCTTTTATTCTCACGATGGCCTGTGGCCAATAAGAGAAAAATAATTACAGGCACGGGGATCAGATACAGAGAGATCAAAGTTTAGCTGCTTGCTGAGGCAGTAGCGATGGAAATAGGGAGTTTATTACATAGGCTGGTCGCAATGGAGCTATAGATGTGCTGAGCGATGTGAGCAAGTACATACGGAAGAGATGACAAGTGGTAGGATGTTTGCTTTGAAATCCCGTCTGGGGTTGATATGCCGGAGGCTTAGTGGAATGCTATTAAAGAGATCAAGAGAAGCATCGATGGGGGAGTTTGATTGATGGTGGTCTGGGAGGTGGCCGGTTGGTGTGGTAAAAGTGGATCACAGTGGTCTTACTTGACCAGGAGATGCCAATCCTTCAGCCACTGTGCCGCAGTTGTCACAGCTGACTGGAGGTACTCTTCTGCGGCTAGAAATTTCTCGTGAGCGGCAATGATGGCAGTGTTGTCGGCAAACTGGCTGCACTCAGTGTTGGCATTTATGCAGGCGGTTGGCAGATCGACTGTGTAGGCCGTGAACAAAAGTGGCCCCAAGACAGAGCCTTGGGGGACCCCGATGGAATGTTCAGCCAGGTTGATTTGCTGCTTTCCACTTGCACACGTTGTCGTCTGTTAGTGAGATAAGAGGCAATCCACTGGAGGCATTTGCCATCGAGTCCGAGGTGGGCCAATTTTGCAAGCAGTCCTTGGTGCCACACCCGGTCAAACGCCTTAGATAGGTCGAAGAAGCAAGCAATTACTGTTTGCCCGGCGTCTCTTTTCTGGGTGATCTGATGGATTAACCCTTTCCATGCCAGCATGTTTTCCTGTGTTGGCCACGCATTGTTCAGGCGCTGAGCTCAACTGTTCAAAGCTGCACGCGCACATCAGAACGAAATATATATATTGCTATTTCACTGTACACTGCACTTTCACTGTTGATGGATTTTCACGATCCATGGCTTGGTGGAAAGATCTGGACAACAGGAAGCCATTTCAGGGACTCACAGCACGACAGGCATACCAGGGCCACTTCCATCTCCTCTCAAAGTCCCCCTACGATGCCTGAAAATAACAAAACGACTGCCTCTCATGTGTTCTTTCGTCTTCTTGCTCATTGTGAACTGATTTTCACGATTCAAACTGCGTTGGAAAGCTGAGATTCAAGCGCGTTTGTTGCAGCTGACTGCGCACGCGCTGTGTCTAGGGGAAATCCCTTAGCCTGCATGAAGTCGCGAACAAAAATTTTGAATCAATCGCCAAAAAATGAAATTTGTTCATTCTGGCCGTTCAATTTACCTTGTCGTATCGCGACGAACTTTATATCCCAGGAAAGATGAGCTCAAGACCTTTACAGCGGTGTCTCAACCTTAGCAGTCCGAGATATTTTGACGGAGTTACGACAGTTTGTACACTCGTCTATAGCGCGCGATACACATGTACTGTACAGTGTACATTGTACAGTGTAGGCAGAACTTGTAAACGCGTCCATGGCCAATCGGCTCATACTAAATAAAACGCGTATACGCGTCCATGGCATGGAAAGGGTTAACCGAGATAGCTGCTGTGTGGTGCCATCGTTTGGCCGAAAGCCTGATTGGCCGTTGGGGAGGTGAGGTTGGATGTGCTTCGAGATGCGGTCAGCAACTATCCTCTCTTGTACTTTCGACGTCACGCTGAGTAGCGATATCGATAGTTGGAGGGCTCAGTTTTGCTGCCCTTCTTGTGTTTGGGGGTGACTGTTGCGTCACTTCACTCTTGCGGGATAGTGCAACGTTCGAAGGAGATGTTAAAAAGGGTTGCTAGGGATGGCGCAAGTGAACTGGCTGCCTCTTTCAGTAGGCGGGTTGGTATGCCATCACAGCCCGGGCTCTTTGACGGGTCCAGGTTAGACAGTAACTTTGAGACTTTGGGCTGTTGTTTCAAGTGTAGTGAGGCCAGGTGTATTGGGTGTGGGGGAATCAATGGAGGGGAGTTCCTTGTGACTGACTGTTGGCTCTGCGAGATGAAGAAAGCGTTCAGGGCGGTTGCTTTTCAGCGGGGGTTGAGAGAGTCTGGCCCTGGGAGCCTGAGCATGTCTGGCAGAGTAGGTCGTTGTGAGGACTGGAGGCCGCGCATCAGTTTGTGTATGTCTGGTGTGGAGTGGCTCGTCCCAGTGCCATTACTGACATATGTAGACTTAGCGGAGAAGGTGAGTAACTTTGAAGGTGAGTAACTTTGTTGCGTTGAGTGGTGTATGCTGTCCAGTTGCAGGGTGTCAGGGTGCACAAGTAGGCACGGTAGAGCCGGTGTTTTTCTCTGATGGCGTTAGTGAGCTCTGGGTTCAGCCATGGCTTTGCGGGTTGGCTAGTATGCCTCGGGGCGTGAGGTACTGCACAGTGTTTGCGGGCGCAAGTGAGCACTTTGTCCTTCCATGAGTGCCACAAGTTGTCTATGATGTTGGTAGTATTCAGGGTGTCACCTTCCGGTAGCAGTTGTGTGCGTTCAATTTCGGCTTTCAGACTGCTGATGCTTTGGTTTGACCATTTCCAATGGGTGGTGTTATGGGTGGGAGGTGGTACGGCTCGAGGGGGTGCAGCGACTGGCTTAATTAAACCCCTGATGGATACATCGTCCGAGTTGCCGATCTGCGGGAGACTAGAGATAAGGACATAGTCGCTGTCTACATCCGTGACGACGAGATCTAGGCAGAATTTAGGGTGCCCATTCTGTATAAAAGTGGGGAATGTGACATGTTGGTGTAGAGAGTAAGTTTGGAACAGCACTGCTAGATCCTCGCCAACAGCATATGTTGTGTCAGAGTGGCACCAAGCGGCGTTCTTTGCATTACAATCACCGAGGATAATCTTTTGCGTTGTTGTTGGTATGACTCGGATCAGTTCCTCAAGGTGCTGGCAGGATAGACGATGGTCGCAACGGGGTGGTCGGTAGACACATGTTGCGTTGATGGTGCGGTCGTTGGCTGACAGTTTCAGCGATAACAGGTCAAAGCTGTCTGGGGTTGCTGTAGGGACGAGTTCATGAGGTATAGTGTCGTTCACGTAGAGAATCACTCCTCCACCTTGGTGGTCTGGGCGGTCTGCACGATGTAGTGTGTAACCACTGAGGGCAAACAGGGAGTCTGGGTCGTGCTGGGTACACCATGTTTCAGAGACAGCAATGACATTATAATGACATCATCAGGTGGCGTTGTAGACAATTACTGTTGTTGTTGTGCTTTTTTATAGTCGTTCAAACAAACAGGCAATGGTGCCTTCACGTGTGTGCGTGTATGTGCACATGCGTGCATGAATGTGAAAGAGTGCACATGTGTGTGCACAGTTATAGCATTGAGTCTAAAACCTCAACCACTGACGATATCTAGATGCTGGTGCATTCTGCCCTGTCATCATACTGACATTATTACCAGGCAGGCACAGTGGGTTGGTCAAAGACCATGATTGAGATACGAGAGGTACCTGGTTCAAGTCCTGCCTGGGAGCGGTTTTTTCCAGCCGTGCTGCTACCCACGGTCAGCTGGGAACTTGTGGCCAGGCACAAGGGGTACATGGATGCAGTTAATGGGGTCGTTTTCGGCACTTGTGCCAGTGGTTGTGAGACGTATCCACTCACACCCACCGTTAGGCGCGGCATCTGCCGCTATGGTTTACCGGGTGTTAGCGGCCGTCGTGAGTTCCCTCCAGGAACGCACACGATAATTTACTTTTTTTATATTATACTGACATGAATCGTCAACGACTGTTTAAATATTTTGGAGTGGAGTATCTCAGGGTAGAGTATTTTCCTCTTATCTGAAGGTTCGCCGATACAAACACGACAGACGCTCACCTCTTTTCGCTAAATCATCGCAGGCCTCACACTCTTCTTCACCAATGGCAACTGTTTCACCCTGAGTTTCATCGCCATACAGGCATACTCGTCATGGGCAGCAAAACGGGATCGCCAAGCTCTTCACAAGCCGTCTCCAAGTTATCGTTTATGGTTCAGATTGAGTCCCCTGTCTGCTGAAGAACAGAACTCCCACAGGCAGCTAACACAGTAGCAGATTGAGAAGATGACGTCGGCCGGGAGACGAAGGAAAACATCAGGCAATCGTAAGCTAATTGTATCGCGATGCACCTCAAATGTCCCAGACAAAAACAAACCAAAAATTTAAGACGGGCACTCATCAGTGCCGGGTTGCCTCGATGGAGATTCGCCAACCAGTTCTTCGCCTCCCCCTTCGATCTCATGCGCTTCACAGATTGACTGCACTCCACTTGAAGCAACATGGCTATGCAGCCCTGTCTTCACATGTCACGACACTAACTAATCTTACGCGAGGATGAAAAGAGAAAGGACCTGACCGAAATGCTCCGGCATAGCTGCTGCTGGGTGTGAGCCTGATCGCCTAAACAAAACAAAAACAACGATCTCAGTCAACAACACGGCCAGCTACAAGTAGTGCATGCTGCATGCAGCCAGTTGTACGATCTCAGTCAACAACACGGCCAGCTACAAGTAGTGCATGCTGCATGCAGCCAGTCGTACGATCTCAGTCAACAACACGGCCAGCTACAAGTAGTGCATGCTGCATGCAGCCGGTCGTACATTTACACCGTCTACACTGTACACTGCATGTATGGCCAGCTAGTACAGCGCATGCACGCGGATCATGGGCCAGGCCGCGCCCGGGGTGACCTGCACAAAAAGATGCGCAGAAGACCCTCATTCCATGTTGACTTCTTTTCCTACGTTCCCAGTACATTGGGGTCCTTTTGGACCCCAGGAACGTTTTGGGTGGTATTCTTGCAAACTCTCCATTTTATTTATTTTTTGCTGCATTACCTTCCCATAGACCAATTCTTTGACCAAAACTGCATTAATTTTGTTGACAGCTCTGAAGTTTATTTCAAATGTTGAACGGTACTATTCGGCCAATAAAATGTAAAGAACTCTTCCTCTCCTCTCCTCCATGCGCTCTCACAGCCGACTCACTGCTACCCTCGGTAGCCATTACACACACCAAACAAGGAAGGGTTGCAGGTAGATACTGAAATTCCTCCTGACAGCTGTTTCGCCTTCATAAGGCTCCTAAGAGAAGGTGATATTGAATAGGTTGATATCAGGTGGAGATGGTCAGATTTATACTACAAAACATGGGCGCAAGATTACGGGCAAAGTGTGAGAATGAGAAGTTACAATTCTCCAGCAACGCAGTGCCAGGGGTTCCAAGAAAATGGCAGGTGAGTAATCCAATCACAAGCTGCTAACCTCTCCAGCAACATAGTACCAGGGGTTCCAAGAAAATGGCAGGTGAGAAATCCAATCACAAACTGCTAACATTAATTTTCTAACGGCTAGGTGATAGTTTAAGAATGTTGGCGAGCCACCAAACAAAGTGAAAGAAAGTAGAGTAGAGTACTAAGCGTGCAGTGCAGCAAAAGTTACAAAGAGTGCACACACGCATGAATGGACTGTAGTTACATGTAGATCTACTTTTCACTTGGGCAGTTCTCCAGACAACCGCGTCGACTGTCCCCGCAGAGTCCCCCTCCGGCGTTCTCCCGAGCAACAAATCTCCGCTGTCTCGAGCATGGAGGAGAGGAAGAGTTCTTTACATTTTATTGGCCGAATAGTACCGTTCACCATTTGAAATAATTACTACTGTGCGCCAGTGGAGCGGTACTTCACTCTTCAGTGAGTGTGTCGATAATGGAAGGAAGGGAGCGGTGTCATTATCGTGGAAGCATGGTCTTCGTCGACAACTCAGCTGTGGGGGCAGACGAGCGAATTCCTTCTATGACTCTCATTTCTGCTTTCGCCACGCTCGGCTGGGTTGTCTCGACGTTCAACGGCAGCGAGCAACGGAGGCGCAAATGGGGACAGCGCGAGGTAGCAGTCGGTCCGGCCACGTACGGTACGCAGCAAGGTGTGACGGCCAGCGGAGATCTGTTGCTCAGGAGAAAGCCGGAGGGGGACTCTGCGGGGACAGTCGACGTGGTGCGTCTCTGCATGCCTGTGCGGTTGGCTGGAGAACTGCCCAAGTGAAAAGTAGATCTACATGTAACTACAGTCCATTCATGCGTGTGTGCACTCTTTGTAACTTTTGCTGCACTGCACGCTTAGTACTCTACTCTACTTTCTTTCACTTTGTTTGGTGGCTCGCCAAAATTCTTAAACTATCACCTAGCCGTTAGAAAATTAATGTTAGCAGCTTGTGATTGGATTTCTCACCTGCCATTTTCTTGGAACCCCTGGCACTGTGTTGCTGGAGAGGTTAGCAGCTTGTGGTTGGATTATTGTATTGTATTTATTTAAAAGGATTCTCCAAAAGCAAATGGATGCTTATCACGGAAGTCTCCCACATAAATATCGCAAGAAAAATGGGGAAATGGGGGAGAGGAGAGTGGAAGATGAAGCATGGGAAGAAGGGAAACAAGTACCTAAATATCGAGGTATAAAAGCAGGAAAGAAATCGACGAGGGAAGAAATCACCTCAGCAGATAATAGCGGGACATTTAGATGAAAAAAACCCAGCAAGGATTAATTTCAAGGAAAAAAAATTTCTCAAACGGAAAAGTTCGGAATTCCAGTCAGAGAATATCTATGCTGTGAGTAATGAGCCTTTAGAGCAATGCGAAAATTGATAGAGGACTGAACGCAGCGGATGTGTTCTGGAAGTTTGTTCCATTCCACAGATAAACTGAAGAGAGGGGATTTAAGGAAATGGGCGCCAGAACGAGGTAAAACTATAGAGGACGGGTGACGACAACTAAGGGATACATTGAATTTGAAACGAATTAGCAAAGACGGAAACTGGTAAAAGACATGATGAAAATACAGCAAGGACAGAATCTGACGACGCCACTTCAGGGATGACCAGTCACAAGTACGATTAAGAATCTGCTTCGGGGTTTCCCACTCAGGAGGGTGCCGGGTCTTACAAAGCAGATATGAACGAGCAGCAACGGCTTGCAGTCGGTCTAACGTAAGCGAATCTGAATGGGATACGGCGAATGACCAGACAGGGACTGCGTATTCTAACAGTGGTCGTACGTAACACTTGTAGAGCAAATTCACGGTTGAAGCAGAAAGGAAATGGGCCATATGGTGCAACAGAAAAACACGACTGCGAAACTTATGGGTGATAGATTTTATGGTCAGAAAAATTTAGTGAAGGAGTGATAGTCACGCCGAGATGACAGTGGCTATCACCTTTCTGAATAGGCACACCGTTCATTGTCAAGGGGGATGACGGGCCGGGGGCTAATGCATATTTTTGAAAGGGTAGGTGGACGCATTTACTGGTGTTAAACGTCATGGCAGTAGCTGATGACCATTGACAACACTTATCAATGTCAGTCTGGAGCAATGCATGATGGATAGGAAATGAGGTGTTTGCTGGAGAAACAAGAATTAAATTAGAGTCATCAGCAAAAAGGGATAGGGTACTAGAAGCAGGGGCATCAGGAAAGGAGTTGATGCACAGGTTAAAAAGAAGCGGGCCGAGATGGGAACCTTGGGGTACGCCAGCGGTGATGGGCAAAGGGTCAGAAAGAGTTTGGCCAATGCGAGCGCAAACACTACGATCGCTGATGAAGTCCTTCACCCAAGAACAGGCAGAAAGAGAACACCAACCTGAAACAGATTGAATAACTAAATGATGACTAACTCTGTCAAAGGCCTTAGAAAAATCAAGGAACAGCTGGTCACAAGAAGACTTAGAGTCAAATGCACGCGAAACAATTGAGGTAAGCTGTACCAATTGGTCAACTGTTGACCTCTTTCGACAAAAGCCAAACTGGCTGGAACTGATAATTTTATGGCTCTCAACAAACGAGTAAAACTGACGGCTAATCATAGACTCATACAATTTGGCAACTGCATTTAACAGCGATATAGGACGGTAATTGACTGGGTGAGAAGGATTACCTTTTCCCTTGAACACAGGTACAACAACGGCAGATTTCCACTCCCTGGGCTGAGTACTGGACAGCAAGCAGCGGTTGAAAAGGGCGGAAAGAGACTGTGACGTGACCTCAGCTGTTTCACGGAGGATGCGATTGTTCAGCAGTCCAGCGGTTTTACGTTGAATGGGAAGTCTGGATAGCGTGTCAAATACGGACTGCACAGAGAATGGTTGTATGGAGAACTTCACAGTGGACGTGGGTGTTAAAATACCAGCTGAGTGCAGGTCAGGTGTTAGCAGTGGCGCCTGGCTGTAGCTCGCAAACACTTTGGCTAGGAGATTCATCTTTTCCGTATTATTCGTGGCTGGGTATGCTTGGTTGTCATGGTAGAGGTCAGGGATAACCGGAGACGGGCGATTCACATTACAAAGGATCTTTGCTTTGCGCCACCATGTACGGGTTCCATGATGCTGAGCCATGTCTCTCGCCATCCTCTCGTGATAATGGCGTTTCGCCTTCCGGAGCAAGGAAGTAAGACAGTTACGTGAGAGTCTATACGCTATCCAACTATTTGTAGATCCGAGACGTTTGGCCTTGGCGAAGAGACGATCCCGAAGCCGCCTCTGACGATGGTGAACAGCAGAGTACCAAGGCTTGTTCGATGGAAATGTGCTTCTCCGGACAACGGGAACAAACAACGATACAGAGTCTTCCAGCGCTGTGCGCCACAATGACCAGGCCTCATCAACTGTTTGCGCATTTTGGACGGCATCTAGCAAGGGTAGTTGCCACACGTGGTTGTTAAATGCTTGCCAGTTCGTGTGGGCAAAGTCGAGCCAGGTGTTTTGTTCAGAAGATATTTGGGCTGTGGAGCCTGCTGATCGGTTGTGGACGACATCGAAAACTACAGGACAGTGATCAGATACCGGTGGGAGGATGGTGAGATGGGAGACTGCTATTGGAGCATTAGTGATAACTAGGTCGAGTAGTGATGAACTCTTACCACTTGCGGAGTAGCGGGTAGGCTGTTGATCCACAAGTTGCGATAAGCCCAGATCATCCAGGGTGTCATACATGCATGTACCAGCAGGTGTATCAGGATCGGATGCAAGCCATTTCGAGAGGCGAGCGTTAAAGTCGCCAATGACAAATATGGAAGCTTGAGGACAAGATATTGATTGAATGCAGGTCCGGAGTGCGCTGCAGAACTGATCAGGTGGCTGCCAAGGAGGACGGTAACAACAGAACACAAACGTGGAGTTGGGGCGATGCTCTAGTTCTATGCACACAATTTCAATGGTTGGATCAGCAGGCTGAAGATCTGGACGATGTTTGGTAGTATGGGAAATGGAAGGGTGGAGGAGGAATGCCACTCCACCTCCACGTCGCACGGTATTGTTGTGACGGTCATGCCGGATAATTTTGTATTCAGCTGACGGTGTTAATATTGAACTTGTGATATCAGGGGTCAACCAGGTTTCAGTTATGCCCAAGATATCTAGTTGAGATGTGCAGAATAAGTTTTTAATCTCATCAGCCCGCTTCAGCCAGCTGCATGCGTTAACTGTGCAGATCCTGATACTCGACGGAGACTTCATATCAGGAATACAAGGTGAAAAGTTGAAAGTCAAAGGGGACGGTTGGAATGGTGGAGCAAGAGGGTTCAGTGCGGTCACTTGCGATTGTCGGCCGGGAGAGAACGGGGCTGCATTTGGGTTAAGAGTAAAAGCGTGTGGTGATGTGGGAAAAAAGATGGGTGCGTGTGGATTCAACATCACAGTTTATGATTTCTTGGGGAGGGGTGGGTTCTTGAACTTCCATTCCCGTGCTGTTACATGCTCGGGCCAGAAATCGTTTTCCAGAACATTTCTTTCGTCATGCTCAGCAACTGTCAGATGTGCGTACAACGTGCCGTACACTGTTCTGGAGGGGATCAGTCTACAGCCAGTGACTTCCACATTCTTCTTTCTACAGTACGCAACAAGATCATCAGCACTGCAGTTGATATTGATGCCCCCAACGAATACAACTCTGCGTGCTATTTTCTTACCTCCACGCAGATCTGCGGGCTTCCTGTGGCGGTTGGCGGCTTCACGTACGATCGACCAGTCGTACTTGGTACTGACAGGCTTGTCAGTAGTACGACTGTCGTTGCTTGTTCGTGGTGTAGAGAGGGTACGACTAGCGTACGTCTCGCCCGGAGCTGCGGATTCAAGCCCTGTTGGTGCAGATGCGGGTACTGGTACACCCGTGGCGGGAATGTTTGTAGCTGCTCGGTACGAGTACTCATCCTGGAGGCTGTCGAGGGCGCGATTAGAGACATCGATGGGCTGGTGGTGTTGTGTCAGGGCGCGAAGCTCCTCCCTGAGTTCTGCAATGGCGGCATCTTTTCCTTTCTCCTTTTCGAGAGAGATTTTTCGTAGGTCGGAAACTTCTGCTACCAGGTTTCGGACCGTCTCCATCAGTCATTACTCACCTGCCATTTTCTTGGAACCCCTGGCACTGTGTTGCTGGAGAATTGTAACTTCTCATTCTCACACTTTGCCCGTCATCTTGCGCCCATGTTTTGTAGTATAAATCTGACCATCTCCACCTGATATCAACCTATTCAATATCATCTTCTCTGATGAGCCTTATGAAGGCGAAACAGCTGTCAGGAGGAATTTCAGTATCTACCTGCAACCCTTCCTTGGTTGGTGTGTGTAATGGCTACTGAGGGTAGCAGTGAGTCAGCTGTGAGAGCGCATGGAGGAGAGGAGAGGAAGAGCTCTTTACAGCTCTGAAGTTTGTCGGGATTATTTGCAAGTTTGCAAGAATACCACCGAAAACGTTCCTGGGGTCAAAAAGGACCCCAATATACTGGGAACGTAGGAAAAAAGTCAACATGGAATGAGGGATTACGGCTGAAGAAGAACCTTTCCTTGTACGGCCTCATCGTGACTTCAGTGGATGTCATTAATGTATTCGGTAACCGTGGAGATACATACCAAAACTATCGCAATTGTTGCACTTCCCTGTGTTCTATGTTACTGGGGTCCATTTGGACCCTGCCCGCATTTTCCGTATTAAAAGTGAAATCCGTCATGAATCTCTAACCCAGACTATTTATTTATCTCATTTATTGCGTTGTTAGGGAATACATGAAGTTTCGGGGAGATGTGATGCAGAAGAGTAAAAATCATACCCCAAATCATACCCCTGAGGTCCGTTTGGACCCCACAACCCGGAATGAGGGTTAAATCAATTTGGTGCTGACCAATTTGCAAACTGATTCTCATCTGCGTGTGCTCTCTTTGCTCAGAATTGTATACTGGATTTCCCCCGCCAACCAGTGCATCATTGGTCCAAGGGAATGTAGTGAATCTCACATATCCCTTTGTCTTTGGCTCTAAGTTCACCTCATATAACCAAGTGACGGTAAGCTGATACCGAGATGCATCCACGCTAGTTATGTACCCACCACTGACATTGTATTATTCTCGTTTTCTTTAAGAAAAGATGAATGAACAGGCAGCCAAGTCAGACCTGTTTGCATTTCTCAATCAAGTGAACTGATTACAGAAAGGAAGTCAAAGAGAGAAAGCATGCATTGTCCACCACTTCCAAGTGGAGTATGCACTCACAGCTCGGAGCGAAATCTATTCTCATTTCACTCCACCTTGATGGATTTTCATCGTCCTGGGCTCGTTGGAAAGATCAGGACCAAGCGAATCAATCCTGGCAGCTCTCAGCTCCATAGACACATCAGGGCCACTTCCACGTCCTCTCCGAACTACTCCACTGTGCCTCGGAATGGCACAACAACTCAATTTCACATTCTTGTTCGGCTTCTTGCCCAAATAATCCACAGATTTTCACAATTCAAACTGCGCTGCAAAGCTCAGATCCAAGCGCTTCATTTGATGTCCATCACGCATGCGCCGTGCCAAAGGGAAATCCTCTGGCACGCTCCTCAACACAAAGAAGTCATGAACAAAACAACTCGCGTTCACTATGGGCCGTGAGTTCCGTGTTCATCTTGTCGCCATTCAATGAATTCTTATCGTATCGCGAAGAATATTATGTGCCCGGAAAGACGGGGTCAACGGTGTATTGATTGTCGCGATGCGTTTATGTCTGACGAAGTTACGAAAGTTTGTAAACTGGTCTATGCACTGCGATATATCGCACGATTGTTTTGCGAGTTAACTCGTACGTAGTGGATCAGGTCATGCATAAAGTGCGAGTTAACTCGTACTCAGGACGCAAAGGGTTAAACTTCCCTCCTAAGTTACTGCAACAGGAGTAAGTTGGTTTGTGCTTCAAGAGGAGAAGGGAAAGTTTTATCACACACTCAATCTACATTGCTTTGGTATATGTTTCTCCACCAGGTGTCTCTTGATGGACTAATGTCCCTGAATGGTTTTTCCGGAGGCTACAATTTGAACGCAAGGGTGAGAGAGGAGCGTGCCATTGTCGCCCCCTACTGGACATCGCGCTCTGGAAACCAGGCCTGTTCCAATGGAACCGTGAAAATACATCACTTCAACGAGACTGTCGACAAGGCTACGTTTGATGCTATCAAAGAGTTGACTAAGAAGGCCGTTCAGTTGTCTAATCCCAGTGAGGAGTTTAGACCACGTGAGGCCGTTTTTGTAACCTGGTTGGAAATCCCTGAAAATGACCAAAACAACAAGGTAAAGTGAAAATTCTAAACAGGTATGCCATGTGGTGACGTCATATCTGCCAAGAATTAATCTGCATTCGACTTTACTATTTCTTTACTATTTCTTATTCACATGGAGAATCCAATGCAGCCAGTTATAGGGTGAAACTATGCAACCATGAGCATCATCAACAGAATCTGCAGGCACCATACGTGTGTACTCGAATCTCAATCTGAGACCTTTTCTTGTCTTTTTTTATCAGTCCATTTCTTTATTTGAAACCAGTCCTCCGTTGTCATCAAAGTCCTTCAGGCCAAGACGACATCACCAACCAATAGATCAGAGGGTAAATGAGTCTGGTTGAAGTTCTTGCTTGGCAGCGGACAACCACACAAACACACACACACACACGCACGCACCATTGGACCATTGGACGCCCATCGCCGGAGGCTACAGCAGAAGCCACTGCTTCCCGGAGTTGTGTTACAGAGTCGGATATGCTGGCGGTGACAGAGATGCACTGATACATTGTCGTGTCATTTGCATAGGTGGCGAGCTCAGCACCAGCAGGCAAGGTGTCCTCGCACTCAGGTGCCGGTTGCGCTGGTAGCTTTCCAATCATTCGAGACACAGGCCGTCTAGACTATACACAGAAGCCTTGTGCAGCAGGCCAGCATGGCTGTCTTTATCAAAGGGTGTCTCTGAGGAGACAAGGTTCTATGAGAGATCCTCCAATAACATGGAAGATTGACTTGGACTCTGTCACATCTGTCTTGGTCTGTTACTGAGAACACTCTGCCTTTGCCAAGCCACAGCTTCCCTGGGGCTTTCGATCCACGCTTGCACTGAGGCCAGTACATTATAGTAGTTATTACGGTGCTGCTGGGTTCCACGTGAGCTGCAGCTTGCTTGGCACTACATCACACGTGAGCTGCAGCTTGCTTGCCACTACATCACACGCACCTTTGCCAAGCCACAGCTTCCCTGGGGCTTTCGATCCACGCTTGCACTGAGGCCAGTACATTATAGTAGTTATTACGGTGCTGCTGGGTTCCACGTGAGCTGCAGCTTGCTTGGCACTACATCACACGTGAGCTGCAGCTTGCTTGCCACTACATCACACGTGAGCTGCAGCTTGCTTGCCACTGCATCACACGTGAGCTGCAGCTTGCTTGCCACTACATCACGCGTGAGCTGCAGCTTGCTTGCCACTACATCACACGTGAGCTGCAGCTTGCTTGCCACTACATCACACGTGAGCTGCAGCTTGCTTGCCACTACATCACACGTGAGCTGCAGTTTGCTTGCCACTACATCACACGTGAGCTGCAGCTTGCTTGCCACTACATCTTACGTGAGCTGCAGCTTGCTTGCCACTACATCTCACGTGAGCTGCAGCTTGCTTGGCACTACATTTGCTGGCATGGATACTACTACTTGTACTTTGTGTACGATGTACGTCTGCTTGAACTGCAGGTGAAGGTTGCACGTCGTCTTCGACTTCATTCAGGCAATGGCAGAGTTTTTAGAAACAACTAACTCCTCTTTCAAATCCTTCACTTCCGCTGCTAGCTCGCCAATTTTCCGTTTCTAAGTGCTTCCCGGCCAGCAGACTTTGTCGCAAGGGTTGCCAGCGTTTGAACCACTGCAAGGATACCCTGTTCAATCCTGAGGACGGTACAAAGCAGCTTCTTCACGGCCTCAGCAGGGAGCTCGCCTATGACGAAGTGTTCCTGCCTGGCCCTACCTTAGTACCTAACTATCTAGACTATCCTACACTATTTCTACTACTACCTGCCTAGCTATCTGCAGTCCGGCCTGCTGCTGGGATGTCCAAACAACCAAAGCGACGAGCTTGAAAAAACGTGCCACACTCTTAGCTGCAAAAGGTTCAGTCACATTCTTTCTTTCTGTAAACAGAGTTCAGGATGTGAAAGACGTATCTGCAAACCCTCTAGCACGGCCAAAATGCAACGCAATACTACCGAGAAACCATCATCGCTATCATCGCTGATGTCTTAGCACGATCTTCAGACTTCGAGTGGTTATTATAGAAATCTGAGTGCATTTGGCAAGAAGCGGGGTCAATTAATATGCCTGTTAAGCTCATACTATTACTTGTTTACCCACAACTTACAAGTGTATGTTGTTTATTTCATTGTTTTTTTTTCCTTTAGCGTAACACATTCCAGGCTTTGATTATCAGTGATGAGTGTTGGTCTTTTGCTATGTTCAAGTATCCTGAAATAAGCTGGGCAGGTTATCCGTATCCGGTCTGGGCCGCCGGCAACATCCTCAATGCATCTGGAACAACTAATGGAAAACCTGTTGGTGGAAAACTATACAACCTGACTAATGGCTGTAGTGCTAAACTGCGCGCAAAGAAGCACTGCCTGGAGAATGTTAAACCAGCGCCGTCTCTCGGCAACTGGAGTGTGGACATGACCGAATGTCCGTCCAACATAATTATTGCAAGTGTCGCTACGGTGTTCATAAGACAGGAACATATCACCGTTCATGATTGTTTCGTCTCCGGTCCTACTACATCAAGTGCAAGTCAGGAGATAGCTTCAGTAAGTCTAAACAAGTATTCAAGAGGGATGGAGAGGTAGAGCAAGTGAGAATGAGGGAGAATGAGAGAGAGAAAGAGACACACACAGAGAGAGAGAGAGAGAGAGAGAGAGAGAGAGAGAGAGAGAGAGAGAGAGAGAGAGAGAGAGAGAGAGAGAGAGAGAGAGAGAGAGAGAGAGAGAGAGACACACACACCCACACACACACACAGAGACACAGAGAGACACACAGAGAGACACACAGAGAGACACAGAGACAGAGACAGAGACAGAGACTGAGACAGAGAGAGAGAGGGAGGGAGAGAGAGAGAGAGAGAGAGAGAGAGAGAGAGAGAGAGAGAGAGAGAGAGAGAGAGAGAGAGAGAGAGAGAGAGAGAGAGAGAGAGAGAGCGAGAGAGAGGGCACAAGGCAGGAAGGGGAAGGAAGAGAGGGAACTAGACAAGGCAAAAGCATAAAATAAGAAAGAATGTCAGAGGAACAACATGCCAATAGGACAGGCAAGTGAGTACACGGGAATAACATTCTATGAGAGAAGTTTTCAAACTGCCAAGTGTCACTGCATAGGTCAGCAGCAACTGTCAGGTTTAGCCAACTGTCACCCACTGTGGCCATTTAGTCAAGGGACAATCTCCACCTTGCCGCTACCCGCAATACTTTACATGACCGGTGACGTTTGAACCCTATCAACACTGAGTCTTACTTTAATCAATTGTTTAGCTTAGTCCTCTTGCCGCCTGAGAGGCCTGAACCTTTCAGTAGCAGAGTTTGTCCAGCACAATACAATCTAATGTCTTAAATTTGTTTGTTAACAGGAATGCTGCTACTCTAAAAGTGATGGACAACTGATAGACACAGGTCTTTACCAACCATTCCAACGGATTTCGGCAAAAGACAGTGTGTTGCGTGACATCTGCCAAACTGGTGGCATGCTGTCTCATTTCTTCAACAACCGCAACTCTCCCAAAGCTGAGAACGAGCGTGTCTCAATCAAACAAAGTAGGCAAATGTGTCCTGGAGCTTTGTGAACATTACATTTCACTCACTATGTTTTGCATTGTATTCAAAAGTATTTTTAACTGGGCTTTCCCAGCGGGGCTAATCTTTGCTGAATTGATTTCTACAGGGTTCGCATCGAGGTGCGCTACAGTACACATTTGGAATTTATCGAACTTCACTCACCAGCTTTGGAATTTCTTCACCTAGGTCTCTTTGCAAATACAGACCTCCTCGTTCCAATTATAGTGACTTGATACCCAGTAGGAGCAACAGAATGGCTTACATGCCTTTTGAGAGCTGCGCTATTGCGCCTGAGTGAGATAATGTACTCACATCCACAAATTTCATCAGTTCTGAAGTTTTACTCAACATAGAACCGTGATTCAAGGTCCTGCAGATGTCTGAAGCCCAGGTGTTTCATTTGGTACCCATTACACATGCTCAAAGCAACGATGAGTCCCCGTTTGAGAACTGCCACGCTCGCCAGGCACGGAATTCAAGCACAAATTCAAGCGCATCGTGTTTCGGTTTTCGGCACTCAGCGCCCCTTCCCTGCACAATATGAAAATACACATTGCTGGAAAGCTTGTTCTATCGCCTTCCAACGAAGACTTAACTTTGGCTATCAGAGAAAGGACAATGGAGTTACAACAATTTGTACAGCGATCTCTATGCGCTGCACAAACTGAAAATTTGGAAACTGATGTGGTCATCTTTAGGAATCCAGCTACACCTCAAAAAGAATATGCTCGTCCTTCGTCCTCAAACTTTCTCTCTCTTCTCTTCTCTCTTCCTGTCGGTGTCTTCCACTTCTCGGCTGGCATGGCCCATGCTTCATGCGTGCTTGTTCCTGTTGTTGTGATATGTATGCACTTGTGTGTGTCTTCTGTGTCCTGCCGCTACTCCGGCTTTGGCTGTGACCATGATTTGTTTTTTTTTGCTCTTGTTTTGCTGAGAGCCTTCTGTTCTCATTATTTTCTTTTCATGGCCAGCAATCGAGGACATCTGAGAGTTGTAATTTTTGTACTCCTCCGAGGTGTGATTTTTGGCGTGCTGGGCCAAGCACAAGGAAGCCATCTGCAAAAAAACTGCAGAAAATGGTTGTTGTTTCATCCTTTGGTGTAATCTTTGTTTCTAATCGAAGCTAGTTGCTGTTTGGAGCAGAAACGCTGAAATTGACTATTTTCTGCATGTACTCATACATGTACTCATGTACTCAGGCATGCAGTCTCACTCGTATTTTAGCTCTTTTTCTGGAATGGATGCTGCTCTGCGCCCCTTGGTGAACATTTCCTGCGTTCGTGGAGCAGCTGAAAAGGACCACTGGTATGTCTGGTTCCTGTTTTGAAAGTGGAGAGTCGACTTTTGTGCCTTCAAAAAGGAGTAGAGAGCGATAGAGGTACGTCTGTTGCTTATTTTTGAGTGCTCCTCGTACATTTTTGATCGTGATAGAAATTCTCAGACCAAAGTCAGACCAAAGTCAGCGCGATGATGGCCGTACAGTTTTCTTATGGATTTTTTAGTTGTTGCATCTCGTATCTATGTCAGTATCGTGATGGTGAAGTGGAGAGGGTGATTTTCTTCCTCTAGGCTTCGTTCGGCCGACTTTGCTTCGTCCTCGTTGAAAAGTGATCCTGAAAAAAAGGTCGATTCGAAAAATTATGTTGATTTTCAATGTACGTGATGACATGCGATTGCTGGCTATGCATCTGTGTCTGCTGCCGAGTTTCCCATTCCTGGGTTACTTGGACTTCATTCGCTTCCTTGTCGTTGGACATGTTCGGTCCGTTGGGTTTGCAAATTCAAATAGACACAACCAACCAACCAAAGGAGCAGGTGAAAGCAGTGTATCAATGAGAACAGCGCCAAAGGTTGGAATTTTCCAACCCTTGGCTTGGCTATGCTCAATTTTATAAGAAAGAATTTTTGGATTCCACTTTGACAATATCATGTGCTTCAACCACATCTCTCGCCCTTGAAGGACAAAATCTTGCACTGTGATTCTGGGCACAATGAAATACCTACAGTATATAGGAGTGTAGATATAGGAGGTCCTGGGTTCGAGTCCTGGTGGGGCTGACATTTTTTTCTCTTTTCAGGCACTTGACTTCCAAGACTGATCATTGCAATTTGAAAATTCTTCCGATCCTATAATAAAATTTAATCACTTTTTTCACCTCTGGTAGTGGGTACCAGAAACTGACCGTGGTTGGTCCCCTGGGGGAAGGAAAAGACTCAAGTGCTTTTAGTATGTGTGGCATGTGTTGTGAACTGCCTTTGGTGTGGAGTCAGCGCCTTCTTTGTTTGGCCTGGTCCAATAGCTCAGTTGGTTAGAGCATTACTCATGGCAAGCAAGGTTCGAGCGTCCGGTTCTGGTGGGGCTGGCATCTTTTTCTTCTTTTTTTCGGGCACTTCACTTTCAAGACTCATCTTTTGAATAATAGCTGCTTGATTTACTACATGTGGAATTGTGTGTTGCTCACTACGTGAGAGCTTGCGCTTTTCCTGCCGACTAGAGTACTCACTAGACTGACTCACGACTGCCATCCAGAGCATACAAGAAGTCCCTCAAACCTTGCACAAACGTGTAGGAAAGCCCCATTCACTCCCTGCTCAATGTAGCGTAGGAAATTCATCCCTCATCAATTGAGCTTGAGTAGGCTTTTTTTTTACTTCTTACTGCTTGGTCAGTTTTCTAAACTAGGAACTTGGATGAAGTTGGCTATTACTGTCAAAGCAGCTATTTGCAGTGACCTTGGGCTTCGAAACAAAAATTGTATGTTGAGAAAAGAAATTCCACATCCACCACACACATCACCTACTTAGCATTTAACTTAAACTTGTTTTTGGTCTGTATTTCTGTGCCTTTGCACAGGTTACTGCTACGGAGATCCGCATCTTGTAAGTCTCAGCGGGGAGAGCTTCGACTTTCATGTGGTTGGAGAATTTGTTCTGGGACACATGATTGGAGATGAAATAACAATGGAAGTAACAGCAAGGATGCAGGTGATTCCAGTCAACAATGTGGCAAACTTCACATCGATCACACGTGTCGCCATTACGATGAGTATGTTCTAGTCTGTGCATTGTTCACATTAATTTTGGCTCTTCAGGGTTCCCAGGGACAAATGAAATTGACATGAGAATGTATTTGTTGTCTTAACTAGTCTAAAGCTCATTGAAACATTCTAGCGGGCCACAGCAGATGTCCATGAACAATACAAATAAAAGTTCAATTATAGATATATTGAGCTACACAGAGTGTATAGTGTATGATGTACCATATCTTTAATACCCAGCAGGCAATACTGACACAGAGAGGAAAGTTTGAACCAGAAGAAAAGTTAAGTTAAGTTAGGGGAAGCCGTCAGCAGATGAAATTAAGAGACAGAGAAGCAGTTGAGGCTGTATAGGTGAATTGGGGAGAGGGAGCAAAGCATAATAATACTAATAATTATAGGTTACACCTGTAGTTGCGACTGATAATTTGGCAGGAATTGCCCACTATTCACCCTCCCCCCCCCCCATTCATCTTTTTCTAAGTTCACCTCGACACGATGTTTTGTCTATATTCCTGTCTTTCTTTCTCATTCCTCTCTTCAGCACAAGGTGAGACTAGCCGAACTCTTGAAATCTTTTCAAACTCACAAGGAGAGATTCAAACGCAAGGAGACCACTATGGAACTGTTCAAACACACCTCAGCAGAAGCATCGTAGCCAGTTTTGGAAGTTTCGGCGCCAATGTTTCTGTACAAAGCAATCCTATTCTGTCGGTGGCTATTCAAAGTGAGTATGTGGTTCAACGATGTGTTTAATGTTATTTTGATCACCTATTGTGCATTTATTAACCCTTGTAGCTTTGAAGCCCAGTGACGCGTATACTCATCCTGAGAGATTTCTCCAGGACCTGTATACTCTATAATTGTATCCAGAGACTTCCCCCGAGTAAACGCATCCAGATGAGACATTGTGTGACCATAGGGCAGGGCAAAGTTAGAAGCGGGGTAAAATTTTACAGACACTTGTGCAATTTGAAGTTAATTTTTTGCGCTGAGTGCATCCCTGTCCTGCTCACACACGGTGGGTGCCAATATGGACGTGTGAACGTCAGCAACACGACATCATCATCATCATCACAAGCCCATAGCCCTAAGGCCGTCGGGGCGTCACAGAGCAAGTATGAACAAGCGAGCGTCATAAAAACCAATCGCGAGCAGCGAGCAGGGACTGCACGACATCCAGCAACACAACCCTGAAGAACAGCCAATGACAAACAGCCGGAATGAACAATATGACCAAAAAATTGCAATTTCCTTTTACGAACAGAAAAAATAAGTGGGACTTGTTTGTGAATACTTTTTATTTCCTCTCTAACAGACACATTCGTTCGGTGATCAGTGAACGGAATGCTGAGAAGGCGTCGATAGCTTCTCGTTTCGAAAGCCTCGATCTTTTTCACAATTTCAGCAGTTAAGGTCCAAGACTGGCAAGCATAAACGAATATGGATAGAACAATAGCATTGAGTATATGTAATTTCGAGCCGATACTGATGTTTCTATTCCTCCAGATTGTTACTAGTCGTGTAACAGCAGTCAAGGCTGCTGCGATCCGACTCCTCACTTCTTTGATTGAACGCTGATCATCAGTAATAGTGCTACTAAGAGTTTTAAACTCGTCAACCTGCTTGAGCTGCTTCCCGTCGATGGCTATGCTTGCCGACAGACCTTTGCTTGCTCCCGTTACCAGCAGCTTACTCTTCTCAGTGCTGATTTTCATGCCGTATGATTTTGATGTGCTGGCCAGCCGGCCAGTAAGGTCTTGCAGTTCTTCCTCGCTGCCAGCCACCAGATCAATGTCATCTGCAAATCGCAGGTCTGTTATAATGCGTCCACCAATGCTAATGGAACCCGCGCATCCCTCTAATGACCTAGATACCAGTTCTTCCATGAAAATGTTGAATAGAGAGGGTGACAGAATGCAACCTTTCCTAACGGCAACGGTGGCATGGAACCAACTGCTAACCGTTGTTCCTACTCTTACAGCATTCTCGGACTGCTGGTACAGGGACTCAATCAGTGTGAGGACAGTCGGGCTAAGCTCACACTTGCGCATTATCTTCCACAGGGCTGCGTGCTACACACTGTCAAATGCCTTGCGAAAATCGATGAAATTGGTATAGATGGGTCTCTGATGGTCACCATATCTGCCAGTGTATGGATGTTGAATATCTGATCCACAGTACTACTCCCTGCTCGAAACCCAGCCTGCTCTTTGCTCAGTAGATCTTCGATGCAAGGTGTGAGACGGTTGAGTAGAACACGCAGCATTACTTTACTAGGGGGACTTATCAACGAGATGGTGCGATAGTTCGTGCACTTTCGGAAGTTGCCTTTCTTTGGTAGTGGAATCATGATTCACCGACCGTGGCCATGTGCCGGACGACCATATCTTGTTTCAGATGGTTGTCAATATGTCAATGACGCCACTCTCTTTGAGTAACTCTCCTGGGATCATGCAATCGCCGGTAGACTTGCCTGCCTTCAAGTTATCTACAAGAGCAGCTACGTCCTCCTTGATTATCGATAGATCTCTGTCATCATCGTTGAGTGGCATTCCTAGCTTGAGATCATCCAGTACCTCCATGGCAGGGTTGATGTTGTAGGTATACAGGTCGGAGCAATACTGCGCCCAGCGGTCGGCTACTTTCTTGCTTTCCGTAAGTAGCTCTCCGTCCTTGTTCTCAATGACATGAGACTTGACAGTGGGCTTCGTTGTCAGCTTACTGATTGTTTCGTAGGCTTTCTTTATGTTCTTAAATTTAAGGTCGCACTCTATCTCCTTGCATGGTCCTTCAACCCACTCTGCTTTGGCTTTCCGGGTCGGTAGCTTCCCTGCACGGCATGCCTGGCGTATATTCTGCCATGGAGGCATCACTTTCGTATCGGGTCGAGTTCTTCACTCGTCTTGCATCACATAGCTGCTTTACAGCGTCGGTCATCAATTCTTTAATTTTCTTCTTGCGATTCCCTAGATGTGTGCGGGCAGCATCATGTATCGTCTTGGTGAATTCATCCGTTTACTCCTGAACATCCATGTCCCTGTCCGCAAGATTGCCAAACCGACCGCCGATTTCCGCTTGAGCGGCGCGCACAGCATCGTTTTTTCAGTTTATTAACATCATATCTCGCTTCCACCAAAGCTTTCTTCTTGTGTGCACGCAACTTCAGACAAGTCGTGGTCACTAGCGATGTCAGCGCCCGGATACACGCGCGTGAGACGTTGCACGACACTGGACTTGAAACGACTGCTTACTAGAATGTAGTCGATCTGGTTGTGTGTTCTCCCATCAGCTGAATGCCATGTAGTTTGTCTTGATGGTTTATGAGGATACATGGTGTTGGCCAGGATGAGGTTATTCAGTTTGGAAAACTCCAGTAGACGCAGACCCCTATCATTGGTACGGCCATAACCTTAGAGACCAGCAGTGCCAATCCAATCAGGGAATGCTTCCGCCCCAACTTTGGCATTCCAGTCTCCCTGTACTACCAAGACATCTTTTTTAGGAACTTTCTGTAATACTTTCTCCAAATCGCCATGAAATGCCTCTGTGTCATCATCATCGTGTGATGTAGTTGGAGAATACACTTGGATGATACTGACATTCAGGGGGGCTGCAGCAAGGCGAATGCAAATCACTCGGCTAGATACAGGCCAGCAGTCCACAACAGATTTCCGGTAGTCCCTGTACACCACGAATCCAACACCTTGCTCATGCTTGTCATCGGTGGTGAAGTCTCCCATCCCTGACAAATGTGTCTCAGCCAGTCCAAGGATGTTCCAGCGATAACGATTCATCTCGTGGGTCAACTGCTTCTGCTTTCCACCAGCGTATAATGTACGAACATTCCAAGTTCTACAAATAAATTCACTAGAACACAACTGAATTTTTTTCCCTCATTTTCGTCGCTCGTCCGCCTTGCTCCGGAACATTCAGCAGGCTTAGTTCTACCTCGGCGGCGCCTATCCCCTCACCTACATAGTGACGGTGGAGGGACCCTTTTGAAAGTTGCACCTTCTACTCGCTCTCTCCTTGCCGACGTCCAGCCGTTGACTCCACGTGTAAAACCTCTTCAAGAGTTGAACTCTCTACTAGCTCTCTCCATTTGCCCGACTCTCTAGCAAGAAAATTATTCAGGAGCTCCAGCAACTAAAATAAAAAATTTAATGATTTCACCGTGCATCTTGCAATAAAATTCAAAAACTGTGTTCAGAACTTCAGTCACTTTTGCATCAACAGTGGCACGAAAAATTGTTGATGGCGCAAGGAGAAGCTTGTCGTTTGGAGCGACAAGACTTAGTGATCACGGCTGGTTCTCCTTGTCAGAGTCAACAATGCACTTTGTTCTGCTGCACTGAGCGTAGTGTTTGAGTAGAAATTGCTGGGGAGACATCGCGGAGGGGCAAGCTTTCCTGGCCAGGTATGACTTTGGCCGTATTTCAGCATGGTCGAATGGAAAAATTCCAAAAAGTTTATTTCAAGAAAACCTCAAAAGGAAGATGGGGACATGTGCTCAGCGCTAGAAGAGGTGTTCTACTATCTGCCGGTGTATAGTTCTTGCCAATTGAGGACGTAGCTGGCTGTTTTGCCAAGGCTTGTAATTTAGCTATTTTCAAGACAATCATTTGTGGCGTCAGGGGGTGATGGCCCTCGTCTCCTGGGATCCTTGCGTGCCTAAGCGCTACTGCTCCAGGAACTCTTCTAAGTTGAGGCAATGTTGGCTCGATGGAGTTTTGTTCGTAGCTTGTTCGTTTACGCTCTCGCGTGACTCGTTTGTAGACACATATTGTGATATTTCGGCCATTTGTGACGGGTAGGCAAGTTTCACGGTTCCCTTCGGACACATTTTCAAGGGGTTTGCACAATCGATCCACACCCCAAAGGGAACATACCTGCAAATTTTGAGCGAAATCGGTGGGATCCACTTGCTCACATACTTTGGCATTCTCAGACATGCTCTCTTAAGGGTTTGCTTCTTGTTATTCTTTACCTTCTGCAGTGCCAGAGAATTCCCAGGTGATTGGTCTTCTCAACGTAGACCGCGACAACGGTGTAGATATCTTGCAAAACATCACCGAACTAATACTTGAAGGAAATGAGTGTAAGCTATTTGTTGGGCAACTACTTTCTTTTTGACCATAATTATCTCTCCAATAGGCAGTTTTGGTGACTGTGGGTGCCTCCTGTTTTCACACAGTTAACTGCTTCACAAGGTATGAAACTTCGACACGTGAGATCTGTAGTACATCTGGACCATTGATGGCTATCCTACAGATCCCATGCATGGGGATGATATCTAAGAACGATTTCCATGGTTTGCAACAACTCATCCGTTGTGAAACTTTGTCAAACTGTCAAATTAAAAGCGGCTATCTCACAGAGGGTGTCTTTTATGGCTACCACCCCCTCCCCCCACAAACACCCTGCCCCCCCCCCCCTCCCAACTAACACGCCCCCCCCCCCCCCACACACACAACCTCCCTCCTACGACCTTAACCACCCCCAACCCCTCACTGCGACCTTCAATATGGCACTGAGATGCAACTAAAGACTTGTTACTGTGCATTTTATGGCATAGCGCCGATCCGCAGAAGATATGTCTGTATCGATGTGTGTATATTGGCTTGTTTGTTTGCTTAACCTGACGTTGCAATGTCCCGTCTGCACAGATCAAGTCAACGAGAGCACTAGCCCCTTCTCATACTCCTCACAGGAAAGTTTCAGAACTTACAACCCTATCAATCCACCCACAACTGGCATTGTGGACACAAGGGTAATGGTGGATGGATGTGACGACGATGCCACCTGCATTGCTGATTATATACTTTCTAGTGACATTAACTTGGCTAAGAGCACACTAGCATCCAAACGAGACCTCAACATGAGCACCAATACTGTCGGTAGGTATTCGTATCTAGTTAACATACGGTTTTAGTTTTGTGCTCGGAGTTCATAGGACCCAGATGATGTAGAGGATATCCGTTGCCTGAGGATTGCCTTAGCTTTTGCACAGTGTTACAATAAAGAACCAGGCAGGCACAGTGGGTTGGTCAAAGACCATGATTGAGATACGAGAGGCACCTGGTTCAAGTCCTGCCTGGGAGCGGTTTTTCCAGCCGTGCTGCTACCCACAGTCAACTGGGAACTTGTGGCCAGGCACAAGGGGTACATGGATGCAGCTAATGGGGTCGTTTTCGGCACTTGTGCCAGTGGTTGTGAGACTTACCCGCTCACCCCCACCGTTAGGTGCTGCATCTGCCGCTAGGGTTTATCGGGTGTTAGCGGACGTCGTGAGTTCCCTTCGGGAACGGACACGATAATTTTCTTTTTCTATTTTTTTTACAATAAAGAACCAGGCGGTTGTCTCTGTTCTCTTCTGCCTTTGTTTGAGTGGCGGTCTGTTTTGTGTGTGTCATTGTGGGCAACCATGTTTGTGTGTGTAAGTGTGAATCTGTGTGTAAACGTGTGTGTGTGTGTGTGCTTGTCTGTATTTGTGTTTGTGTATGTGTGTGTGTGTGTGTGTGTGTGTGTGTATGTGTGTGTGTGTGCATGTGTGTGTGTGCATGTGTTTGTGTGTGTGTGTGTGTGTGTGTGTGTGTGTATGTGTGTATATGTGTGTGTTAGTGTATGTGTGTGTATGTGTGTGTGTTTGTGTGTGTGTGTGTTTGTGTGTGTGTGTGTCTGTCTGTCCCTGTGTGTGTGTGTGTGTGTGCGTATACATGTGTATGCGTGGTTTGGTCCATTTATTTCTTGTTTTTGGTGTACATGCGCATGCAGTAAGTATTTGCAGTAAATATTTGCAGTAAGTATTTGCAGTAAGTATTTGCAGTAAGTATTTGCAGTAAGTATTTGCAGTAAGTATTTGCTGTAAGTATTTGCAGTAAGTATTTGCAGTAGGTATTTGGTTGCACATGAACATGTGTATTTATTTACATGTTTCTATGGGCAGCTCGTACTCCACCAACAATCTCAATGAGTCAAACTGCCTTGCATGGTACATATCAAGCAGCTAGCACAGTTACTGTTGTCGCATCTCCAAGAGCTGGGTTGACGATCATGAGCATCAATTACACAGCTAATGGTATCACCGTGTCTGCTCAGAGAGTATCCCCCAGTTCACTGGTCTTGTCATGGACTCCTACTGAGAGGCATCTCAATGGCAGTGTGTCACTACATGTGACAGCAGCCGACAGCAATGGTGACATCGCTACCATGACAATTCCAGTTGCTCTGTGCAGCTGCTATGGAACTTGTCAGCCACTTACGTCCATTTCTCTGACAGAACCCTTCACTCAACTGGGCTGTGCCTCTTGTGAAGCTGGTAAGTGTAAATCATGAATTTGACTTCCGTGTTCGAGGAATGACTTGGGCAATTCCATTGCAAAGATTGATTGTTTCGCAGTGAATATGATGACGGGATCTGAGTTAACATTTTCAGTGCCAAGGACGAGTTATTTCGTCCTACAGACTCCCACAAGATCTGGACACCATTAGACAGCTATAGACAATATGCGATGAGATGCAATATCATCATTATTATAACTAATTAGCTAAAATTTAACTCAGATACTGAGCCAGCACATACTTTCCAAACATACCGATTTTCCTTGTATTATACCGGGAAACTACACTCACTACACTCATACCGGAGATTTTGATCCCCCAATGAGCAATGGGTTACAAATGAATAAATTATAAAAAGAAAGAAAAAATTGCCAAAACATTGCGGAAAAAGACGCAAAAATAATCAAAAATTGTCCAACAAAGGAGAAAACCGGCGGAAATTGGCGAAAACCAGGAAAATAGAAAATCGAAGGAAACTGGGTATGTAACTAAGGGATTTGCGTTGGCTGGGTTGGCAAGTATGCCAGTAATAAATGTAAAATAGGGAAGAAAAACATGAGAACGAGTTATGCCGCAAATACTATCCACGACTGTAAGAAGATGATAAACAGTCAGAAGGTGCGGTAATAGGGCACAAAACTGACAGGCTACTGAGACTTTGCTGCATAACTCGTATTCAGGTGTCTTCTTCTCTTTTTACAATTACTTCAGAAGTAGCTTTAACGTCGATCATGCATTCAGGGTACGCAAACAACCACTCTCCTGGTTGAACATCTTATCTCTCGGCGTTATCAGTACGTAACTGTGCTTGGCACATCCTCGGCTGCAGAGCCAGGATTGTCAGGCGTTCCTCAAGGATCAATTCTTGGTCCCCTACTATTTATAATATACGTAAACGACTTACCTGCAGAACGTCTCTGTTTGCTGACGACAAGACCCTTCTCACCTCATCAGCTCCCACTGGCCTGAAAAACAACTTGTATGCTGGCATTCAGGAAGTTCTTTCCTGGATGTCGTCCTGAAGGTTATCCCCAAATCTATCAAAAACAAAGATCATGCTCTTCCCGCCCCAGGCGGAGTTCACTACCCTCATTCATCCATGCCAACTTTCCAAATCCAATTGACATAGTGTCTTCTCGCAAACACCTTGGCATTGTGATTGACTCTGCGCTCTCCTGGGTACCCCATATCGAATATATCTGTAAAAAATCAAGTAAATCCTTAGGAATCCTCTCCCACCACTGCTCCTACCTCCCATGTTCTTGCAAGCTTCTTTTTTATTTAGCCTACCTTCGCCCAATATTTGATTATGCCGATACGTCTTGGGTTGGATTATCCTCTTTCGCTGCTACAAAGCTTGAAAAACACCACAAGAAAATCCTTAAAATCCTCCTCCGTCAACCCCGCATGCTCTCATCGTCCGCCCTTTATAAAATCGCTCACACAACCCTGTTATCACATAGACGCATGTCCATTCTGTTAAGCTTGAGTTGTGCCCACCTCATCTCATGTGTTTTAATTGGTTCTCTTCTCTAAGAACTAGAAACTCGCTCTTACTCCCTAAGTGTAACTCATCCACTCTTTTGCGCTCCCTGTTGTGAACCCTCTGGTTCTCTCTAAAGTGTCAGAAACGAACGACCACACGGCACGAGGACAACTATATATTCTAAACAGCATATGAGCCGCGGCCAGCAAAAAAGGTACGGTAGAAAATTACGGAAATTGTTCAGAATGGGAGTTTGAAGTTCGGAATTGAAGAAAAATATTTTTGAGCTCAGGTGATATTGTACTTTTTACGAGTTGTCTCCTTGATGAGGATCGCTTCAAGATTATTTGTTTTCATCTTGAAAAGGTATCAAGTGGCGCAACTTCATCTTTCAACAAGTGTGAGTGCATGCAAGACGCGTACTGAAAGTAGAGAAGCCACAGAGTGTCATGGCATGCACGAGTAGAAGACGAAGCCTACAAATTTGCGGTGCAAGCGTTGACGACCTCGCTGCGCTACGGGAACATGACGAAAGTTTTTACGGCCTAAACAGCAGTGATACGAACGCCGAATCGTCTGGCTCAGACGACTCAGATTCGGACACACCTGCAGAAAGGTTGACTTGTTTATCGCTGGAGTCGCAGAGCAGCGATGACAAGTATTTCAGCAATGCAGAGGATACCACTAGCGATGGAACGAGTGCAGCAAGTGGAGCTGCAGCGGCGATGATACGCGACGCACTGGACATCGGTTGCAAATGCAAAGTGAATCATTGGACCAAGCTACCTCCGGACCAACTTGAGGAACTGGTATGTAACTTGAGAGCAATGAAGAGGAGTGTGCTGAAGCGGTACGTGCTGGGCGAACTTGCAGCAATAATGAAATTATCTAGCCCCAGCGCTGGAGCTGCAACGGCAAGTTCTCGCAAATTTTCGTTCACATATGCAATGCTTGGTGTTGTCGTCTGCCGTGAAGTGTTCCAAGGTGCACATGGATTGTCGCATACTCTACGACGTAAATTACAAGAAGACGCTGAACATCTACTTACAACGCCACAGAGCAGCAAGAGTAAGGGCAAACCCCGCCCAACATCTTACCTACTGCAGTGGCAGACAATGTTGTGCAGTTTATCAAAACTATGCATCTCGTTATGGAATGCCACAACCAGCAGCACCCAGGGGACGCGCAGCAAAGGCGCCCACATATCTTCCTGCTAGTTGCACAAAGAAAGAAATTCATTGTCTATACTGTGATTCTGAAGGTGCGCGTCCTATTAGTCTGACCACGTTCAAACGGCTTTGGAAAGCTAATACTCCAGATATATGCATCATGAAGCAGAGATCTGATGTTTGCGCACGCTGTGAGCGGCTGCGAATGTCAGGCCTGCGAAGACAGAGGAGACCACCCACCTGGCCATTGAGCAACTTTCAGCTCACATGCAGGAGGCTGATGATGAACGGCAGTACTACAACAAATCAATAAGTGATGCCAGGGATGAGCTAAGCCGAACAACGGATACAGATGCACAGGCATCTTCTACCCACATCACTTTTGACTTCGTCCAACAGCTTGAGCTACCTCAGCACACTTGCTAGGTGGGCCCATTGTATTTCAAGTCCAGATTTAATATACAACTATTAAAGTTTGGAATTTGTGATGAGGCACGCAATCTGCAAGTAAATTACGTGTTCAATGAAGCAGAGAGCATTGGCTGTGATGGACGGCTTGCTCATGGTCCCAATGCGGTTATGAGCATGCTCCACCATTTTTTGGAGAAGCGTTCCAAGGAGCCATCCTTGATGTTTCATGCTGATAACTGCGTTGGGCAGAACAAGAACCGATCAGTCATGGCATACTTCAGCTGGCATGTGCTATCAGGCCTAAATACAAGCATTCAAATTTCTTTCATGCGAGTTGGTCACATTAGATGTAGTGTTGACTCCAAGTTCGGCTGTTTGAAGCAGAAATTCCGAGCCTCCAAAGTTGATTCGATGGCAGATGTCGTCCAAGCAGTGGAGTCCTCCTGCAAAGGCAACTTAGCAGAACACTACACCTGGACCTGGTACGCGAGGGATAAACACCTGGACAAGATGTTCACGCCGATTCCATGCATAACAACTTTCCAGCACTACAAGTTTGCACGGGAATCTCCTGGTGTCGTTTGCATGAAGATATTTTGGCTATGTGCGGACGCGTACCATTGTGCTGGTACAGCAGTGGCTGGCCTTTTTCTGCATGAATTCTGGGCACTTCGAGCCACACGGTCTTTCAAACTGCTTCTCATTTTCGCACTTCATCGTCGGTGTGTTCTGCTGACATCCTGTCAAAAAACGGTTATGCTTGTTGTTTATTTTACTTCACCAAATGAACAGGCAGAGATGCTTTCTCACCTGCCCATAGGACAGGTTCTCACAGAATGATGAAGGGATGATATGCAAGGGAAAACAAGAAATGATAATAATATAAGACAGAAAGGACCAAAAAAAGAAAATGAAAAATTATATGAAGACAATTTTTCAAGGATTTCAGAAATTTCATGACAAGAACACAAAAAACGCAACAAAGTTTTGCGTAACTGAGGAAGTAGCTGATATTTATTTTGACTTTTTCTTGTATCTTTGCAAACTGCTAACTGATAACATGTTCTGTATACATGCCTTTCTATAGGTCGCACTGGTTCTAACTGTGACGAGGATCTGGACAGCTGTATTACATCACCATGTTCTAGTTCACTACACACGTGTACTGATATCCCGCTGCCTGGAGATGGCTTCACCTGTTCATGTCGCGCTGGTTTCACGGAGAGCAATGGCAACTGCCTCGATGTGAACGAATGTGTAACTGGCGGTGGCCACAGCTGTCCACAAGGCCGCAGCTCATGCACCAACACAGCAGGCTCCTATCTATGCCAGTGTTCGGCTGGCTACACAGGCGATAACTGTCTAGGTAGGAAGTAGACAAATATTTCACTCTCTTTGGTGACCAATTTTCAGTGTATGCTAGGGTAGTGTACGGTTTGGTCAAAAATGAAACGCCTACATTAGAGCAATGAAGGTTGTATCTGAGACACTGTGGAAAAATGGTTACAGACCATTATAGTTACTTGATAAAGTATTTTCAGAATGGGAGTCTCCGTGAAACGCTCATCACGAAACGTTGCATCAATTATAAACAAAATGCAGAGAACAGTTTATTTTAGCAAATGCATTGTTATGTATTATGAACTGTGAAAGTTTAGAGTGGAGTTAATGAAAAAAGAAGAAAGCTCTTTGGTAGCGCAATTTAGCTTTGGCCAAGTTCATGTACTATCATTGCATGGCACCACCTGTACTTGCGCTGACTCGCGCCTATCTGAATGTTAAAGTGTTTACCTAGCTGATATGCATCATTATCTTTGTGTTTTCTTCCCTTCTGGCCTCAAGTAGAGAAAATGTGTCACCGGTAGACAAGACTACACGAGTACAAGCATAAACAGTGGTACAAGGCCGTTTTCAATTCTCTATGTGTAGCTACCTTGAGAGCAATTTCAAATTTGGACTTCACGGAGAATTTTAAAGTTTTAGCAAATTAGAGGCCACATGCCTCGTACTTTTCTTTCTTTCATATCTGGCTTGCAAGTGTTGAGTTTCGGAGAGAAAAGAGCAGTACGTGGCATGTGGCCTTTAACCCTTTACTGTCCGTACATACAAGCATCGATCCAATGGGATCGATGGGGTAGGCATTTTGAAATTATCGCAACTTGCTCAAATCTTTTGGAGAGATCGAAATATGTAGGTCGAAGAGAAAAGTCTCAGCTGTCGCCTCGAACAATTCCCGAAGCGATACAAAGAGCGGTTGCTGAGTTATCGCACTCGTAATTCTGGTCCCGGGAAATGCGCGTTTAGAGCGCGACACGCATGTCGACGGCTGGGATTTTCCCTGTTTACGTCACCTGTTGGCAAGACGACACCGATTCAAATTCAAAAGTAGGTTCCCGGTAGTCTCTACGAAAATATTTGAGCTCGATACGAGCAACAGGGGTGACATGGTGGATTGAGATCGATTTCGAGCATGAGCTCAGCGCTAGTGCGCGTTCCCTGGCTTTCAGCGCTGGTCCAGTGCATCCTGTGGCGCCGAGTGTTAATTGCGTTCGTCTCATCAAGACCTTTCCAGGATGCCCAAGATCGTGGAAATTGTCAAATTCAAACCAAAGTTACGTCTAATTCTAGTTTCAGATGTTGTGGTTGCGTGGGCTTGTATACATTTTAATCGGACAGTAAAGGGCTAATTTCCTAATACCTTGAGAGCGTCTATGAAATTATTACAGTCCCAAGTGTTGTGCATGCAAAGTTGCTGACCTACCACCAGAGTCCTACATACAGTTTGTTTTGCTGATGTGTGGTTTCAGATATGGACGAATGCAGTTTAGATGTGAACGACTGTATACGTTCGAGGGGTTCATGTATTAACACGGCTGGAAGTTACGAGTGTGTTTGCCCGGAAGGTTTTGAAGGCACTGGAAGACAGGATTATGGTGGTTGTGGTGGTAAGCAACATCATTACGCTGAATGCGAGATTGACGATGTTTTTAAGTTTCTTCTGCACATGCACCTCCCATCATATTGCTGTCAAAATTAATTAGTTAGACAGTCGCTGCTTAGTATATTGTTACCCTCCTGGGCAGGGATAAGCCCATTGCGTGGAATATTTTACATCATTTTACATCAGAAAAGCTCAGAAGCAAATGCTGAAGTCGTAGTTCAGGTCTACTCTCTATATAACGTAATCTCTGGGACCTCGCAAACACCATCAAGAGTTATGTTATGTAGAAAACTGTCTGTAAAATAAAAGATGTACCTAAAACTGAAGGGAATTACAAGGCGGATTTAACCATGAAAACATGTCCACACTGTACCACCATCGACATCAGATGCAATCGATGCCGCAGAATATATGCACGGTAAGACTAAACTGGTTAGCTACAGCTACAGCTTGATCGTACTGCGCACGTGAATCTACGTTGTATCGGGAGTGCGCACGTCGGGGACTCCATCGAAGCATGCGTTATGTCGATGTTTAGGTTATATAGGACTAAACTGGCCTAAACTGGCTAGGTAAAGCTACAGCTTGATCGTACCGCACACAAGAAGCTGCGTTGCTTCGAGAGTGCACACATCGGGGACCGCGCCGTAGCGAGCGTTATGTCGATGTTGACGTTAGGTAGAATTACGTTGGGCAGAACAAAATTTGCATGGGACTGATGCTGTTTCGGCACCAGATGTCAGTTGTTTCCGTACTATAGTGTGTTTCTAAAGTCCAGACCTCTGGTTTCAAAAACCATTTGGCCACCATCTATATCTATATCTGTGATCATTTTTTTCATAAAATTTCCTAAATTGGGCGTTTGCTATCTCACGTGCGGGAAGTTCTAATGAGGGCAGGGGATGCGCCACAAAGATATGCACGAGCTATCCTTTTCCTTTTTCCTTTTATCACTATCTTCATCATTTCGAGAGAAGTGTGGAAACATGCCCTGTGTGAAAGCAGATTTTGCCTGTGCAAATTTTGAAATGAAACCTTCTAAGAATGGAAGATACCAGGCTCCTTCCACAGTTACACTCGGGTCCTCGACATACATGTACATCCGACAGAATCCTTCAGAACTGAGACTTTGAGTTATTTCTATAACTAAGAACCTTCCAAGCTCGAAGGCTGTTGGAGTGCGCATCCAAGATTTGCTAGAGCTGATAGAACGTCCGTGCCGTTGGCAAGTGTCATGCAATGTTATTGCATGAGCTGATTGTAAAGTAACTAGTGGTGTTAGTGGATATTATAGCATAACTTGTAGCTCTTGGGTCCTCTTTTCTACTTCTACATAATTACCCAACTATTAGCAGATACATAAGTTACACTGGCTCCATAACTTACTCATTAACTGTCCCTCAACCCTAGACTCAAACATGAGATTGAGCATTAGCCAAATTATGGTACTTTAAGTACAAACTTTTCAAGAACTCGCAGACTCCATTGCAGCCACTCCTACCTCAACTGGAACTTTCCAGATACGGTCTCTTCCCTGCACACATCTTTCAAAATAAATAAATCATTACATTCACCAAACTGCGCGGGCATGGCCCATTCTCAGGGTGAAAACATAAAAATTCCGAAAATATCTGTCAACGCCGCCCGTCACACAGATGGAATTAAAAAAAGAAAAAGGCTACTCGTCCCATCTTACTATGCTAGCTGTGAAGAAATAATCACAAGATGAAGGTAAGAAGAAGCGAAAAAAGAAGAGGAAAAATCTTGTCAAAAGGTGGATTCGAACCCGAAACCCCTGACATGATTGTGAGCGTGTGTTTGGTTTTATGGAATTTGTTTGGCAGTTGTTCAATGTAGAACACCTAAGATTACCAATGGAAAAAAGAACACATCACGTATACTTTATGGAGATACCGCTCGATATGCTTGTGATGATGGCTTTCGTCTACTCGGTGATGGATCACCAAACTGCACTGCAGAGGGCAAGCTGACATCACTACCTAAATGCGTTTGTAAGTGCTTCAGCCCTATCAGTAGTTCAAAATTGTGTGGCGGGGGAGAAAATTAAAATATGTTCTATACCCTACTATTTCACATACATGTATACCCTGTGCCCACATTAAGACAATTGTATGTGACCCTCTTATGGCAGCAAACCCAGTCGAGTTTGACATTCCAGCAGGTATTGAGGATATTGTTAACCAGTTGCAGGGCTGTGTACTCACATCACATCTACGACTGGGTACTCTCATCAATTCTCAGATTTGCATTTCAAGGCCATTGATTCGGGAGGGTTAGGCCTTGGTGGACAATGCCGGCAGAAAAATTGGCAGAATTCAGTACTTTTCTGGTAAGTTTCATGCATGTTTGGTATGTGGATAAAGAAATGGAGCAGAATTCAAGGAAGTGCCCGCTGTAAGGTTTGTGTGATTCTGCCAATTTCACTGCTTTTCGAGCAGAATCTGCCACCTTTTCGAGCATTATCCCCCCTTGACTCAGGAGGGTACATAATTACATTGAGACTACGCGTCATCTGTCTGATATCTTGGCCTTGTTTCAGCAGATGATGGATGTACCGACGGATCCCACCAGTGTGACCAGAATGCTGGCTGCAAAAAGGCTGAAAAGGGAAACTCACACGTTTGCACCTGTCAACCAGGTTTTACAGGAGATGGACTAACCTGTGCACGTAAGTGTTAAATACACGACTTGTTTGTGTTGCCGTGGTGAATTTCATACACGTACAGTACTTGTGAGTTGTAGCTTTTCCATTACTTGGCACCTTCTAAATGGAAAGTTGTTCAAAGTGTTGTGCCCCTGGCTCACTGAGAAATCATCGTCCCCCTCCTCAACTTCTCAAGCTGATGTCTCCTGGTCAACTCTGTTGTGCTTATGTGTGATTTTTTTAACCCTTTATGTACTGATATCCAGCGCAGAATGAAGCAGAATTTGAATTTTACGCACAATTTTCACCTGCCACAAGCCATCACTTTGGCCTGCTTCACTCCATTTTCACAATCTTGGGCTCTGGAAACCACCTGGCGATAGCAACGCCAGGACACCAGGCTCCATCAACTAGCTGCCACAAATCAGGCACTGGGAATACAGGAAAGTCATATCCAAGCCCGATAGGCGAGCAAATTCCCCCATCTACACCATTCCACTCTCCTCTACCGCAGAACGCTCAAATCATTTCGAGGCGATTCAAACTTCAATTTCAATTTACCGAGATGAGAATGCGGCGCGCTATATCTTTGGATTAGGACATCGTAGCTCTTCGGCGATTGTAGCATTGGAAAGCTTGGAGTTTCCGCTACCAGATAGACCCTTCGATCGTTGAATTTGAAAAAAATTATGGAGTTACGAAGGTTTTAATGATAGCTTGCATAGACCCTGGTCCTACCGGTAGGACCTACCGGTAGGACCATCATACACAGACATGCCACACTGGCTATATACCAGTGTCTTCCATAAATTTGAAACCACACACTACATAGAGCCATTGGGTGAAGCTCTGAAAATTTTGACGCGGTTGGAGGAGTACTACTGCAGGCTACCATGGTAGCGCCCATGGAAGCGGGAGAACAAAAGAAGATATATTGAACAATAAAATAATGTAAGATGAGCATAGCAGGCTGACTGATGTAAGCATTGCATAACGACCGTGTCGAATGTTGAATTGCTGGGTACCATGGCAACGCCCATGGCAACAGTAGAAAAAGGAGTTAAAATGAAAAATAAATAATATAGATGCAAGCATGAGCATAGCAGGCTGAACACACGTTCACTCAGTGTGGCAGGCCATGGACGATGTGGTATTGAAAGCACGTGCGTCCCGTGGCCGGAGAGCACATCACAGCATTCGGCCCACACGTGTAGCAGTATTAGCTCGCCTTCCTGCCCAAGTCGCGGACATGCCTGCACACAACACATTTACGTGTGTGTGGCTTGCCGCTGACCTCGGACAGGGATACCAACCGATGCTCGGTGCTGTCAGGCTGATCTACTTCAGGCTCCGCAGCACCTGTTTGACTTTGCGGCTGCTGCGGGGCGTTGTAGCGGATCAGTTGCTCTGCAAGACGAGTGGTGAATGCCGAGTGGGTGATCCTGTCGAGGCCACAGCAGAAATGGGAAAATGCAAGGTAAGCATTTTTCTCCATGATGCCTAACACTGAGGCATACACACGATGGTGCCAGGTGTCCGTGCGCCACACTTGCTCCAGAGCCAAGCCATTCTGCCGAAGGTGGTTGCGGACATCAATGGAAGGCGCGCCATCGTGGTACATTGCCACCAACTTCGGTCGATCAACTGTCTTGAAGTACAGTTTCAAGCTGTCATCATACGCTTTTTCTTGGCAGGATCTCCGGCAAGAGTCGTCGCGCACGTGCTGACAAACGAATGCACCTTCCTGTCGCGCCATGCAACAGCATTCAGTGCTATGCCGTCCCTCTGTGCGGTTGCGGACACGAAGCGGCCTTTCGGAGAAGGACACATCGCGGACAGGAGCTTCAACGGGAAGGCTGTGTGCGCCGTCTTGACAACACCCGCAAAGAAGAGCCCATGCTTCATAAGAGCGACTGCTGTCTTGACGGATGCAAACCAGGAATCGCCGCACACGATTCTTCCAGAGCCATGCCATATATCGGTCAGTCGCAAAGTTGTGGCAGTTCCGGCACCGAACTATTTCTGCCACTTCTTGGTAGCCATGGTGTCTTTGCGATGGTAGATCTCCATCGCAAGCATGATGGAGATCAGCAACGGACCTAATTTCGCAGTCCACACCTTTCCGCTTTCGCTTGATTTTGATGACTGTGGGCATCCCGCCAATGTCACCACCACGACCGTACCAAGCAAACATTGACTCGTCCACCGTCAATTTGTGGCCGGGCCGGATTGAAGTGTGGCACTTCAAATTGCACTTGTCGAAGAGGGGGCTCACAATTTTCCAGCCGCGCCTGGTGTCTCCGCTGACTGGTGGGCGAAAGTGCATGGCAGGAAGAATTTCCTCAAAGCGATTTGCTACCATGCCGTATCGATGTCCAAAGGCTGGTGCTGGAAGGAGACCCTCGGTCACACTCCAGTGGTCACGCCGTTGGCAACGTACTGGACACAGCGTCATCAGGTAGAGGATACCTATCACCTTGTAAAACTCATCGCGGGTTACAGCTTTCCGCTTGTCACGCAGGTGAGCATTTGTGCACTTCACTATCTCATTCATTTCCTTCTGCGGAAAGAACAGCATCCAGGCGTCCAATTCATTCATTGTGTGCAAATTGTCAGCATCTACTTTCGCTTTGTACGGAATATCCTTGTACTGATCGATCACTACGTCACCCAATGTCCAGTCCAAACCATGTGCCTGAAGAACAGTGGGAGCGTCTTCAAGACTCGATCCTTCACTACTGCTACATTCCGATGAATCCGAATCACTATCGTCGTCACTGCGACATCTACTTGAGCTGCTGTCGTCGCCATCGAGTGCAGCTAGTGCAGGTTGTCGCCGCGTCGATACGGGGTCTTGGAAAGGCGGATATACTGACAACGGTGAAGTATCATCGTCGTCGTCCAACAAGCATTGGTCAGGCTCTGGAGTTGGAGAGAGGCAGCGTTTTCTCGATGGAACATTGGATGGCTGAGCAGAACGTGCCGCACGCACAGATCCAGAACTTACACTCCGACTATTTGCAAAGGTACGACTGTTACTAGGCTGATCGGCTACATCGCTGTCGCTGTCCTCAAAACGCTTGGGACGAACAATTCTACGCTTACCTCTTGCTCCGTCGTCACACGGGTCGGACTCTGCAGCTGCACGAACTTCAGCAACGGCTACAATCGATGTAGTACTGTACAAATCCCACTTTATTCTGCATCGTTCTCGATCAAAAGTCACACTCAAAACAGTGCCCAAACACTCCGCACTTCTCCAGCTGTCTCCGTAAGAGGAGAATGACCATCGATCCTCATCGTGTGCGTAAAAACCATGATCAAAAGTCGTCACTGGCACAGTTAATCGCGTTCCGACCTGAATCAATGTAGGCATTTTGACAATGAAATTTTGCGCATGCGCAGTGCGCAGAACATGTGCTCGCGTCTTGCGCCACTGCCAAGGAGTCCAATGATTACAACAACCCACGGAACGTTGCTCAAAAGCTCGCCAGGAGTAAGAAGCAAGTTTTGAAGCTCTGAGTGTCGTGACCACGTCCCCACCCTAGAAGCATATATGCACTGCTATTCTAACTAGTATTACCTATCTAGCATGGATGACTCCCCAGCGCTAGGCAGCCCAAAGCCTGAGCCCCCAGAGCCACTGTGGAGGTCGATGTCGCCGGCCGAATTGAAGGCCAATACCGTAATATTTGTCGACGGCCTCGCAGGCCAGAAGATAGTAGAAATTGCGGACACCCTCATCGACCAGGGTTATGCTGACGTCGCCTCCGTCCAAATTACCGGATCAGCCTGTAAGGTAACGTTCTGCAGCCAATCTACAACTAAGTCCATTGCAGAACACGGTTTCTTTCTTGGCGAAACACATATTTCTGTCCGCCATTCTCTCTCCTTGCAAGTGCACATCTTTGACGTCCCGATTTGGATCTCCGATGCCGCCATCATACATGCACTCACAAAATACGGTACGGTGCAAGGCACCATTCGCCACGGCCATACCCGCACAAAGTCGGGCGCATTTGTAGGAACAGGCGTACGCTTCGCAACTGTTCGCCTGAACAACGGCTGCAGGCAGGTGCCATCTTTCGTGCGGACAGCCGAAGGCAATACCTTCCGCGTGAAGCATGAGGGCCAGGCGCCAACTTGCCGCCTCTGCAACTCAGAAAATCACCTTGCCGGCTCCTGCCCTAAATCGAACAAGCTACAAAACACACGGACCCGCACTTCAACCAACACGCGGCAGAACCAAAACGAAGACCCAGCACCAGATCCAGCACTGGCGACAGCCCTGCCAGGCCAGGCCAGCTTACCGTACGCACAGGCAGCGACCCCGGCCCCTGCCAGCACACTCGTACAGGAAATCACCGAAACAAGCAACACACAGACCCAAAACGACGATCCAGCACCAGATCCGACAGCCTCCACAGGCCAGGTCAGCTTACTGTACGCACAGGTAGCGTCCCCTGTGACCTCTGCCAGCTCACCCGCACAGGAAGTCACTGAACACAGCCAGCCCAGCAAAAGTGCAGACCAGCACGGACACACTGCCAGTGCCTCTGATGAGCACCAAACTCGTACTCGTAGAACTAGTACAGATATCGATCGAGCCGACGAGAGCGCAGTCCGCGCACTATCACCCAGCGCAAGCATGTACTGCCACTCGCCAGGCTCACCTCGCACGGCAGCGGAAGACGACAGCAACGACGAGAGCCTATTTGAGGAAGATGGAAATCGCGCCGAACAACTCCTGCAGAAGCTCAATGCAGCGGAGGAAGAATGGAAACTCTACACCGGACGTCGCAGACGCAGACGCCACCAGCTAGAGCAGACGCCCCCAGGCGCACAACATCCACATGCCTCTAAAAAACAAAAAACAAAATAAGCTAGCTGACCAGAGACCTACAGGAGTCACCATGGACCACGCCTGAACTGGAATCATCATCAACACCAGGTCCCACCAGTGAAAAAAAAAAATTATGAAAAACGGAAATGAAAAAAAATAGCATCTCTTTCTTCTCCTTCAACGCTCGCAGTCTCTACCCCAAAATGGACGAACTGTCAGCAATAGCATCGTCAACAACGCCACCCTATGATGTCATTGCTGTCTCTGAAACATGGTGTACCCAGCACGACCCAGACTCCCTGTTTGCCCTCAGTGGATACACACTACATCGTGCAGACCGCCCAGACCGCCAAGGTGGAGGAGTGATTCTCTACGTGAACGACACTATACCTCATGAACTCGTCCCTACAACAACCCCAGACAGCTTTGACCTATTATCGCTGAAACTGTCAGCCAACGACAGCACCATCAACTGCAACATGCGTCTACCGACCACCCCGTTGCGACCATCGTTAATTCTGCCAGCACCTTGAGGAACTGATCCGAGCCATACCAACAATAACGTAAAAGATTATCCTCGGTGATTTTAATGCAAAGAACGCCGCTTGGTGCCACTCTGACACGACAGATGCTGTTGGCGAGGATCTAGCAGTGCTGTTCCAAACTTACTCTCTACACCAATATGTCACATTCCCCACTCTTGTGCAGAATGGGCACCCTAAATCCTGCCTAGATCTCGTCGTCACGGATGTAGACAGCGACTATGTCCTTATCTCTAGTCTCCCGCAGATCGGCAACTCGGACCACCTATCCATCAGGGGTTTAATCAAGCCAGTCGCTGCACCCCCTCGAGCCGTACCACCTCCCACCCATAACACCACCAATTGGAAATGGTCAAACCCAAGCATCAGCAGTCTGAAAGCCGAAATTGAACGCACACAACTGCTACCGGAAGGTGACACCCTGAACACTACCAACATAGACAACCTGTGGCACTCATGGAAGGACAAAGTGCTCACTTGCGCCCGCAAACACTGTGCAGTACCTCACTCCCCGAGGCATACTAGCCACCCCGCAAAGCCATGGCTGAACCCAGAGCTCACTAACGCCATCAGAGAAAAACACCGGCTCTACCGTGCCTACTTGCGCACCCGGACGCCCTGCAACTGGACAGCATACACCACCCAACGCAACAAAGTTACTCACCTTCTCCGAATCGCTAAGTCTACATATGTCAGTAATGGCACTGGGACGAGCCACTCCACACCAAACCTACACAAACTGATGCGCGGCCTCCAGTCCTCACAACGACCTACTCTACCAGACATGCTCTCCCAGGGCCAGACTCTCTCAACCCCCGCTGAAAAAGCAACCGCCCTGAACGCTTTCTTCATCTCGCAGAGCCAACAGTCAGTCACAGGATGCCACGAGGAACTTCCCTCCATTCATTCCCCCACACCCAATACACCTGGCCTCACTACACTTGAAACAACAGCCCAAGAGGTCTCAAAGTTACTGTCTAACCTGGACCCGTCAAAGAGTCCGGGCTGTGATGGCATACCAACCCGCCTACTGAAAGAGGCAGCCAGTTCACTTGCGCCGTCCCTAGCAACCCTTTTTAACATCTCCTTCGAACGTTGCACTATCCCGCAAGAGTGGAGGGACGCAACAGTCACCCCCATCCACAAGAAAGGCAGCAAAACCGAGCCCTCCAACTATCGACCGATATCGCTACTCAGCGTGACGTCGAAAGTACAAGAGAGGATAGTTGCTGACCGCATCTCAAAGCACATCCAACCTCACCTCCCCAACGGCCAATCAGGCTTTCGGCCAAACGATGGCACCACACAGCAGCTATCTCGGTTAATCCATCAGATCACCGAGAAAAGAGACGCCGGGCAAACAGTAATTGCTTGCTTCTTCGACCTCTCTAAGGCGTTTGACCGGGTGTGGCACCAAGGACTGCTTGCAAAATTGGCCCACCTCGGACTCGATGGCAAATGCCTCCAGTGGCTTGCCTCCTATCTCACCAATAGACGACAACGTGTGCAAGTGGAGAGCAGCAAATCAACATGGCTAAACATTCCAGCGGGGGTCCACCAAGGCTCTGTCTTGGGGCCGCTTTTGTTCACGGCCTACACAGTTGATCTGCCAACCGCCTGCATAAATGCCAACACTGAGTGCAGCCAGTTTGCCGACGACACTGCCATCATTGCCGCTCACAAGAATTTTCTAGCCGCAGAAGAGCACCTCCAGTCAGCTGTGACAACCGCGGCACAGTGGCTGAAGGATTGGCATCTCCTGGTCAACGAAAGTAAGACCACTGTCATCCACTTTCACCACACCAACCGGCCACCTCCCAGACCACCATCAATCACACTTAACGATACCAACCTCACTGTGGCCTCAAGGCATCGCCACCTTGGCCTCTTCATACAGCAGAATCTATGCTGGAACTCGCATGTTGACTACATCATCACTAAAGCGACCAGGAAGATGTTCCTTCTCCTGCGACTACGCAATTCCTTAAACACTTCTGCTCTCTCCTCCATCTATCTAACCTACATCCGCCCTATTCTTGAGTATGCTTGCACTGTCCTCTCACCCCTCCCCGCAACCCTGAACGACCGGCTTGAGCGCATCCAACGGCGCGCTGCTCGCCTCTGTTTGCATCTCCCCCTCTTTGAACACAGAACCCACTACGTGCTGCTGCACCGACTCAAATGGCCATCACTCAGCAGCCGCCGTACCCTCTCCCATATCCTTCTTGCACACAGCCTGCACCATAGATATGCACCACCACACCTTCTTGCAATTCACCTACCCCGAATACAACCCATTCGCACGCTCAGGTTCCCCCGAACCTTTGAGCTACCCACAACACGTACAAACCGGCTAAGAGACTCCCCCATCTATGCTTCTCTTGATCTCTTTAATAGCATCCCACCCAGCATCCGGCAAATCAATGCCAGACGAGATTTCAAAGCAAACATCCTACCACTTGTCATCTCTTCCGTATGTACTTGCTCACATTGCTCAGCACATCTATAGCTCCATTGCGCCCAGCATACGTGATTAACACCCAATTAGTATTGCCATCGCTACTGCCTCAGCAAGCAGCTAAACTTTGATCTCTCTGTATCTGATCCCCGTGCCTGTAATTATTTTTCTCTTATTGGCCACAGGCCATCGTGAGAATAAAAGAATTCAAACCCAGTTCAAAAAGAAAAAATCTCAAGCGTTCAAATTTTCTCAGGGTGAGTTCCAGCATCCTACCGGTAGGACGCAACGTCCTACCGGTAGGACGCTATGCAAGCTATCATTAAGGATCAATCATGAATCGATCATATGTGATCGATCCACATACAAAAATACATAAAGGGTTAACTATTCTAGCATAGCCAGCAATCGCATGTCACCACGTACATTCAAAATCAACATAATTTTGCGAATCGACCTTTTTTTCAGGATCACTTTTCAACGAGGATGAAGCAAAGTCGGCCGAACGAAGCCTAGAGGAAGAAAATCACCCTCTCCACTTCACCATCACGATACTGACATAGATACGAGATGAAACAACTAAAAAATCCAGAAGAAAACTGTACGGCCATCATCGCGCTGACTTTGGTCTGACTTTGGTCTGAGAATTTCTATCACGATCAAAAATGTACGAGGAGCACTCAAAAATAAGCCACAGACGTACCTTTATTGCTCTCTACTCCTTTTTCAAGGCACAAAAGTCGACTCTCCACTTTCTAACCAGGAACCAGACATACCAGTGGTCCTTTTCAGCTGCTCCACGAGCGCAGGAAAGGTTCACCAAGGGGCGCAGAGCAGCATCCATTCCAGAAAAAGAGCTAAAATACGAGTGAGACTGCATGCCTGAGTACATGAGTACATGTATGAGTACATGCAGAAAATAGTCAATTTCAGCGTTTCTGCTCCAAACAGCAACTAGCTTCGACTAGAAACAAAGATTACACCAAAGGATCAAACAACAACCATTTTCTGCAGTTTTTTTGCAGATGGCTTCCTTGTGCTTGGCCCAGCACGCCAAAAATCACACCTCGGAGGAGTACAAAAATTACAACTCTCAGATGTCCTCGATTGCTGGCCATGTAGTGGTACGTGTCATCTTCCAATTTCTGTGCTCGTTCTGATATCTTGGCCTTGTTTCAGCATTTGATGGATGTGCCGAGGGATCTCACCAGTGTGACCAGAATGCTGTTTGCAGAAAGATTGCGAAGGGAAACTCATCATACGTTTGCACCTGTGAACCAGGTTTTAAAGGAGATGGTCTCTCCTGTATAGGTAAGTGTTAAATACACGACTTGTTTGTGTTGCCGTGGTGAATTTCATACACCTTCAGTACGTGTGAGTTGTAGCTTTTCAAATACTTGGCGCCTTCTACATGGCAAGTTGTTCAAAGTTTGTGCCCCAGGCTCGCTGAGAAATCATCGTCCCCCTCCCTCAACCTCTCAAGCTGATGTCTACTGGTCAACTCTGTTGCGCATATGTGTTAATTTTTAACCCTTAATGTAATGATTTCCAGCACAGAATGAAGCAGAATTTGAATTTTCAGCACAATTTTCACCTTCCACAGGCTATGACTTTGGCCCCCTTCACTCCATTTCCACAACCTTGGGCTCTGGAAACCTCCCGGCGACAGCAACGCCAGGACACCAGGCTCCATCAACTAGCTGCCACAAATCAGGCGCGGGGAATACCGCAAAAGTCATATTCAAGCCCGATAGGCGCGCAAATCCCCATCTACAGTCAACTTTGCTTATAACGACACTCGGCGGGGCATCAAAAAAGTGTCCTTATTCGCGAAGTGTCGTTATACCCGAAGTCTCATTATATGTACTACAGTTGGAAGGGACTTTGCTCTGGGCATGGAAATGCTGTCGTTATTCGCGAATTGTCGTTATATCCGCAGTCGTTATTAGCGAAGTTGACTGTACACCATTGTGGCCACTCTCCTCTACCTCAGAACGCTCAAATCTTTTCGAGGCGATTCTAACTTCAGCCAACGTCATTATCTTGTGCCCAGTTGGTCAAAGAGTACACGAAGAAGGGATTTTACCCTAAAATGGCGAAGAGATCGATCAAAAAATTTGAATTTGCCGAGATAAGAATGCGAAGTGCTATATCTTTGGATTAGGCCATCGTAGCTCTTCGGCGGTTGTTGCATTGGAAGCTGGGAGTTACCGCTACCAGATAGACCCTTTGATTGTTGAGTTTGAAAAAAATGATGGAGTTACGAAGGTTTTAAGGATCAATTATGAATCGATCATATGTGATCGATCTGCATACACAAAGTACATCAAGGGTAAACTATTCTAGTAGTGCAAGATTACTGCCCTCCGTTCGATGTACTTAACGCTGCCAGTACGGTTTCCTCTACCACGAACAGTATGGTTTCCTCTACCACGAACAGTATGGTTTCCTCTACCACGAACAGTATGGTTTCCTCTACCACGAACAGTATGGTTTCCTCTACCACGGACAGTATGGGTTCCTCTACCACGAACAGTATGGTTTCTCTACCACGAACAGTATGGTTTCCTCTACCACGAACAGTATGGTTTCCTCTACCACGAACAGTATGGTTTCCTCTACCACGAACAGTATGGTTTCCTCTACCACGAACAGTATGGTTTCCTCTACCACGAACAGTATGGTTTCCTCTACCACGAACAGTATGGTTTCCTCTACCACGAACAGTATGGTTTCCTCTACCACGAACAGTTTGGGAGACAATACTATATAGCAGGAAATTTTGGGACGGAAATATTTTCGGACAAAGCCAAATTTCGACCTTTCGTACGGGTTATATTTTCGTACAGTGCTGCATGCTAAATACACGTGTTTGCAAGGAGTATGCATGTACATGTATAGTGTACATAATTGCACATGAACAAATTTTAGTACGGAATTAATTTCCGTACAAAAGAGGCCGTGTACGAAATCGTACGAAAATAAATTCCGTCCGAAAATTTCCTGCTATAAAGACTTAGTATCACTTTGGTCTGTGAGGATGGAATGTAGGTTGGTGCTTGAGGGTAATCAGTCTGAGTTGAGAGCTACTTTTTGGGGGATGAGGTGAGGAGAATCCCGTGAACACGTGTTGCATTCCCGTAATGTTTTAGTGCACCAGCATATTTTTTTTTCACAGCGCTGATGCATTCATCTCTTCCCATTATCATCTTCTTTCATTCTTTCTTTCTTTTTTCTTCTCCTGCCATGGCTGGCTAGCGCCTCCTCCTTTGCATTGGCTTCTGCCATTGGACGGTGAAATAATAAAAAAATGTTTTCTCTGTCCACCCTGCACTCATTCGTTGCGCACACATCCGCACACTCACTCATACGTGTACACCACTATTGAACACGTGAACACTGCCAGTGGGGGCCACCACAGCACAGCGCCCCAACTTATTGTCTTTGCACACAATTCCGCGGTCATGACTATACAGAACCATTGCCTAGTCTAACCAAAAACTCCAGCTACGTACAACCAGAAAACCACGCCCGACCATTATGCATCCGCACACTCTAGAATAATCAAATCACTAGAATAATCAAAGCGATGATGTATGGAATTACATGATCATTACTGGGGTGGGTGGGTGTGCACTCTCACTCAACTCTCCGCACAAAGACAAAAGAGGCCGACCCTGCACTCGTCACCTCCTTTTATCCCACACCGTGCTCCCTCATACCCGTTCCCGGGTGGACAGAGAACACTACTTCTCTGCTAATTCTTATACTGTGACGTCAACCGCAGAGAAGTGACATCTCCGTGCGTCAGGCACCCAGCCTCCCCTCCCATCCGCCTCGCCACACAACAACGAAAATGAACTAAATGTTCTACATAATTCCTTGGAGACAGACAAACAAGAAGACTGCTAGACACGATGAGGCAAAAGTGATAACCAAAGAAAAAAGAAAACCGTGTTACAGCATTTGGCCATGCGTGCAAAAACAATGTTATATAAATGACAATGGTGTGCGTGTTTTGTAGAAGACTGCACATGCAACCAACACAGTGTTCTGCATAAGACTGCACATGCAACCAACACAGTGTTCTGCAGAAGACTGCACATGCAACCAACACACTGTTCTGCAGAAGACTGCACATGCAACCAACACACTGTTCTGCAGAAGACTGCACATGCAACCAACACACTGTTCTGCAGAAGACTGCACATGCAACCAACACACTGTTCTGCAGAAGACTGCACATGCAACCAACACAATGCAACAAAATCAAAAAGAAAGCACCATACTACCAAATAATAAGGACACGCACAGAAAGAAGACGTGAAAAGTCTTTCACTCTCGGAGGCCGTTGTGTGACAGACACTAAGGAAACCTGTTCTGCTCTATGCTTCGCCAGATTTTGATGATACCCGGCAGATTCGTACACGTTTTTTCTCTACATGTGGGGACAATGTAGAAGCCGTATTCTACCCATCCGAATTTGGACCCAAGAGAAGCCATGGACTCTGACCCAGGCACCTGTTTTCTAAGTGACTCCTACGTTTCACGTACACTGTACAGCAAAATCTCACTAGTATTAAACCCAAAGAAAACACTGACACAGACTATTCGTCCAGCAAACCAAAACTGACCAACACGCACACACTCTCTCTCTCTCTCTGCGATTTTTTTGCGAGTTAACTCGTACATAGTGGATCAGGTCATGCATAAAGCGCGAGTCAACTCATACTCAGCATGCAAAGGGTTAACAGCGAAGTTTTGAAACTGATGAAAAATCTCTTTTCTGGGTTTTTCTGTTATTCATTTCTAAATCGATGAACAAAACCACTAACGGGGTCTTGTTGATATTTCCGCTGTGTATCTTCAGGGACGGGGGAAGCCGGCTCAAACTCTGGTCGCTCCTTAGCTATATCTCTTTCTCTCAGTTTATTGGGCATCGGAGGCATAGCAGTGGCTGCCGCTATGATCATCCACAAACGGCAGATATCCGGCAAACCCGCCATACCCGGTTAGTACCAGTAGATATCAGCTAACGTTATGTTCTAACCTCACTTACATCACCATGGAATAGTCCGATTTTATCATGTTTTTCTTCTATATCATGTTAAGTTAAGTTAAGCCTAAAATCAAATGTTCACCAGTTGTAGTCTTCGGGGTGCTAAGTCGAATGGTCTTGGTCGAAGGAAGCTGAGACGCTCCCTTTCTCCTTTGTTCCCAATCGAACTCAAGCACTTCCGCCGAAACTGGGAGACTGCGCCCTACTAGATACGGATCTGTATGCAAAATGTCACTAAAAGTGCCATTTCGTTCTTATAAAAGCACGGATGACCGCGATTGGCCCATATGTTGTAGTCTTTTGGAGGCTGAGCCGACTGGTTTTGGTCCGAAAAGGCATCGATGTAGCGTTCGGCCCTTACTCCCAATCGAACATGGTTGAACAAGCGGTACCGTGCTCCTGCGTGCACCAGTCACCTGGACACCGCGCCAGCAGGCGACAAATTTCACACCAAGGTTCAACTCAAAGGTGCAAAAGGTTCAACTCGAGTGACAGAAACTCACTCAAACGTGCTGTTAGTTGTAGCCTGCACGGCTCTGCAGGCACAGTGACCAGGTGACTGGTGTACGCACGAGCACATGACCGTTAGTCCAGCCATGTTCTATTGGGAGTAAGGGCCGAATGCTGCATCGCAGCCTTTTCAGACCAAACCCAATCGATTCAGCGTCCAAAAGACTACAACATATGCAATCGCGATCATCCGTGCTTTTATAAGAACGACATGGCGCTTTTAGTGAGATTTTGCATACAAATCCCCATCTAGTAAGGCACAGTCTCCCAGTTTCGGTGGAAGTGCTCGAGTGTCTCAGCTTCCTCGGACCAAGACCATTCGACTCTCCACCCCGAAGACTACAACTGGTGAATATTTGATTTTAGGCTCAACTTCCCCTCTAGCAGTCCGATTATGTCCTAAATTTCAATGAATGCCGCAGACATCACCACGCAACATGACAACTTCTTAGAGGTTTATATTGTAGTTATTTCCGGACCTGTGGTAGACTTCTTACAATATGTCCTCTTCTGGTAGAATATGTGGATAGGCATACCATTTAGCAAATGACTAAGACAACATTCCCATGGTGCTGTTCATGCTCCATGCTAGCTAATTCTCCAAATACAGTATGATCCTGAGTCCTGGATTGGATTTTTGGATTGGTTTATTTAACGTCGAATAACAAACAGGCAGTGTTGCCTTATAACATGAGATCGACTAAAGTTATAGGCACACACATGTAAGGAAAAGATTAAAAGAAAAAAAGAAAAAATAGAGTAGGATTTAAGACAGCAGAGGAAAGATTGCATGATTATTTGATCAGTGAGCAACGTAAGTCAGTGCATTTTTCAAGTGGGGTAAGAGAGCGGTCCGGAATTGACCTGGTTTCTTCAGTGATCGTATAGATGCAGGCAACTTATTCTAGAGAGCGGAACATTGAGATGAAGGGCTGTGTGTGGCGGCGGCAGATATGATCCTCGCTAAAAGAAGCAGGGGAACATTTGTGCTCCTCGTTCGACGGGTGTGTGACAGAGGTGTAACGAGGTCATGAAGAAGCACACTACAGTTATTAGGGAGGTTCCGGAGTACGATTTTTCGTGCCAAAATCCGTAGAGGCGCTACGGATTTTTTATACGTCGTTTTCGAGCAGTGAAATGTTCCGGAGTACGGAACTTATGTGGTTGCCGTCATTGCCTAGGTTACGATCGCAAACGCGTCACATTCCCGCGCTATGCCTTAGTATTTTGAAAATTTGTACCGAAATCAAAACTTCCCGCGGAAAATCCATGTTTCTCGTACTAAATTTGTACGCGAAAAATCTTTCTGCACCCGATGACGCAAAATCTCCCTACGAAACATGGTTCGTGTGAAAGCCAGTCCACACGGATTCTCGGTGCCGAAATATTGAGCACGCCTGGAAAAAATCCGTAGCGCCCACACGGATTTTGGCACGGAAAATCGTACCCCCGAACCTCTCTATTATGAATTACACGAAAGGTTAGCAGGAGGAGTTTGCGGCAATACATTGATTGCAGGGGTTGAATGCTGTGGCGTTCAAAAAGAGGGGCAGTTGCATACAGGAAATGAGCAGAGCAGACAACACACACCGCTCTCTTGAGAAGTTTCTCAAGACGATCACGTTGTGTAGAGGAAAGGGAATAGGAAAAGCTGTTGCATTCGTATTGGAATGTGGGTAAAATTATACATCTCAAGTAGGAGCAGATGTGCTCCTCCAGAGTCTGGCTGCACGACGCACTCTCTCTGGGCTGTGCTACATGTACAAGCTTCAGTGCATCGGAAGCCCACAACAGCTGACCAACATTGTCCCACCAGCTGTACCCACTGTGGTTCGTCCACGAACCCGACACACGCACGCGGTGACCCATCCTCACCAGCTCCTCAATACCCTACAACCAGCTGCACCAGAGTACATCAGGCGGTCCTTCCCGTTTGCCCACATCAGTTTGTGAAGTCAACTGCCACCCTCCCTGTTCCAGCCACCAATGTCCCTGCAATGGCTGCACCGCTTCAAAGCAGCTGCATGGAAGCACTTGCTACACACTGACTGGCTGTGGGCTACAGACCACCTCTGAAAGCCACCGCTGCACACACACCTGCGACGAAATTGCCAGCCACTCTGGTCTAGATTCACCCTACCGTATCACTCGAGAGCTACCCATACATCTCTCAATCTCCCCCTTTTTTCCACAATTATTATTCCCTTAGTGCAATTAGGAGTATAATCGATGCAGACATGGCCAGACAACAACGAGTTCATGGAATTTTTAAGGATTTTTATGTTATTCAAAATCGATTTTCGTGTTCCGCTCATCAGTGAATAGTATCGGAACTGAGGGTACTGTGTACAACAATAGAACATTTTATAACAGCATAATTAATTAAAAGTGTGAACAACAAAGGAAGTGCTACAGCATTACATAATAGGTGTCAAACATAGTGCTAACGTATATAACTGAGTGCAGCCACAAAGCAAGAGGTGATACAGTGCAACATGACACAACATTTACATCTGATAACCAGCTACGAGAACAACTTTAGCGCGACTACATGCTTCTTTTGTTTACAAAGAACCGGATTATGCACACGAATACATACAGCTTCCAGAACCTTCAACTGCTTAACATAACTTGCACGGCACAAAACAGAAAAGTGAGAATCATCGTACACACCAAGACAATCTGGACGTGATAACAAGTGACAAAATACAGCTGACTTTTTGCTCACGTCGCTCTCTTCCGTCTCATCCCGCTCCTTTCCTTCGACCTCCTCCGCCTTATCCTCGTCCTCCATCTCATCTTCATCTTCATCATCATCGTCCTCATCACCACCATCATCATCATCAGTCACTTCCTCATCATCCGTTTGATGCTCAGTCTCACTGCACTCCTTATCAGCCTCCAACATGGCTCCATCATCTCCACCAGCATCACAAGTCGTTTGACCGCTGCTCCGCGTCACCGTTGCTGGGTTCTTTGCTACTGCACACCCATTTCCACTGTCCATTTTGCGTGGGCCAAGTCCATTCCGTGCATAAATTTCAAGTGAATAGTTTGCTGTGCTTCTTCTGGGTCTATGGGTGAGGATATTGGTTTCATTTTGGTTTGTCGATGATCTCCCTCTCTGTCCAGACACAGTCGGCACCGTGGATCCCAGCACCGGGGGGACCACCGTCTCGGTAGTCACCAAAGGTAAAGGGGGTGGCTCAGGCGGAGGCAAGGGCAACTGCCGAGGTGAAGGTTCAGTGTCTCTCGGTGGCCCCTCCTCCATTCCAGGACGATGATGTTGTGCTAGAGTAGGCTCCGCTGCCGTTTGCAGTGGGTCGAGAAGTGGTGGCCAGGTCAATGATGGCAAACCCACCCCAGCCCCAGCCACCCACGGCACCCCAGGTGGTTGGGCCGGTGGTGGCACGGGAACAGGCGGCGCCGTCGGCACAGCGTGTTTGTCTACTGAGCTAACTGGGTTCTTACACGGCCTACCACGCTTTGGCCTCTTTGCTCTGGCTGCTGGTGGTAATAAGTGCAACGGCTCATGTTGTCTGATACGTGCGTTCAGGTGTTGAAGAGTCCTACCAACGTACCGGGCAGCACAATTCCGGCACTCAAAGAGATAAACCAAATGGCTTGAAAGCTGGGGAGGTAGGACATCCTTCCTCACCATGAACGCACGTACCGTGGTGAACACGGGGATGAAGTGGGCAGCAAAGTATGTTTTATTGACTAGGGTCTTGATAGCTCTGGACATGCTGACAGACGCGTTGCCTTTCCAAGGCAGGCATAAGTAGATAGGACACTTCCGAGGACCTGTGAATGTATCTTTGTTATTAGATTCTTGCTTCAGTATTTTGTTCAATAAGTCATGTGGGTATCCATTCTTAAGGAATATTGATCTGAGAAATTCCAGCTCGTCGTTGAGCTTCGTTTCAGAGCAGAGCCGCTTTGCTCTCCCCACCAGGTCACGTACCAGGTTCACTTTGTATTGATGTGAGCAATATGAATCATAGACGATGTACTGCCCAGTGAAAGTGGGCTTTCGGTAGACTGATGTTACGACGCTGTTATTAGATTTTTCTACCTGCACATCCAGAAAGGCGAGTTTGTTGTCATGCTCATGCTCACATGTGTATCTAAGCGCTGGGTGTAGGTTGTTTAGATGATGAAAGAATGTGTCACATTGCTCAACGGAATCAAAATATGTAAAAGAATCATCGACGAAACGAACGTATACCTTAGGCCACATCGACTCATTGATCAAGGATTCACAGTATCCAACGAATATATTTGCCAAAACGGGTCCAAGGGGGGACCCCATGGCCACACCGTCCACCTGCCGATACATTATGTCGTTGAACGAGAACTCTACACCAGTAGTGACCAAGGACATTAACTTACGGAAGGCTGTCTCCGACAACCAAGGAGTATCTACCGAATCATTTCGATACAGTACATCAGCACAAATATCGATTGTCTCATCCAATGGTACGTTCGTGAACAATGATACTACGTCAAATGAACACATATGAGCACTAGCGGGAACCTGATGACAGCGCAAGATATCTACAAACTGGAAACTGTCTTTCACTGTGCGCGTACAGTAATAACTTTGTACGACCCCGAGAATAACACAGAGCCACTTAGAAATGCTGTACTGTGGAGATGAAACCATTGATAGTATCGGTCGCAAAGGACAATTGGTTTTATGTATTTTTGGCAAGCCATAAAGTCGTGGACGGATGGAACCCATTGGCTTGATTTTAAGAAACTCGCCATTGGTAATTTCCTTTTCGGCTTTTAGTCGCTTGAGATACGTAACTAGGTTCTTCTCTACTTTTACGGTGTTGTCATGAGTCGCGACTGGGCCTAATTTTGAGAACTTCGAGGTATCATCAAGGATGACTGCCATTTTAGAAAGGTATTCCTCTCTGGTGAGGATGACTGTGGCCCGTCCTTTGTCAGGTCGGGTGATAATGATCGCATTGTTTTTAATGAGTTCCTGGCGAGTTTTAAAATGTTCACGAGATAAGGAGAATGTGCTGCGATCAGGAGGCTTCTCGGCATGCTCCTCCGCTATTGCCCTAACACTGGCAGTGCATACGGCTTGTTGGTCATTAGATACTGGCGTAAGGTTGATGAGTTTTTTTGTGAAATAATTCAAATTCTGTTAGGCGACAGCGCCGCCTGTTCCCGTGCCACCACCGGCCCAACCACCTGGGGTGCCGTGGGTGGCTGGGGCTGGGGTGGGTTTGCCATCATTGACCTGGCCACCACTTCTCGACCCACTGCAAACGGCAGCGGAGCCTACTCTAGCACAACATCATCGTCCTGGAATGGAGGAGGGGCCACCGAGAGACACTGAACCTTCACCTCGGCAGTTGCCCTTGCCTCCGCCTGAGCCACCCCCTTTACCTTTGGTGACTACCGAGACGGTGGTCCCCCCGGTGCTGGGATCCACGGTGCCGACTGTGTCTGGACAGAGAGGGAGATCATCGACAAACCAAAATGAAACCAATATCCTCACCCATAGACCCAGAAGAAGCACAGCAAACTATTCACTTGAAATTTATGCACGGAATGGACTTGGCCCACGCAAAATGGACAGTGGAAATGGGTGTGCAGTAGCAAAGAACCCAGCAACGGTGACGCGGAGCAGCGGTCAAACGACTTGTGATGCTGGTGGAGATGATGGAGCCATGTTGGAGGCTGATAAGGAGTGCAGTGAGACTGAGCATCAAACGGATGATGAGGAAGTGACTGATGATGATGATGGTGGT